>NW_026529174.1:0-357916 GCF_026262505.1 Trichomonas vaginalis G3 | reverse complement strand
TTATAACATTACACTACATGCATCTCTCACCTCAGTGAATGAGATCAACTATATGATAACTTTTTCCCCATTATATTCTTGTGGAAAAGTGACAAATAGCAACTTTGACCCTCTCTCAATAATAAATGCATATCCTCAGGTCTATTAAATATTCTAGGCAGTCATAATGTATGGATAAACAACACACTTTTTATTCAAAATACTATTGATCAATTTCCAAATAATATTCAATACTCAGCTAATTTTTATCAATTTACACTATCAAACAATGAATGTTCATACAATAATAACGATAAATATATGTTTACAATACAGAATTGTGATTCTCATTTTGTTCACTGTTATTTACAAGAAAATTCTAATTATCATGAAATGGCATTTTATATTGGCAGTTCAAATTATTTATCAGATACATATTATTGTTGTGGATTTTACACTCAAGGGAGTAATTATATGAATAATTTAATATGGGGTTGTCCTGATACACCTCCAGGTATTGAAATTCCTGTTGTAAATTATTGTTTTACTAATGATAACAGCAATCAAATAAGAAAAGCAGATATACATTTGATGACAGGAGTGGGAAAAGTCACGTCGGATTAGTAGCTCTTCTTGGATATAGTTCAATAAACTAAATTCAAATAAGTTGACAATGAGCATAAGAAATTAAAATCATATACGACTTTCGCGTATTTCTGGAGTTGAATACTTATATTTCAAAATTAAATTGCAAATTAGAGATTTATTGGAGAAAAACATTTAATTTTGATTCAGAATATTCTTGTATTTACTAAACAATGTCATATAGAGTAAATAAAAATATCTATCTTGAATTCTTAAATTTACCTCGATAAATTGAGAGGATAATATAGATATCTGATATCATCAAAAAGTCTGTAATGAGCATCTAACACTTTTGATTATTAGCTTAAATTTAACTAAATTTTGAACAATTCATTAGTAGTTTTGAACATATAACATTTAGTAGAGAGTAAATACCATTTAAGCAATGATAAATAATTTATTAAACAAAACATATACTGAATTTAATTATTCAAAAAATTAATAACTTTGTTGAATGTATCATCTTCGTTCTCAAGGAAACAGAGATGTCCTGACTCCTTAATGTATTCAACCTTTGCATTAAGAAGTTGTTGTGTCCACCATTGTTCTGATTTCTTTGTATCAATTGTTGTATCATCGCTTCCGAAGACAACAAGTGTCTTAAATGGAATCTGGCGAAGAGGTATAAGTTCAGTATCGATTGTAGCTTCATCTAAACCTTTAAGTAGGCTGGATGAAGCTTGGAAGTAGGATTCATTGGTTTCTAGCTCTTCTAATGAAACAGAAACCAATGACCAGAATAATTCGGGGTATTTATGGGCATCAATTTGAGTTGCAATTTCATCTGGAATAAATTGAGCGGCGAAGTTGCGTAAAATGAATGGTCCGACATAGGAATTGGTAAGGATTAACTTCTGGATGGCGAAGCAGCATTTCATTATTTGGTTCCTCATCATTTATTATATCTTTTTCAATTTCATTGAGATACTGAAGAGTGTTTTTGTCTTGATTATTTAAGAAAACATTTGTAAAGAGATGCTGTCGTGCTTCTGTAATATTGTTATTAGAGATCTCTAAAGCATTTCTTACTTGAGTTTCAGTGTAACCTAGAGATGTCAAAGACAAAAAGAGTTTCTGATTTATTTCCATTTGAAAAAAATTAAAACGTGACATTTTTCGCAGAGGAATGAGTTTCGAAATCAGTCAAATTTATGGAGAGTCAAACAGAAGTAAGAATTGTAAAGTGAAAATACCTATAAGAATCGCAGAAAAAATTAATCATTGTCCAATGAATGCTCAAGAAATTCAAACATTTGCTTCTAGTAATATGTTTGAGCAACTTAATACTTTGGAATTATCTATTCAATTATATAAGAAGAATGTAATTGACTTTTTTAATCTGGTTGAACTATTAATTTATTTTTTACCAGATTATCAAGGACAAATTAGAACAGTTTATAAAGATCTTGAAAACATTCAAGAGAAATTACTTAATATGCTTAATTCAAACGAAATTACTCAGTTCCAAATTCAATTACTCTGTAAATTCTTCATAAATTACGCCAAGTAAAAAAAAATCATGTACAAAAGGCAATTAAATCTTATATTCAAGATAAATTATATAACTCGCCAAAGTGGAGAAATGAAATATTCAAATGAGAATAATATCCGCATTGAAGCTATGATCAAATCAAGTATTTTTGACTAGTGTAATATACGCAACGAATTAGTGTTCAAATTGCCTCTTCCAATTTAAATATCGATGAAATAATTGAAATTTCAAATAGGAAGAAAATTACGTATTTTGAATGTTGTTTGGAATTACGGAATTCTATTGATGAAATCACCACATTTCAATACTATAAGAATTTTTTCAAATTTAATTTTAAGAGTGAAATGGCATTAGATTTCACAAAAAAAGTATTGAGCATAATTTGGGAGGGATCGGATGGTTCGTATTATATTACAATTGAAAATCTGGAAGAATTATGCGAAAAATTAAATCGAGATGAAGGAGAAAAGGTTTTTTCTCTTATCATAAAATGGTATAATTATATGTATTGCATTAAAAACTATGATTTTGAAGATGAAGAAATGAAAATTACAATCAAAATTGTTAAAAATGCAAAATATGTTATTATAAATGGGACAGGAAGAAATAAACTTTATTGATTATCCTCCAATGCCGACATTTATTGAAAAAAAGAAGTTAGAGAAATTAATTAAATTTGAAGAAGTGAAAAAGGTATATGAAGATAATGTTTAATTGAAATGTAATTAGCATTTGGATTAAATGCAAGGTGAGATATAGAATAAGAATCAAACAGGGATTTTGCAAAATGAAAATTTAAAAAATTAAATACAATTTGAAATTTTAATGAAGAATTAAATGAATTTTGTTTAATGGTTAATAAAAATATAAATCGTAATTTTAATTGTAATATGAAACTTCCTCACACCTCAAGAGATGCGAAGAACTTTTGACAGGCAAAGTGCAATATTGATAGGTGATTGCACTTTGCCTGTCACATACATCTCGACAGAGGCAACATTCGATATGAAAGTTTCCTCTGTCGAGAAACTTCCTCACACCTCAAGAGATGCGAAGAACTTTTGACAGGCAAAGTGCAATATTGATAGGTGATTGCACTTTGCCTGTCACATACATCTCGACAGAGGCAACATTCGATATGAAAGTTTCCTCTGTCGAGAAACTTCCTCACACCTCAAGAGATGCGAAGAACTTTTGACAGGCAAAGTGCAATATTGATAGGTGATTGCACTTTGCCTGTCACATACATCTCGACAGAGGCAACATTCGATATGAAAGTTTCCTCTGTCGAGAAACTTCCTCACACCTCAAGAGATGCGAAGAACTTTTGACAGGCAAAGTGCAATATTGATAGGTGATTGCACTTTGCCTGTCACATACATCTCGACAGAGGCAACATTCGATATGAAAGTTTCCTCTGTCGAGAAACTTCCTCACACCTCAAGAGATGCGAAGAACTTTTGACAGGCAAAGTGCAATATTGATAGGTGATTGCACTTTGCCTGTCACATACATCTCGACAGAGGCAACATTCGATATGAAAGTTTCCTCTGTCGAGAAACTTCCTCACACCTCAAGAGATGCGAAGAACTTTTGACAGGCAAAGTGCAATATTGATAGGTGATTGCACTTTGCCTGTCACATACATCTCGACAGAGGCAACATTCGATATGAAAGTTTCCTCTGTCGAGAAACTTCCTCACACCTCAAGAGATGCGAAGAACTTTTGACAGGCAAAGTGCAATATTGATAGGTGATTGCACTTTGCCTGTCACATACATCTCGACAGAGGCAACATTCGATATGAAAGTTTCCTCTGTCGAGAAACTTCCTCACACCTCAAGAGATGCGAAGAACTTTTGACAGGCAAAGTGCAATATTGATAGGTGATTGCACTTTGCCTGTCACATACATCTCGACAGAGGCAACATTCGATATGAAAGTTTCCTCTGTCGAGAAACTTCCTCACACCTCAAGAGATGCGAAGAACTTTTGACAGGCAAAGTGCAATATTGATAGGTGATTGCACTTTGCCTGTCACATACATCTCGACAGAGGCAACATTCGATATGAAAGTTTCCTCTGTCGAGAAACTTCCTCACACCTCAAGAGATGCGAAGAACTTTTGACAGGCAAAGTGCAATATTGATAGGTGATTGCACTTTGCCTGTCACATACATCTCGACAGAGGCAACATTCGATATGAAAGTTTCCTCTGTCGAGAAACTTCCTCACACCTCAAGAGATGCGAAGAACTTTTGACAGGCAAAGTGCAATATTGATAGGTGATTGCACTTTGCCTGTCACATACATCTCGACAGAGGCAACATTCGATATGAAAGTTTCCTCTGTCGAGAAACTTCCTCACACCTCAAGAGATGCGAAGAACTTTTGACAGGCAAAGTGCAATATTGATAGGTGATTGCACTTTGCCTGTCACATACATCTCGACAGAGGCAACATTCGATATGAAAGTTTCCTCTGTCGAGAAACTTCCTCACACCTCAAGAGATGCGAAGAACTTTTGACAGGCAAAGTGCAATATTGATAGGTGATTGCACTTTGCCTGTCACATACATCTCGACAGAGGCAACATTCGATATGAAAGTTTCCTCTGTCGAGAAACTTCCTCACACCTCAAGAGATGCGAAGAACTTTTGACAGGCAAAGTGCAATATTGATAGGTGATTGCACTTTGCCTGTCACATACATCTCGACAGAGGCAACATTCGATATGAAAGTTTCCTCTGTCGAGAAACTTCCTCACACCTCAAGAGATGCGAAGAACTTTTGACAGGCAAAGTGCAATATTGATAGGTGATTGCACTTTGCCTCTCCAAACTCTCAAATATGCTTCTCACCATACATCAAACGGGCAAATTTCTCCTTAAATTTCTCTTTATTTGAAAGGTTTTCAACAAAGCTATACCTTAAAAATCTGTGCTTGTTATATCTGATCATTTGTGTGTTAGGGGAGGTAAATTTCTTCCACTAGAGCAAATTTTTTCCGAAGTTTCTCATTCGATGAGAAACCTCGGAACAACTCTTCAATAGTGTAATGAATTTGTGGTATTTGTCCTGCAAACAGCGAGAGAACTTGTCTGTAATTCGTTTATGATGAAGTTATCTGGATGTCTCTCAGATGAGGAAGGAAGTCCAGAAAACTTCACCATAAGTTAATACTTGTGTATTTCTATGACTCTCTTCACGTCAGAGAATGTAAATTTACTCGAATAGGGCAAAGTTCTGCTCAAGTTTCTCATTTGATGAGAAACCTCGGAAGAACTTTGCCCTAAGGTAATGTATATGTGATTGTTGGCCCACAGAGAAACAAGGAATCTGTTTGTATTTCGTTTATGGTGAAGTTCTCGGATGTTCTCTCAAATTATATGGAAAATCAAGAGAACTTCACCATAATTTGTTGTAGTTGTGATTCTCTGGCTCTTTGCCGGCCAGAAAACTAGAAAATAGTTTATAGTGGGAGTATGCTCGATGAATACTATAAACGTTATTTTTTGTTTTCCTATGGGAAAATAGTTTTGATTTTTATACTATCGTATGCTTTGTTATTGCATGAATTGTCTATTTTCTTAATAAAAACTCATTTTTCCGTGTGGTTCTGAATCAATGCATTCCAAAAAAGCGTTTTCCGCCTTTGAAACGTGAAAACACACATTGCATGAAGAATAAGAGAAGATTTTCTATCTTTCAATTTTTTAGACTTTTTGAGTAGTATATGAGTGCGGGTTATGTGACTTTTTTTGTAAACGTAAGAATTCATACAATATTGAACGATTTTGTATCATTTTTTTTAACATATGAAGTAAAAAATGTATGATTCTTACGGTTTTTATTCTTACGTTTTTGAATAAATCAAGATTTAAAAATTGACTTCTTACGTAAAATTAAAACTAAGTTAAATTTATTTTTTTTATTTAATGATAAATGAGTATAACAACTAATTCATTGAAATCTTTAAAGTTCACTAATTCAGAATTAGAAAATATTTTAGAAAATTTTGGAGACGGTTCTTATCCAACATATATGCAGAATGTGAAAGAGTTTTCCAGATTGTTGAATGAATTTAAATATAACGGACCAATTACTAAAAAGGCTATAATGAGATATTTATATCCCAAAAAAGTTGAAAAACAGGAGAATATTCCTCTTTATGGTCCAGAGGACCTGGGCTCAGAGAGTCTTGAAACACCTCCTGAATATTTTGAAGAAAAAATTAAACAAGATGAATATTATAACGATGAGATTGAGAAATTGGAACAATTAAGAAATGAAATAGATGAAAAAATTATGGAATTGAGAAATGCTGAGAATGAAGTAGAGGGTTTAATGAATATCCCAGCTTCAGAATCAGAAGTTCAGAAATCTCATGAAGAAAGATATAAAAATTACTTTTTGGAATCTACTAAAAATTTATTAGATGGTGATATTGACGAAACACTTTCAGAAGAAGGCACAAAATTTATTCATAAACATAAGTTACAATTTATTGACGATGGAGATTATCCATGTATATTACTTTCACCTCCTCTTGATTCTGAAAAATTCAAAAAAGCACTGAAAAATGTAACATATGCAACAAATACGATTAAGAAAGAAGATCATGATATTTACACAAATTATTATTTAAATAAATGCACAGGTGTTGATAAAGTTTTTGATTTATTAGATAAAATATCAAAAGAAACCATTGGTACATATAAAATTTTATGCGATTGTGGTTTCATTATTGAAGATACCAATAATGTTTCATATGAAAGAACAGCACCGAAGGAAGATGAAGTGGAAAGGTCTATACCATTCGTTATTAAGAACATAAAAGATATGAAAACTTATAAACATTATATTTATTCATTTATTTCAGAAAAAATGGAAGCAACCCATAAAACATCTTCTCATCATTTTATAGCTATTCATACATTCCTTTTCAAAGTTGTGAAATTAAATAAGACAGGAATTAGATTTAATGTATCAGGGTACGCATTCTTGAGTAAATTAAAATGTATTCGTCACGTCGCAGATGATAAAAATTTATGTGTTCTTAATTCATTTTATGGACTTTAGCCCTGGACTCTCTGAGTCTCGGACTTTAAAAAAATAAACTTTATTTTTATTTATTTTTTATTCTTACATAAATGAATGATAATCAAATAAGAGCCGAAGGTAGAAGGTTATTTAAACGCTTCTATAACATTCCTGATGGTGTTAATCCTAAAACTCGTAGAAGTTATTTAAATGAAGCCATAGATGCATATGAAGGATTTGACATTTCATCAGAAAGTGAGAGGTTAGCAAGAATGTTAATGTTAATATGATTTCTATTATTGTGATCCTCAACCAGAAGACGTAGACATTAACAAGGTAGACTTTCCATTAGTGGAATCAATAATGATAGATCCAGAATTTGAAACAGTAAATATTTATTAACACAGAGTCCATGTGGAAAACTTCACGCTGACAGAATTACAGACGTTGAAGCACTCACAGGATATAAAGTTTGCCCCTTTTGCAAAGAAGAAGTATTTATATCCGTGATGATCCAGAAAGGAAAAAACCAAAGAAGATTTTTAAAGCATTGTGAGAAATGTAAAGAAAATAATGGGAGATTAATTCAAGACGTTCAATTGCAAAAGACCCAACAACCATATGCACCACATATTATGAAACAGAAGATATATCAGTGGTTATTAGCACATAATTTGCAGGGATATTATAAACCAACAAGATATTATATTACTTTTGACTTCGAAACATTAGAGACTAAAGAAGAACTTCAACTTTCTGAATGTGCAACTTTGAACGCTTACTTAAAACCATTCATGGTATCATCAACGGTTAAATTAAATGATAAAACATATACGAGGAATTTTTGCTTAACATCAAGTGATTCGTTCATCTCTGATTGGATTGAATTTTTATTTTCAACCTGTTCATTAGTTGCTAAATCAAATATTGAACAATATGAAGAATTAATGAATACATTAAATGAGAAACAAAAGGAAGCAATGAAAGAACTTCTAGATGAGGAATTCAATAAAGTGAATATCATAGGTTTTAATTCGGGAAAGTTTGATTTAAATTTAATTCTTCGTGATTTAAACACTGTAAAATGGAAAATAAAATCAATGCTGGGTTCATCTTCTCAATTTAAGCAAATCATTGTAAAGAAAACAAACGTTCCATATGAATTAAGATTTATTGACATCAGAAATTATATAGCGGGTGGAACATTAGACCAATTCACTCAAGATTTCGGAAACAATAAATCACGTGTTAAATCCTTTTTCCCTTATCAATTCATCACATGGGAGAATTACGAAGAAGAATTATATAAAGAGGAACCATTCACGAAAGATTCATTTTATTCAGCATTAACCCAAGAAACTATATCAGATAGTGATTATCAAATATATCTCAATGATGCTAAAAACTTTAAGAATAGATTAGAATATTTTATTCATTATTGCAATAAAGACGTTGAAATTATGATTGACCCAATTGATAAAATTATTGAAGAAACATTTGTTTATAAAATTGACATGCTTCATAATCTTTCTTTATCATCGAATGCATCAATGATTCGTTACGCGTTAGCATATAAGAACTTCAATCCTAATGAAACATATCCAGAAGAAGAAAATGTGGAATCAAGTTTTGAATTAACGAAAAAGTATTGGAAATATAAAATTGAATCATAAAGAAACAAGATGAAAAAGCGAAAGGGATACTAAAAATAATGTTTCAATGGATGACTATCAATACTATCACGATTTAATCCTTTCATCTAAATGCAAAATGTGTGGTAAAGCGTTTACATATGCTAATAAACCAACATTGGATAGAATCGATAATGAAAAACCACATACCAAAGAAAATTGTCAGTTAATGTGTTGTTATTGCAATGTCGTAAAATCAAATAAAGATGAAGATGTTCAACGTTTAAGAATCAATTTAAGAATTATGCATTAAAAAATAATTTACAATGACTTTTAGATTCAGTTGAAGCTTATCACATTCTCCGTAATGGAATTACTGGTGGTCTATCAAATGTTCAACATCGTGTTAATCTTAAAGGAATCACGCACATTAATAAACTTTCATATAATCCAGAAACTAAAACTGTATCAAATGAGGACACCACCAACATTATGACTCATTTCGTTGGAGTTGACTTTAATTCATTATATCCTTCATCATTTTCATCTAATCCTCATGATTTCATTCAATATACTGACCATAAAATGTATATGCCGGGAAGATTGAATGGTGTTATCATTTGTGATACAGCAACAAAGAAAGCAAAAGCACTGGGAATAATTAGAAAGAAAAATACTTTATTCGTGCTGAAGTAAAGGGTCACATTGATGAAAAATACATTAATGATTACATAAACTTTTTTACCAATAATAAGAAACTTAGATATTATCACAGATGAAAAAACAATTGGCAGTTTTATGTATAATTACATGAAATCAAACAATCTACCAGTTGACCAGAAACAGAGAAAATTAACTCAGTTAGCATCAACACACAACCAATATCAACCATTTTTCTTATTATCTTTGGTATCTAATAGACAGATTTCATTTTATCATTGATGATATTCAATCAATTTTAACATTTACGAAAAACACTTGCTTTAATGAATTTGCGAACGAATTTATGAAACGAAAGACAAAAGGCTGAATTAGAAGGAAATAAAGGAAAAAGTTTATTTTGCAAGATTTCACTTAATGGATCATATGGTTACGATGCAATGAATACACAAAATTACGCAAAGACTAAAATAATGAATGCACAGAAGGCACGCGTTGCATGTATGTCAAATAAGTTTAAAACATAAGAGAAATAGGTGAAGATACGTATCAAGTGATGCTTAAGATAGATTTTATAGATGTGATACATGTTTACAAAGGCATTCTTCACTTTAGATAACGCAAAATACTGGTATTTGGTTTTCATTTATGATTTTATGTATAAATGCATGAATGTTAATCGTTTTCATTTCATTGAAGGTGATACTGATTTCTTATTGGGCAATCGCTGGCGACCCAAATCTTCCTAACACTCAAGCATTTCAAGCAATTGTTACTGATAAACAATTTTATGATAAAAACATTTACAAATTCGCACCTTTTGATTTTTTTGTTTTAATGAGAAATTTAAACCTAAATTAAAGAATAAAGCTGAAGAAAAAGCACATGAAGAAGAAGTTATTGGTTTAGCAATTGAGAAACAAGGTGATAACATGGTTGCTTTATGTCCTAAGTGTTATACATCATTCAACGGTTCAATTGATGGAAAGTGATTTTAAAAAGATTGCACAAAAATGAAAGGTGTTAGTTTACGACAAATAAACAATTAAACCTAAAATTATTTGGATATAATAAATGATAAAGTTATTTTCGATGGTCAGAATATTAATTTACAACTTAAAAACAGGTCAATGACTCGCTTAACAATTGGTAAGAACTGCATTAACAGGAGCACACACTAAGGCTGTATGTTGTGAAAATGGATGTTGTATGCCATTATTTAATAAAATGCCACAGAAGAGACAAAAGGAACCGTTAATGATGGCTTTGATTCTTGATCAAAGAGGTGGGCACCCTTAAAACATTGATTTTATTTTTATATAAATGAATAACACAGATTTAAAAATTTAATTGCTGATTAGTACTTAATCAAAAATTTCTTAGTTATTATGAATTAAAATCATATCTCCAAAAATTATAATAATAATATAACGGGTGATGATATGGAATATTATTATCCATATTATAAAATGAAATTTTGAAATATCATGATAGAATAATTTCTGAAATTAAAGACAAAATTAAAATAATGAATATACAAAGGGAAAAAAAATCACAACTTAAACAGTTGAAAGATTTCAAAAATAAAGTATTAACAGAAGAAGATATTGATGAATTATATAAATTATATAATCCTGAGCCACAAAAACAAAAGGAACAAAACACCCAGGTCCTTCAGACTATAAATGATGCACAAGCCTTAATTTATGATTCATTAGTTAAACCATATTCAGCCCGACTTTTAAATGAAGATCAACTTTTGGAATTCATCCTTCAACATAAACTCGAAGCGGGAAAGTATATCAAACCTTTATATACAGCATATTTAAAACAAATGAATAAAATACATCCAGAATTAATGAAGGGAGGATTGAATTCCAAAATCAAAGCAGATAAAATTAAACCACTTGCAACACCAAAAACTCCAACGACAGTACCGCCTCCTCCTTCAGTTAATCCTTCATCATTCACTTTATTATATCCATTTCAAACATTAAAGAAGCAAAAAGATTTTAAAAAGTGTTTCAAGATATTAAATAAACCAATTGACCCAAAAATTCAACCATTAAAGGAAAAATTTAGTCGCCCCTCATTTGCACCATATCCATATTCATACGAAATTGATCATTTAGAATATTCAAAAGGAAACGTTACTTATTTATTTGCCATTAACATTAACACTAGATATTTATATTGCATTCCAGTGAAAGGGAAAACAGAACAGGAAACAAGAAGAGCTATTCAATACTTACTAGATCATGAAAGAGTAGATAATATAAGGGGTGATGGTGATAAAGGATTTCAGGCAGCTATGGCTCATTATTTCCCACAAATTAATTTTTACTTTTCATCCTCTCCATATACGTTTCATAATAAAATAGTTGATGCGGTAATGAGAACTCTTAGAGATGCGTTAGGGGTTAACGGTCAGATATACTGGGATGGAAATCATGACTCCATCATACAGCAGTTAGTATATTATTACAATAATACATGGCATAGAACTATAAACATGAAACCAGTGGAAATGAAAAATGATATTTCAAAAGAATGGGAATATATTAGAAAGCAAATGGAAAAGTTAAATGATGTTAAACGTGGACAAATTAATTCGGGGCTCATGAATTTTAAACAAGGAAATAAAGTTTTAATTCATCTCGATTATGGAAAAACTGATAAATCAATGACAAAAAGAAGACGAAGATTTGACACAATAGCTGAATTTGTTAGATATATTAACGGCAATGCATTAGTTGAAGTTGACAATAAATTAATAGAAATTCCGATTTATTTTATTACTCCATTATATTTAAATAATATTTAATTTTTTTTTATTTCGTAAGAAATGAGTGACAACAAAGCAGTCAAGAGTCCAGACAATGAATATAAAAAGAAACTAAACAGAATTAAATCAAAAATATGCTATTACAAAAAGAAGTCGCAATGCGGTGGGGTTGAAAACGATAAAGAAATAATCGAAAAATTAGAAACTTACCGTTCAATCATTAAACTGAGTGAAGCAAAAATAAAAGAATTTAATAGAATAAATAAATTGATTGGAAGAGATGAATTTAATAAAGATGAATTTTTAAACTCTATCCAAATTTAATTTTTATTCCTCTTCGACAACATCTCTCTTTCCATCATTACTGCATAACCACATTTTCTCAATTTTAGTGGTTTGTTATTTTTAACATGTTCTTGCATAATTTTTATCATTTCCTCCCTTGTTATGATTCGTGGTAAATTTTGAGCTTGTGGGGTATTCATTTAATGATAAAAATAAAAATTTAAATTATGCCGTTCTAAAGTTTGTGACAACATGACATTTTGACAACATCACAGGAGGAAGGCAGTTATGAATTATTTTTGAAGAACTGAAGGTGCTACCATGTTACCATGTGCTACCAGGTCATTTAACTTCTTTTAAAAAGTGTGACAACATGACATTTTGACAACATCACAGGAGGAAGGTAGTTATGAATTATTTTTGAAGAACTGAAGGTGCTACCATGTTACCATGTGCTACCAGTCATTTAACTTCTCTGAAAAAGTGTGACAACATGACATTTTGACAACAACACAGGAAATGATTTGTCATGACTTCATCGGAATGAGTGTAAATGACCCAAAAATAAAGTTAGTTTTAAAATTATTTTTATTTTTATTTTGTATGTAAGAACAGAAATGTCAGTCGAAGCAAAAACATTCACTAACAAATCTAATGGCGAAACATTCACAAAAGGCACTTATACCGGTATTGAAGTCTTACGTAGAGACAAGGATGGTTACATTAATGCAACAAAAGATGGCAAGAGAAGCAGGAAAGTTAAACCATGTTAAACAGATTTCTCAATAGTGCTAAAATACAGGAAATTCTTGAGTTTTGGATGAACGAATACGGTGGAGCCAAAAGTGGCTCGACCTCAAAACAAGCATTTTATGAGCTTACTAAGGGTGTTATAAATGAATTCAAAGGTATTTACATACATCCTGACCTCGTTCATTTTGTTGCTGAATGGTGCTCTGTAAAGTATGCATTTTATGTCAAAGATATTATGGACTCCATAGACAAGAAAGTTCATGAGAAGTTAGATGAAGAAGAACTTGAAGATACAGTAGAGAATGCTAAACCTTTGTTCGAACAAGAAGTTGGAAAAATGTGCGAAAAACAATTAGAACATGAACGTGAGTTGTGTTATGGTTATAGAGATTCTCCATACGAACTAGACCAATGGGAACAAGAAAATTTAAAGAGAGAATTTAGAGAATATGAACTCGCTAAGATAGCATTAGAAGCTGCAGAAAAGAAGTTAAAAGCTTGGGGTTGTTTTGTACAAAAATATTGTGAGTAAATGAACCATTTATTTTTATTGAATTCACCAAAAATAATTTTTAGGGTAGATGGTTAGATCTAACCTCATTTCTAACCTCATGACATTATGTCAACAACACAGGAGGAAGGCAGTTATGAATTATTTTTGAAGAACTGAAGGTGCTACCATGTTACCATGTGCTACCAGGTCATTTAACTTCTTTTAAAAAATGTGACAACATGACATTTTGACAACATCACAGGAGGAAGGCAGTTATGAATTATTTTTGAAGAACTGAAGGTGCTACCATGTTACCATGTGCTACCAGGTCATTTAACTTCTTTTAAAAAGTGTGACAACATGACATTTTGACAACATCACAGGAGGAAGGCAGTTATGAATTATTTTTGAAGAACTGAAGGTGCTACCATGTTACCATGTGCTACCAGGTCATTTAACTTCTTTTAAAAAGTGTGACAACATGACATTTTGACAACATCACAGGAGGAAGGTAGTTATGAATTATTTTTGAAGAACTGAAGGTGCTACCATGTTACCATGTGCTACCAGGTCATTTAACTTCTCTGAAAAAGTGTGACAACATGACATTTTGACAACAGTCCTGGAAATATGATGCAGTCCAAAAATAAAGTTAGTTTTAAAATTATTTTTATTTTTTTATTTCTATATAAATGACGGCAACAAACAACAACAGCAACTATATCGTTTCTGATGAAAAAGTTATTGATTCATTAGTTGCGGAATTAGTTGTGGCAGAAACTAAAACCCTCAACGAAAGAATTGGTGAAAACAAGATTGATTTACATAACTACCTCAAACATGATGGAGGAAGAGGAAGGAAAACTGGTACAGCTTTATTAGTAAATAAAATTTCAAATTTAACGATTATAGATGTTGATATCAATAAATCATACAATGATGAACTTAAAGAAACAGTTAGAAAAGACATTTTATCAAAACTTTCGGATAAAGATGTTATCGTTAAAACCGCTTCAGGAGGTCTTCACATTTATTGCAACACTAATTTCTTCTATTCAACCTCGAACAGAATGATTACATGTTATTCCTGCAATGATTATGATATTGACATAATGACTTCTATGGCTGATTCAAAGCGTTCATTAGTGGTTATGGCTGATTCAAGAGTTCGCAAGAATGCAACAGAACCAATCAATACATACTCATTCATTCGTGGAAGTTATGATTCAACATTAACTAGAACAGTGAATGATATATTAAATGATTTGAATATTAAGGTAAGAGTTGAACAGAAGAGCGAAGAAATAAAGAGTATAATGTATGAAAACAAAGATGTAAACATTGACGATAAACTAGCTCAGAGCATAGTTGATGGCATCTGTGATTTTGAAGTACATAATGACGGTGGAAACATGAATTTAGAAAAAGAAATAACATTATTCACACTGTTTCAAGCAATTAATTCGTTACCTAATCATTTAATTAATGAAGCATACGATAACGTTTATAACTTCTGCAGTTTAACAGAAAATGCAAAAAGTAATTTTGAAAAAGCACGTAGTAGATATGCACATTTAATGACTTCTCCATTTGTTTTGGTGAAGATTCTAAAACTATATCAAAAGGAATATTATGATGAATACGTTTTACCTTTATTACGTAAGCCAAAAATAACATTTGATATAAAACTTGATGATTCATTTTTGATAACAGATATTAGACACAAGGCTGAAAATCATCAGTATAAAAACAGTTCTGAAGTAATTGAGGATTTATCACGTGTAATCCGTTTTGTAGATTGTGGAAACAAATACTTCATTCAGAAAGATTACAACATACACGACAAAATGAATCAAATATCATTCGTTCTTCAATCAAACATGAAAGAGTCACTCAAAATGATTAAATTATTTAAAGAAGAAGGTAAAACAATAACAGCATGGGACGTACTATTAAATCAATTATCCTCATTAACCGTTAAGGGTGTTTGCTTTAAATCTGATTCTCCAGATGTTTTCTCAACGTTTCAGGGTTATAAATACAACATTCTTGAAAAGCCTGATTACTCAAAAATTGAGATGTTTATGGATTTCATTAAAGAAGCCATTTGTGATAATAATGATGAAGTGTATAAATACCTACTCGGCTGGATTGCATCAATGATTCAACATCCTGGAATCAAGAATGAAACAGCAATTATTTTGAAAGGACTTCAGGGAACAGGTAAAAACAGATTTACAGACATTATTTCTGAACTTCTCGCTGGTTATTCATGTAAAAACATTACTGAAATAAGTGAGCTAACGGGTAATTTCAATTCGGTTGTTGAAAATAAAATGTTTCTTGTACTTAATGAACTCAAGAATGTAGGTGAAGACAGACTCGCAAACTTCAACGCTTTGAAATCAATTATTACGGATAATGAGATTAGAATTAATGAAAAGAATCAACCCAGAAGAACTGCTCAGAATGTTGCAAACTTCATTTTCGTAACTAATAACGTTTACCCTGTCAAAATTGATGTTGGAGACAGAAGATACGTAGTTTTAAGAGTTAATGGTAAATTCAAGGGTCAATTTGATTACTTCAAGAATTTAATGGATTCATGCACTAAGGAATTTTATGATAATTTACTGACGTATTTTATGCAATATGACCTTTCATCATTTAATGTACGAATCATACCGATGACTGAAGCCAAACAAGATTTAATAGAATTATCAACAAATCCTTTAGATGTATGGATAAATACACATTATGATGAATTGTGTGCAGGTATGACGTGTGAAAATGCTCTATTCTGCAAACCATCAGACATGAAAGACAAGAATTTCCAAATGAGTATTAAGGATAAATGTGATAGGAAACATAGAAGAATAGACGGTAAACAAACATGGTGTTATGTTTTGAAAGAAGAAATGAAAGGATTATATAAACAGGTTGAACCAAACGATAATGAGGATTCATTTACTGACGATGAAATACCTGTGAATGAAGCTTTATAAAGTATGATTTGAATTTATTTTTGCATTAATCCTCCTATGTTGTCAAAATGTCATGAGTTAAATGACCTGGTAACATGGTAGCACCTTCAGTTCTTCAAAAATAATTCATAACTGCCTTCCTCCTGTGTTGTTGTCAAAATGTCATGTTGTCACACTTTTTAAAAGAAGTTAAATGACCTGGTAGCACATGGTAACATGGTAGCACCTTCAGTTCTTCAAAAATAATTCATAACTGCCTTCCTCCTGTGTTGTTGACATAATGTCATGTTGTCAACATGGTAACATGGTAGCACCTTCAGTTCTTCAAAAATAATTCATAACTGCCTTCCTCCTGTGTTGTTGTCAAAATGTCATGTTGTCACATTTTTTAAAAGAAGTTAAATGACCTGGTAGCACATGGTAACATGGTAGCACCTTCAGTTCTTCAAAAATAATTCATTATTGAATAACCTGTAAACATTAACGTAAACATTTATTTCTGCAGTTCATTCATTACTTCATTACCTAATTAATTACAAACATAAAATATATTTAGTTCATTCAATAAATGCGGTACCATGCGAATACAGTCATAAATGGTGGCATATAATCTTTACCCAAGCCTGTTTGATTTGTTGTGAAAGTATGTGAATGATTTCCTCCTGGTTCAGTTGGTCGAAAAGTCTTTTTTGCTGAATGGTTATAATCTGGAGATAAAACGTCATTGCCAGCATAATATTCTGAGTTGTATAATGGATGGTCTCTTAATGAGTGACTATGGTCACCAGAAAAGTTTGTAGTTCCTGTATGAGTGTGCGGTGGAAGGTTTGCTTCAGTAATTTTCTTCGAACCTCCTGTTTCCTTTGAACTATTAGCACAATACAAAAACCTGTCAACTATTTGTTCCCATGCACCAACACCAAACATTACTTGAGGACCTCTTGCATCCATAGATGTATAAATAGAACCCACTGGGTTCATTAAATCAAACATATGAGATATTATAGGATTGTCTCTTTTGAACTTAAGATATAGTGTAACTATTTCAGGTTTCTTCTGGTTTGTGTCAGAATATTTTTTATAATATATTCTTATGTTTTCAGGGTAGGTAAAATCTTGACTATAATATTTATTTCTGTCATCTGTATAATAATATACTATTCTCGTTTTTTCTATTGCATTATATCTTTTATATCTATAATAATCTAAATATAATGTTAACTTTTGTTCATCTATATGTGGTGTTCTGACATCATCTCCATAGTCATAATAATATGGTGCTGGAGCTGGGTCAGGCAATGTCATATCTGCCATTTCATAAACTCTTAAATATTTCTTTTGTTCGTCTCCATATAAGTTTAAGTAACAGTTGTTGTCTAATGGAACTTTAACTTGTGTGTCATCATTCTTTTTATAACTTACATACATTTCATTGTTATTTTTCGGAATGAGTTTCCACCGTATACCATTTTTTAAGGAGTGTACAAACTGCCATCTAAAATATTTATTTTCTTCATTGACAGAAAAGTCACCAACAATAGTTTCAATATTTTTTGTTCCTATCAAACTTTGGTATATTTCGTTAACATATGTTTTATCTGCCTTCTTCATTAACTCATCGTTAACATATTCCTTATCTACCTTCTTCTCTAACTCATCGTTAACATATGTTTTATCCGCTTTAAGGTCTAAACATCCTGAAACCCATCCTGTCTCAGCTTTAGTTTTTAAAATCTTTGATGTCCATTCATGATACCATTCAACCATTTCTTTAATTTCATTATCTTTTTCATCCACATATTCCTTATCTGCTTTCTTCTCTAACGCAGCAGCAACACATTCCTCATCAGCTTTAGTTTTTAAAATCTTTGATGTCCATTCATGATACCATTCAACCATTTCTTTAATTTCATTATCTTTTTCATCCACATATTCCTTATCTGCTTTCTTCATTATGTCATTTAGGAAACCTTTTATGAATTCCTCATTTAAATTAAATCTTCCAATCTTCAAAACTTTAGGAAATGCATTTAATGCGTAATATCTTTGTTCTTCTGGTGGAATTGATGTTATATCATCCGTTATTCCTTTAATTTTTGAATTCATAAATAAAATTTCTTTTATATTTGATATCACTGCACCACCCTTGCAAACGAATTCGAAATGGTCATTTTTCAATATACTATCTCCAAATCTCCATATTTCAACCTTTGCGTTTGTTCTGCCGTCTTTGAATTATATGCATATATGGCGTATGTAATGGTCTGAGGGACCTGGGTGCTTTGTGCCTTAAGTTGCTGTGGTTGCTGTTGTTTAATCATTTATTATGATTTAAAAAATAAATATTTAATCTGTTATCTCATCACCTATTTTTTCTATTTGAAATTGCCATAATATTTCATTCATGAATTCTAAATCACAATCAAATAGGTCAGTTACTCTAAATTTAATATTTGATAAATCTTTTGAATGAAGAATAAATGAATTCCCAGATAATTGAAACGGATATGATAAAGAAAATATGTTTAAGTTGATGGATAAAATGTTTTGTATTGATGGGTAAGAGTTAGGTCTAATGTTTGATGTGAAAATCTCATTGGGGTATTAACTTTATCACATTTGATTAAAATGAAATTGGAACCAGTGTCAGAATACAAAACATCCCCAACATCTTTTTCAAAATTTAATATTCCCAACAATGAACGAAGATGAGGAGTACAAAATTTAATTTTCAGCGGAAATTTAATAAGGTTATTTATTTCATCAAGTTCAAAAAGTTTATCGGGTTTTGATTTAAAATTTTCTTCATACCATACGATAAATGATTCATTTAAATAACTTAAAATCATGTTAATATCCCATTTTGCTATCACATTATTTATATACATATCATACGTTTTTTCATGGTCATCTTTAATAAATGATATATAATCTGAAGGGTCTAAAAGAATGGGATTAAATTTACCACTCACAGAAACGAGAGTAACATTATAAATTCCGCTAACTGTTAAATTTAATTCACAGTTATTATTCGAAATAATATTGATAATTGACATTTTTATTACGATTAAAAATATGGTAAAGCGTTATTTTCCAGTGATAAATAAAACTAGGATAAGATTACCTCAAGAATTCATAAATTCAACGAATAAGAAATTCATTCATGTTATAAATTTTAGTGTTTTCAGAAAATATGAGTCAATGTCATATTCATCATCGGGTTATATTTCACTTCATTCAAATTTAGTTCAATCAAACCCATATAATGACCATTTCATAAGATTTTCAGATGGTATTAAAAATGTAATTGATAGATTAAAATATGAACAGATTGACAATATCGAATTTTTGGAATTTTGGTTTAAATATCCCGATGGAAAAAAGATTGAAGTTAAAGATAAAGCTGATACTATAACAAAAACAATTACAATGACCGATCCAGATAGTGGGGAACAAAAAGAAATAAAACAAACGATAGAAACTGGTGAAAGGTCAATTATTATTGATTATGATTCAAAGGATTATTATTCGATAATGTTAATGCTTGAATATTAAATAGCCTTAACAAAGAATTTTTCAAGTGATATTTTATATTCATCAACTATTTTATTATAAATATCATTATATGTTAAATGAAGTTCAGTTGTTGTTCCGTTCTTTGATATCTTAATTGTGCTAATATCCTTTATAGGATTTATTTTTGCAACTGTTCCGCAGCATGAAACCTCATCATCTATGAAAAATTGAATCTTAACGTCTGAATCTTGAACATCACAAAGAATGGCGATAATGTGAATTAATGATTCATAAGGTAAAATAATTAAACCAGATTGGTCAATTAAATTTATTATTGAATCATAATTATTAGTTATTATATCACGGTAAATTTTCATTAATTCAGAATTAATGTCTATTTTATATGGCGCATTGCGACTGGAATCGTAGATTCCTGGGTTCTCGATGTTTGATGAAAGAGGTGGGGGGTATGTTGGATAAGTGGGAATTTCAACAGGTTCTTTACCGGGTTCATCTTCTTTATTTTCCTCCTCCTTTTTTGGTAAGTCACGAGTTAATAAATTTGGTTGAGTTGCTGACCTTGTTAATTCAGGACTAACATTAACTTTAACATTTTGAATAATTCGTGATTTATCATCATTTACGTTATAACCAACCGTAATCTCTGCTTTTGCGTTAGTGTTCTTTTGACTTGTGAAACGTCTTCTCATTTATAATTGAATAAAAAAAAAAAAATATATTTAAAGTTTTATTTAGTTGTTACGGTAATATCCCAAGGTTCATCATTGTTTGCTTATACTTTCTTTGTAACTGCACCAATTATGTTATTGATATTGCTTTGAGTTTCTTCCAGTCTTATTTTATCATTTACAATATCTTTAATCATTTCATTACATGCATTCTTAAAACCATCTGATTTTTCTAATTTACGTCTATCACTTTCTTTAATTAAATCAAAGTTATAACCTTGTTGAGAATAAAGTGGTTTCTTTATCAATTCCTTGAACGCTTCTGAAAGTGAAGATGAAGAAATTCTTGCCACTTGAATTGGTTTAAATTCTGCTTTCATTGCTTCTTTCTGTTCATTGAACACTGGATCGAATAAAGCAACTTTAAAGAATTTCTTAGCTGGAATTTCAGGTCTAATATTTGCATATTGACCATCAAACTGATTAACATATCGTGGTAATCCATCCGGTCCCTCTTCAACAGCATTTAATTCTTCATTGAAATAAGAATATGGATTATAAGAGGTATGAATTAATTGGACCATTTTCACCTTCTCCAATGTATTGTTTAACAGCTTTTCCATTTTCATCAAATTGCAAAGGATAACATTCATTATATGCTTTACGTTTAGGATAATCAGATACAGTTAATTTATAACCATTTATGACTTTAATATTACCTTGACCATCAGTAACGAAAACTTCATTTATACCATCAGGTTTTCCATTTGGTCCTGTAATGTCTGCTTCATGTGCTTCCCAATTTGGTCCATGACGTTTGGCATATGCTTGAGCTTCTGGTAATGTTAAAACGTTTCTCATTTGTTTAACATCTTTTTGAAGACCGCAACAATATGAACTAATTCTTTCATTCCATCTGGAACTTTCATAGTTCTATTATATGGACCCTTTTTGTTTGTCCCTTGTTTTAATGGAACCTGTAGAAGATTTGCTATTTCTGTCATGTTTAATTATAAAATAAAAAATAAAAATTAATTATAAAAAGTTAATCAAATTTAACACCTCCTTTATTTAAATCAACTATTATTTTTCCATGTTCACCTAATTGTGATATTGTGTGTAAAGTTCATTAATGCTCATTGGTAAATTCACTTGATAAAGCATAACGTTCAACTGTTGACGACTAAACCCACTGAAAATGAAAAGTGTTGATAGATTTGATTTAATGTTTGTGCTTAATGCTTTGAAGTATTGAACAGCCATGAAGAATGAACACTGAATGTGTCGACATTGAGTTAATAACTGATTAAAATATGATTTCTCATTAGTTATTAGTTTTGATTTCACGGCATCATCTAGAAAAATTAGTGAATGCAAAAATTCTCTATCAAAATTTGAAATAGAAAGTGTTTCAAATAATTCATCCCGTTGTTTATCAATAATTTTATCCTCTAATCCTTGCTTCTTGATTGTATTATATAATTCTTTATACATTAAAAAGTTTTTTAAATAATCTTCTGCTTCTTCTTGTGATAAATAAATAATTGGAATTTTGATTAAATGCTTTAAAGATTCAAATGTATCATCTGAAGGTGAACCTGAACGGTTGATATAAATTAACACATGTGAATGGGGGAAGTGTTAGCAATAATGATAATTTGTTTTAATATCGTTAATGTTTTACCTTTATTTTGTTTACCAATTGCTGCAGTGATTGAATTTAAGTAACATTCAGAATATGGAATTTTCATTAATTTTTCCTTAGATAGAGCATTTCTATTATCACTCAATGCTTCATTAATCATATCATCTACGTATGTATTATATACTCCGCTAATTCTTCAGAATTTAAATCCATTTAATCAAAAATAAATTTATAATTTTAAACATTTCTATTCATCAATATTTCATCATATGAACTTCTATACTGTGGTGGTGTACCTGTTGGATGATATTTCAAACCTTCATCCGGTGTCCATGTCCAATACGTAGTCCTAGTAAACCAAACCTGAGGAGGATTTGTCACTTTGAACAGTAAGTGTCATTTTCACCCTGAATGATTGGATAAGCTTTCACTTGTACTGTAACTTGTGAGTTGAAAGTTTCTAATCCATCAAAGAATATACCCGCTCCATCACGTTGAACTGGAATAGTGCATAAGAATGAAGTTTGGTCTTTCCATGTTCTAGCTAATGGCGTGCCATTATCATCATTCAGTGGTCTAGTTAATGAGTCCTCGTATTCTTCTGTGCATTCATTCACTCCATCTAAATCAGAAGCTTGAAGCATACGTGTAAAGAATATGTCACCCACTGTGGTCATCGCTTGATCGGGGAAGTTTCTGGAATCTATAGTGACCTGAAGACCTCGAAGCATTGGATTTTCTAAAACTGTTCTTTGCATTGCATTCTTCGGAAATGTTAACACAACATCTGTAACATTATGAAGAGCGTATGAGAAATCTGAGCTAATACCTTCAGGAGTGATGCAACCTCCATTTAGTGAACGAACGTCAATATGTTGAGCTGGAATCATGAATGGATCTTCCTTACTGAATAAACGTGGTATTGCTTTAACTGATTCTTCAATTAAACCGTATCCTGGTGTAATGCATTTATCCTCTAAAACTTCCATCTTTGTGCATGAAATAATAACGTCATCAACTGTTGCGTCAGCAGATGTAGCGGCTAAGCTTGTAATTAATTTGGCAGGAAGTCCGATTTGTTGGAATTTGCGATCATATTTATAAACATGATTCATAATCTTTTCATAATTTTCATCAGTTATCTTTTCATAAACGTAATTTTGTAAATCAGCAACTCTTAACGGGTCAACCTGACAAAATACTAAAGTATCCCTGAAAACATAATATTTAAGAATGATTTCACCAAATGATTTAGGATAATCATCGAACGCCTGAAATGCTAACAAATCATTTACCGGAATAATCATATCAAAAGTGATATCAACTTCTTCATTTGCTTTCTTGAAAACTTCTGAAGGGTCAATATATTTACCACATACTGAGTTATCATATTTTTGAACATTATTATATAACGAATGAACAAACTTTTTAACTTTCCTTTCTGATTTTGGTTTATATGTTGCAAATGCGAAAGATTCACGGGCGCAATCCATCTGAAGATAACCGGCATCACCTCTTTCGGTTTCTACTTCTAATTGTTTAAAGCTTTGATTTGATGATTTGTAACCAACGAATAAACGCATGCATTTAAAAGCGGCATCACATGTGAAAGCTTTATTTGAAACTAGAGTTGCTTTAACTTTGCGTTTAATATATGTGTCACCTAATTGGTTCACATCATGAGCCGGATTTGTAATTCTTAAATGAGTTTGTTTATCATCAAAATATGGAGCATCAGAGTCATAGCATGAACTTTCAAGTTCTCTATAATATCTTCTACCGTCATTCTTTGCGAATATTTCATTTATCTTTTCGAATGAATGAAACACATTTCCATTAATCGGTTTAGTGTTTGGCACCAAATAGTTAGTCGTCATTTATTATTAAATAAAAAATCAAAATTAAAAGATGAAAATGAATTTTTAATTTTAATGAAATAATCAACTATGGCTGCAGGTATATTTAAGAAACTGTGGGATAAAGTAAAAAGAGGAGCGCATAAAGTTTGGGAAACAATGAAGAAAGGAGCAAATTGGATATTTAAGAATAAAGAAGCAATTAGTGACATTGCTGAATCAATAACGCCAAAAGCTGCCCCAATAAGAGAAATTTAAATAAAGGAGAAAAAGTTTATCAAAGACTACAACCGATACTAAGATAAAAATAATATTTATTTATTTTTCCACTATCTACCTCCTATTTTATTAAGTATTCCTTCAGCAATTCCACCAATTGCGTTACCTGCTTGTGCTCCCATTGCCGGATTACCTGCTTTTGTACCTAATACTCCACCTATGATAGTTCCTGCCGTTTTCGCTACTGGTGCCAAAAAGTTTGCAACGGGTTTAATAATCTTTTTATGAACCCAACCCGCAGCTTTCTTAATTCCATCCCATAATTTTTTAAAGAATCCTGCCGCCATTTCTGATTTAATATTAATTAAAAAATATATTTCATCACTTATATTCTAATTTTTATTTAATGATAAATGAAACCGATTTTAAAAATAAATGAAACAGAGGAGGAAGAAATAAATGAAAGTGAAAATGTTCAACAAAAAATAAACGTTGTTAAACCAATTACTGAAATAAAAATTTTTTCATCTGTTAAAGAATTTAATGACTATTATGCTAATAATAAAAAATTATTTGAAGAATTGACAACATGTAAATTGAATAAAATGTTTAAAGTTGATGGATTCAAAATTTCAAAAATAAAAGGGGTGGTTAGTTTGAAATCTATTCCTCAATCAAGAATCACCTCATTAATGAAAATAGATGATTTAACAAAAAGAATAGAAGAGATTGAAGAAAGAATGAATCAAATAATTGATTTCATAAATCATGACTCGTTGAGCCCGGGTCCTTAAAGCCCATCACTGAGTTCAAGGTTATATTCATCAAATATTTCATTATTAAATGCAACTTCTGCTAGTTTATTTATTTTTTCAATACGATCATTTGAAAGTTTATCATTTAATTTTTTCTGAAGTTTTTCATTTTCTAGTTCTGAAACTTTATTTGGATGATATTTAAACTCGTTAAATTCTTTTTCCTCAGTTTTGATCATTAATTTACAAAGAACTTTTGTGGTTGGAATTCGTTTAAACCATTTATCATTAATATTTGTTATAAATTCAATATTCGGAATTAATTCCCAAATTTTTGCATTTTCAATTAATTTATTATCAAATGCAAAAGCAATAGGTTTAATATTATGTTTACCTTTATAATATAAACTTTCTACATAATCATCGAAATAAACATCTACTTGTTTAACATTTTCAAGAATTGGTGAAAGAGCATCCATTAATTGATTGACGGTTACGAATCTTGATCCACTCATTTTCTTACGAATTAAAAAAATAAAAAAAATAAATTTAACTTAGTTTTAATTTTACGTAAGAAGTCAATTTTTAAATCTTGATTTATTCAAAAACGTAAGAATAAAAACCGTAAGAATCATACATTTTTTACTTCATATGTTAAAAAAAATGATACAAAATCGTTCAATATTGTATGAATTCTTACGTTTACAAAAAAAGTCACATAACCCGCACTCATATACTACTTTTTTGAAATTTGATAATAACTCCAAATTAAGCTGATAAACTCATAGAGCACATAAAATAACACATGTCTATCATATTTGAATTTTCTAAAAATCTCCAAAATTGCATTCAGATTTCCCTATTTGGGAAAAATTCTATGGGGAAACATCTCCTGTCACTGTGAAGAGAAAAGAAACTTTCTCTGATGATCAATTTAAATATGACAGTGGTGGAAACATTTATATTGTTAATTCCATTTTCAAAGATATAGTTGGATATGGATCAACAATTATTATACGTGATGAAAAAAACGATGCTTTGCTTTACATGGTTTCATTAATAAACGTTAAAAATTATGGAAGTCAACAGAAAGGAGCCATTTGTCTTCTATGCAGAAATAATGTAGCCTACTATATATGTGGCCAAGACTGTGTTACAAGCATGGGCGGCCAATTCGTTTATTCAAGCCCTGGACAGAAGAGTCTTGTGTATGGATTAACAGCTTCAACAACAGAGGAAAGTCCATATATTACCTGCTCATTCGAATATCAAACTCAACAGATTTCAAATTCGAATTTTTCAAAATTTAAAGCCAGTAGCGTTGCAGCATTTGAAGTAAGTACCAGAATGAATGATTCTTATGCCGCATTCTGCACAATTAATGAAAATACGCAGACAAATGGAAGAGTAATAAGTACATATTCAAATGAGGCCACTTTCAAGATACATTATTGCAATTTTGTTGGGAAAATTCTTCCACAATCAGATAATGGAGTATTAATTTCTTCGTATCAGCCAATGGAAATCGATAATTGCAATTTCAAAGATAATACTTGTCAATATTTATTCCAATGTGACAAGAAATTGATTGTTACAAGTTCCTATATTAATGGAAATACTTGTGATGGCGAAATTGATCCAAAGTCTAAAGATGCCAAAATTGAAAGCAAGAGTGAAACCGAAATCGAATTCAAACATAATTACCCAGAGCAAGGCGATGAGATTTGTGGCTTCGAAGCAGCTGGAGAAGCTTATGTTCCTGCACAATGGGGTTATGAGGCACCTCCAGGACTAGTAACTCCAACACCAGAGCCACAACCAGTTCCTCCACAGCCAAATTGCACAATTGTCATGGCACCTCTTTACGAAGAATCAAATCCAAATATGACAGTTTACACCGTCGAATTCCCTGATGGTGAAGAACCATCCAAGGATAAAGAGGCATACTGCACAATCTCGTATAGAAAAGAACCAGTCACAAGAACTCCGAAATACGAACCAACACCATTCCCAACAATAGATCCAAACGAGTGCGACGAAGATTGCCAGAATCTTAAAGAAGAGAAGATCATCAAGGAAAGAAAGAAATTAGAAAGGGGAATGATACTTGGTTCCGTATTTGGAGGACTTATTGCCGGAATAGTTCTTGCAACTATTATTACTGTCATTATAATGAAGCATAACTACGCAAAGCGTGACGATCATTCAGTCATAGTTGACAGTATAGTTTAAATTATATGTTTTGCTAATAAAACCATCTTAAAATTACTTTCTATAACATCTCAACCTCAGTGTTGCTATTTTTCATATGATAAAAGTATAGGTTTTGTGGAGATATTAGCTTCATTTCATGGAAATATTAGTGGTTAATGCGAAAGGAATATGTAGCTGATATGCACTATAGTTAGATATCATCTTCAACATTGTTTCAAGCATTGATTGTGATAATTTTTATGAAATAATTTGTTGATTGCGTTAATATTAATTTAGATTTGGTAGATTCATCATAGTTCTGCCACTTCTTCGTTTTTTTTTGATTCGTTAATGAAAAATATTCAGATAGCTAAAATATATTTTACAATAAAAACAAAAACAATATAATATTTAAAAGATATATGACCTAGTAAATAGTATTTCTAGTGCGATGAATGGATTCATTGATAGCAAACATGAATGAATTATTTTTCGTTTTGATACTTGTTATTCTAAGGATAAATCTAATGACGTTCTCATCTTTCACGAATTTGTTTGGCTTCCATACGCCACTCAAATCTCCTTTGAAAAATGTCTCCGGATCAGGATAAAGAAGAGGCGAAATTTCCTTGAAATAATCATGGGAAATCGACTTTACAGCCTTCAAAACATGGTCAACTGTGATTTTTTCAGAACCCATTATCTTGGAAATTCTGAAAGCTTCAGCAGAGATGTTGTAATTCATGTTATAGATATTATCAGAGGTCATCCATGAATTTGGATCTGCGAAAATCAAGCTTTTCAGCTGAATTCTTTTCTCCAATTCTATTTTCGTTGATTTCGCAAGTAAATAATCCGAAATCGAGTTGTTCCAACTATAAAATATAGGTAATCTGTAATTTTCGTCCAATTTGTTGACGTCGGCTCCCGACTCAACTAAAATTTGAACTTTTGCTATGCTTCCGCATTGAACTGCATAATGT
Organism: Trichomonas vaginalis G3; assembly: GCF_026262505.1. Classification (NCBI taxonomy): domain Eukaryota; phylum Parabasalia; order Trichomonadida; family Trichomonadidae; genus Trichomonas; species Trichomonas vaginalis. The sequence goes on along the minus strand of NW_026529174.1, from coordinate 329,310 downwards.
AATGGAAAATATGATAAAGGTTCTTGCTTATTGGTGAAATTTTTGATAGAAAAGTAAGAAATTGCCGGCCGATCTTGATTTGTTAAATGAACAGGGAAAGGATCATGGAATGGATAGAACTCACCGATTTTTGCGTTAATTGGTAAAGGTTTCAGCTTCGGAATGTAGTACTTTCCTGGTTTATTTGGGTTAATTCCTTTTGATATCAAAACTTTGAGACAATCAGCTGGAAAGTAGTTGATCGCTATCAAAATATCAACTTTAAGACCATACTCGATCATCAAGTTTCCAATTTCTGACGTTTTAATTCTTTTGAACAAATCTTCATCAGCAATAGCATTTACATCAAACCCGTAATGAAGCATAGCCTCAACTAGTTTTGTACAATTGTGTTCTACCGCTTCTTTGAAGAACTCTGCCATTTCTACGATTTTATGTGGATTAATATTCTTTAAATAAACAGTTAGAGCATCTAAACATGATTCATACGGCTTGACGTATCTGAATGAATTGATATTTCGGATATGTTGTGTTTCCGAGATCCGAAAAGATTTTTCCATTATTATTGGACAATCTTCCATATAAGCGCATTCCAAGAGGTCATTTCGCTCAAGAGGAAGTTTGATCGTATCGATCAAGTATTTGAATAAATCGTAAGAATATTTTAGAGAAATTAGTTTTGGAGGGAAATTAAGCTCAAAACAGCTTATGAATACATGTAGGTTGTAAGATTCGTAAGCATTTCTAACTGTAAAAGGATCAAATTCGAGATTATCAATCGCCCAATCATAAATATCGTCTCTTTGAGAATGAATAGCTCCAAGCAAGACCATTGACAAGTTCTGATTTTCTTGTTGTAATAATCTGATGATTTCGAGGTTTCCACCAAATGAAGCAAAATATCCAACACTTGGTGTAATATTTTCATAACTCATGAATAAATATTTGAATATATTGATCGATCCATTTAATGCAACATATTCTAGAAGTGTTGCTGTCATTGGAATAAAATACTCGTATTCGTCGATTTTTAACAGTAATTTTTCTTTTTCGTCTTCTGACATATTAAGCATAATTGCGTTAAAGCTATCAAAATCGTCTTCTTTAATTGCATTCTTCAGCTTCACGTGATAATCTGTGTATGCAAATTGTTGATTGATTTCATTAGTTGAAAACAGTCTCTTTAGACGCTCATCTTTAAAATTACTTTCAATAGGGGGTGTTTTTGTTAATGGAATGAAATGTGGGTATTTAAAAGCGTAATCTTTTAATTCTTCATAAAGGCGTATGTAAAAATCCTTGTTTTCCTTTCTAATGCGTAAATATAATGAAAGTTGTAGAAATACATCATAAATATAAGGCCCTTCTGTCATATAATTTTTAAGAAACCTAATTGTGTCATCAAATGTATCTTCCGATATTGTTCTAAGCATGTCTTCTAATTTGTCGAGGTTTTGGAGCTCTGGTGGAATAGTAATATCTGAAAGATACTTTCGACGCGTCATGTCCGATCAATAGTTTTCGTTTAATAAACATTCCGTCTATAATTCAAAAGTATCTGAAAATTGAAATTAATTCGGGAAGAATTTTAATTTTTTGATTCTATTTTTAGCGTTTGGCAAAGTAGTATCGACAATTGAAATCAAACGCTCACATATTAATCTTTCTGTTTTAGAAGCAAAAAATTTTTCCAATCAAATCTTGTTAAAAAATATAATTGAAAAGCTTTAAGCAAGTGTATTGTGTAAATGGTTTATATAAAACACCTTTTACTCATTAGGGTTTGGGCGAAAACTTAATTACAATGTAGAATTGCAGTCATAAATTGATATCATGTTGGCATGTAGGTCAATTTGATCTTTGTTGGATCTCAAAGTAATTGTTGTAGTTTTGACGTCTCAACTCAACGAGTTGTTCTACTAATTTTTCGAATTGATACTGCTTTTGGGTGATCTTCCTTCCATTGTATTCAACCAAAGGACCATATTGATCTTGCTCTGGAAGTCCAAGTTCACGTAACCTTTGAGGATTTGGATTTCTCTCTTTTTCAAAAACAACATTAATGACAGCCCCACTTTTCATTGCATAGTCCCTGAAGGTCAATTCTTGGTTTAACACAACTCCATTGTAAACACATTCTACAATCCCATATTCTTGATGGATAATAGAGATTGGTTTATCGATTCTAACAAACTGATACCTTGGACAATTGTTTCGGTGCTTCAGTTTTATCATGATCTCTTCACTGCATTTATGTAGCATCGAGTGAATTGAAAATGTAAATTCAATTGCCCTTCAATTCATATATAGAATTTGATTAGATTTTGAAAATAAGTTGTTGTATGAATCATATATTTATCAATATTCATGAATAAAATTTTTCAATTATAACGTGTTTTTATTGTTTTTGGACCATGAAATATAATCCAGTCTCAACAAATTATAATTTAGCTCTCCTTCTCACACAATTTTGAATACATGGTGATAATCGTTGAAATATAAAAATTACGTATATCTGTTTTTAAAAAGTTATTTAAACCTAACATCAATCTTTATTCAATGCTTCTCTGAAAACTATAATTTTGTGAGATCACTTTTATCTCAATTTGTTTACCGATAAAATCTTTTTCTTTTGAAAAGATTATAATCTTCTAAAATATAATATGTCATACTGTAAGAACTATACCATTCATAATTAAAATCAACAAAATTGAATTTTAAATCACACTCAGAAAATTTCAGAAGAAAATTGGCAGAATAATTAATTTTTCAATATTTTCTAATTCCTAATCATACTTTATTGTTACATTTGCTTTGTAGATTTATCTAGGTCAACAACTAATCAAACTTTTGTTATCAGCTTATTGATTTCAACCTAAATAAACATACTATTTATTGTAGAATGACACCATTTATTTTTTGTTTATTTATCTTCATTTAATTTTTCCTGCCCATATTTTTTCTCGGTGAAATTTTCCCGCCCAATTTTCGCTCGAAAGTCTTCGCAAACAGCTTATTTTTTACAGTCCGATCAAATAAGTGTAAACATGTTTATTCAATTCTCCATTTGTCTTTTGTGGTGTTTAAACAAACTTATTGTTTATAAAATATCGTTAATAGCTTGATACTCTAAGGGTTATGAATTTTTTACATTATTTCCATTTGATATCTAAACGATTATTCACGCCCGTTGTATTCAAAAAATAAGGATAATTCAGATCAATTTTCATATTACGGATCAATTCTATGAATTTCGAGGAGCTGGAGAAAGAATGTTTAAATCCAAAAGCCCATTTACAAGATTTTACCTTTTTTTTGATGAAATTGCAATGATGTTATAATAAAACTATAATTTCCCTTGCACAAGAATCAGACTTAATCAAGTAATCATGCAACATCTATTTCATTATAAAAAAGGAGAAATTAATAGGCTTAAATTAATGATTTAGAAATTTTGATAATGATTTTCAATGTTTTACAAAAATAAATCGAATATTGGATTGTTAACAATATGAAGAGAAAATACCTTTTCACTAATATAATTATTTATTCTAATTTTTTTAGATATTATTTGAAATGATTAATTCTTGATTAATTTTTGATATTGATAATCACTCATACCCAAAATAATAGTAGACATAAATTTTGTCTAGAGGATATTGAATTCACTTGTTAAATTTTTGAAATTTTGAAAAGATATTTAATATTTTTTTAATTTAATTTTGCCTGAATTTATAGTGCACACATATTTCATTATTTGTAACACTATCAAACTTAGATTGTTTCTAATAAATTTCAGGACAGAATTTAAAGGGGTATTGCTTATTTGGAAGTTTTTTATTAAAAATTGTCATTCAATGATTTTGAATATGCACTTTTAAAATTAGATGGAGAAAAGTTCTGTCTCTCAAAATTTTGTACAACGTCGTTTTTATTTCAACGTCAGGTCAACTTTAAAAAGATATGTAACTATATTCTCTCATGAGAATTAATTAACAATTTGTCGCGTGGCTAACAAATCATAATTGAGAAGGACGATATTAAATTTTCCCGGCATTTTTTTTGTCAAAATTTGCTTTTTATAATTAGATATTAATTGAATTTAATACTAAACTTTCGGAGCATTTGCATATTATTCTGTTCTAATTATAGAAAAAAAGTAATTTGGAAGTGATTGAAATTTAATCTGAAATTCACTATTTAATATTTATTCATTTATAATATGGATTTGACAACATGATGCAATCAAGATTCAGAAGGGTACATAAAATTTAAAATAATAATGATTCAGAATCGGAAAAATTTCCTATATCCAGGATTTGAAAAATCAAATATCATTACTTATCTATGTCTATAGTTGATATTCATATGATAAACTATTAAAAATTCATATCTTAATTTTAAAGATTTTGATCTTTTTTATCAAAAATGATAAGATAAAGAGATTGAAATATTTCTAAATAGATAGATATCTACTCTAATATCAAAACCTAACATTATTATCTATTGATGGAATTCAAACAAAAATATAAATGAAAAATTTAGAACTGACAATTGAGATTCATTATCAACAATCACAAAATGAATCATTAAATGAATTGTAATGATTAAGCATGTAGAAATTCAGCACTATGATGTGAAAAATGCAGATACATTTGATCAAAATTTTTTTTGTCAAAAATTAATTTTTTTTTGTCAAAAACTATTTTTATAATTGTTTGCCAGCATTTTTTGGTTGAAACTATTTAATTGAAAAATGTCTTATATGCTGTATGAGAACATAAATAGTGACCTAAATAAGATCACAAAATATTTTATTTCAATTTCGGAAATCACAAAAAAATTTTAAATATCATTTATTGTTTATTAATTTTATTATTTATCAATTTACACACATTCAATATTTCTGAAGCGAGCAGAGGTCAAATTGTGAGGAATTGAAATTTAAAGTTCATTATTATGGAAGACGAGCTACAACTCCTTTTGGCTAAACTTTCAGACCATGAAAAGGAGCTATTAAGGACATACTTCCTCAACCAAAATGCCCATAGTAAAGTTAGGTCCCAATTCACAAAAGAAGAAGACGCAAAGTTAATTCAATTAGTTCAGAAATACACAGCCAACAACTTTAATGCCATTGCGAAAGAGCTTCCAGGTAGATCCGTTAGACAATGCAGAGAACGCTGGAAACATTATCTCAGCCCATCAGTGAGAAATACCCCTTGGACAGAAGATGAAGATAATCTTCTAAGGATGAAATATTATGAATTGGGACCCAAGTGGGTTGAAATTTCCTCTTATTTCCAAAACAGGACAGACGTAAATATTAAAAATAGATGGATTGTGTTGATGCGCAAGGATTCTAAGAACATACTTTCAGTATCTCATGCTAAGCGCTCACCACCCACAGTAGTTGGTGAAATTCATCACGGCATTGCTTTTGATTCAATTGATTTTACATATGATAACTCACAAATGTCTTTCGATTCTAATTTTGAACCGCAACAACTATCAATTGAGGAAAATTTCTTATAATTTTTTAGATCCGATTACTGTACTTCTACTTGCTATTGTAAAATATAAAACCAAAAATAATTGTTATAATTTAAATGAAGAAGTAATTTAAAACGATTTTATTTATGATCAAATTTTATATATTTTTTTGGATCAAATTCATTTTAATAGAATTTATATACTATTCATCTATTAGTAAACACTACCGTATATTATTTTTTAAGCTATCTTATTTTTTGAACTTTTATTCAAATCTTTGGTCGCAAGAAGAATTGCATGATAAATAAAAACATTTAATCAAAGTCAATTTTATTTTTCATATTCAAATGGACTGAGTGTTAACATTTAACATTTTTTGCTAATTGTCGTCAAAAATTAGGCGTAAAGCAAAAATTGATATTTCATATGGTTTTATGATAGATAAGCATTATATTCCCACTCATTATATTCGTAAATTTTGAGGTTTATCCTTCGCTTTTAAGATCATTGAATTTGATTTTTATATAAAATAGTTATATATTAGAAAATAATATGAGTTTATGTGATATTATTTTTCAGAAGATTTCATTCTATATGCCTATGAAAAGTACTCTCAAAACTAACTTTTTCCTAATTATAATTAAATCTAGAATATTGTATTATGCTTAGTATTATTTCATTTTTCTCATTCAATTTAGAATTTACAAATGTCAAAAAATTGAGAGATGTCACTTTTGATGAATTTCTGTTTATTACAGTATTTTTAAGTATTATTGAGAATACTGATTATTACTTATATTTTTCATGAAAAAAAAATAAGTTCATGATAGAAAGGATTATCAAAGCTGACAATTTGTAATCTAAGATATTTTTCGTTTTAAAGATTTATTTATCAAGAAAGAACATAAACCTTTGCAAATATTTTGTATTAACCTTAAAATATAAAGTTATGAACTAAAATTTCTCCATAAATAACAGAGAGTCTTTTTATTGAATTCGACTCAAGTACAACAGTTGAGATACCTAGCTCAGTTACAAACCCCGAAAATTATTACAATATTACAATTGACGAAGGATTTACATTTATTCCGAAGTATTGCTTCTCTCGTTTTTCAAATCTTATTAATATCACTCTTCCAGAATTAATGTTGGAGCTTGGAGATGAGCCGTTTTATGGCACGAAAATACAATACATTTATCTTCCAAAAAATATAGGCACTCTTTACAAAGCAAACTCCTTTGATTCATTACAAACTTTAATGCAAATTGATGTCGATGAAGAAAACAACAATTACTGCTCAATAGACGGAGTCCTTTTCTCGAGAAACATGTCATTTTTGATTCATTTTCCTGCCTCCAAAAACCAAAGTTTTTACACCATTCCTAATACAGTAACTCAAGTACTGTATGGTGGGTTCTGCTATCTTAAGTACTTAAAGTACCTTGTTGTTCCCGAGTCAGTTAAGTCATTTCAAACTGCATGCTTCAGCAATTGTGAAGTTTTGTCAAATATTACAGCTTTTAGAAAATACAACCAAGCGAAACTTATTTTCAGAGATGCAACATTTTCTAATACAATATTTCAGCAAGATAATATCACTTACATTTACTCCAATGAGTATATTAAGACTTGTAATAATATTTGTGTTTATCATAATCTAAATTTCGCCAAGGATGTCTTCATTTTAATGTATCTTTCGTAAAGAGTAATGTGTATTTAAAAGAAATTGCTTCCTTTTTACATTTTTGATTTGCATCTGAAAACTTGAATCGCATTTTTAGTTCTCACACGTTTGTATTTTTTTGCTGGTTGTAAAAATCAGCAAGTTCCTCATTATGACATTTTGTTCGATAAAGATAAGAATTATTCTTTTATACAGTATAAAACTGCAAATGTGCTCATCATGCATTTATTAGTTATACATAAGAAATGATAATGGCTAACACAAATTTCATAATGAGAGTAAATAAAAATATTTGTCTTTCCCATTCATTTTGTAGCCTAATTTTAGAAAAAATTCATATGTTTAGTTATTTACGGATGAATTCTTTACAGAAATACCGATTTATTTTTCCTTTTGTAATAAGAGATTTGAAATTTTGGATTAATTTAATTGTTCGATTGAAAATGCAAATATTTGTGATTCCAATTAAAAATATTAAAAATATCACCAAATTGTATGAAAAATCAAAGTGAAATTTTTACAAAACCGAGCAAACTCAATAAATTAAGCATGAAATACTATAGAAATCAAATGTGCTAAACTATTAATCAATCAGCATTAATTTTTTTTGGTAAAAAAGGGGGTTGGCGTCCTAAGGCGTCCTAGTGTAAATTTCTCAAAATTGTGATATTTACATCACATTTTTGAGAGGTTTATGGGAGTCCTAAGGGAAAATTGAATAGCTAGGGCTTCCCGAATTTTCATTCTAAGATTTAAATATATTATATACTTAAGTATACTACAAGAAATATAAAAATTAAATTTTTATTATGTTAACTTATAAGAAATTTTTTTGAATTATCGTTGATTTATTGTAATCTTTCCAGGCTATACTTTTGAAATCAACTTTACCTGTCATACGCATTAATGTAGTAGATGTCCAGGTGTAGCTATTATATCCCAGCAACATTGGTATTTTATCATTGTAAGATATCAAAATGAAGCGTTTTTTCAGATATAATTTTTCGTAAATTTTTCAAAAATAAGATGGTAAAAAAGCCTCGACTTGCTCGAAAAATAACAATTTTTTTACTTGTAAAAATAACCCTTTTACAGCATGGGCAGCTATTCAATCACTATTTCTTTTTCTAAAAGTATATTTTTCAAAAAAAATTAAGATCAAATTCGACAATTTCTTGATGAAAGCAAAAATATTACACATACTTCTAGATGCATGGGATAAAATATGCAATTATTCAATCAATTCGCATGATTTGAAAAAAAAATCTAAATTTGATAAAAATGTAGAAATTTTTTATTTTGAACTTGAGATTCGATTTTTTTGATCCAATTTGTGAATTTTTTTTGATCGGAATTTCAATTAATTTGTTGATCAAAAATGACCTCACAATGTTTGATCATAAGTGAAGTCATCTTCATGGGTATTTAGAAATTCCAAGAGAAATTGCTTATTTCTCGCAGATGTAATATCTGAGAAAATCGAATTTAAATATTCATAGAAACCCAAATCATTCTCCGGTTCGAATAATTCATCTGTTGCTTTTTCTGTTTTTTCTATGAATTTTAATAATTTGATTAATAAATCTTCATCAGGAAGAATTATTGCTGCATTTGTGATAAAATTCCATATTGAGGTAATATGGCAATAATTACATTTATAAAATGTAATTTTATCCAAAATTTTTTGGCAAATTCGCATAATAGCATTAATATTTGAAGCTGAGATTAAACCTGTGATTACTTCTGTAACTTTTGGAAAATCATCGCAATTTAATATCTCTTTATATTGAATTGAGAAATAAAAAAAATCAAATGGATTCATTTCTTCAATTTCAAGGAGATTGTAAAAATTGATAGAAGTGTTATTGCAACAAATTGTATTTGCAGCAAAAAATATCATTTGCTCGATTCCATTTTTGGAATAAATTTGCTGGAACAATGTTAAATTAAAACAGTTGCTTAATTTTTCTTCATTGTTTTCATAAAAAAGTAACAAGTTTGCAACTGAAATTTCAAAATTTTGATAATTGCCAGTTATTTCAGTAAATATATATATTTGCTTTTCTTCATCTAAAAATGGCAAATATTGATTTGCAATATTAACTAAAGTTTGGGATAAATTGTTCCAGTTTGATTTTACAATTTGTGAGCACATTATGTAATATGTAAATTTATCCGCTTTGTAGGAATTTAAAATTGTTTGTTGTTCTGTTTCAGTTAAATTACTGAATTTTTCAAGATTAATATTGTGATAAAAAATAGAATCCTTGAAACATTCTGATATCTTTTCAATGTTTAAAACGGATGCTAAAAAATGTAAAAGAACTTCATCAGTCACTGTGATTTTTTTGAAAAATTTATCCCAATTCAAGCATCCAATTGATCTTTCTGTCATTGTACTTATGCATTGATAAAGTTGATTTAATGAATCCGAAGAATAATCATTATGCTTGACTAGTTGAGTTAGTTGATACAGACTGTCGTCAGCCATTTTAAAAAAATGAATAAAATTGTATAGTAAATTATATTTGTGAAATTTGTGACGCTACATTCAATCTAAGACCAATATCTCAAAGAATTCCTCATTTAAGTATTACTTTTCATTGTTTTTTAAAAAATATCTTTGCTTATTTGTTCACTTTTTTGACATTTATTATATGCTTTTTATCATATTTCCGATGATATGAATATATATTCTATATAAGAATGACGCTACATTCAATCTAAGACCAATATCTCAAAGAATTCCTCATTTAAGTATTACTTTTCATTTTTGATTCAATTTTCGAACGGTTTTCGTAAATTTTGCATCATTTCATTTTTTAATGGGAAAATCATCTATATTTAATCAAAAAAGAGCAAACTTTACAGACGAAAATAAAATATTTATCAGGGAACAATCTGATAAATACCAAAAATCAACATCGAGAGATGAAAAAACGAATATAATCAAACAAGTTCTTCAATATTTTAATATTAAATACGCCGAAAATGAATCTAAAGCTGTCAGAAGATATTTTAGTTATATTGCAGTTAAAAATATTCCTGCAGTTACTGGAAAATATCCTGATACAATTGTTCGCAAAGATATGCTTTATTCGCATGATCATACAAATATTATTAATTCAAATAATATTGAACGTTACTACCGTTGCATCGATCATTCTTGTCAAGCACGTTATTTAGTTAAAATTGAGAACAGTTCAGTTTCCGAAGATTTACAAAAGGAACATATACCCGAATGCAGACAATTTAAAAAGTTACAAAATGAAAAAAATGATCTTCATAAATCAATGACTCTGACAGAAATATACAATAAGGCAATGGCAAAATTTTCTGAAGACAACGGCACTTTTCAGCAGATTAAAAAAATTATGACAGAACTTGCTGTTGGTACTGATGAAAACCCATTAATTAAAGATTCATTGGTCAGGGAAGTTTATAATAAGTCCAGAAAATTTTCTGTTGGAGAAAAAATTACAGACGATGAAATTGCTAATTTTTGTTTAATAAATGGCAAGCAGTTTTTCATTGGCCATGATTTTCAAGCAAATTGTGAGACGATGTTTTTTGGTTTTGAGAAGGCAATTCAATTTGCAAAAGAAGCCACAGATTTATTTTGCGATGGAACTTTTAAAATTACACCAAAACATTTTCAAAAAGGACAGATGCTAACAATTATGATTTGTGAACCTTCAACAAATCAATATCTACTACTTTTATTTATATTCATGAAAAACCGCACATTTGAATCTTATAAGAAGGCATTTGAATATATTTTTACTGTCAAGGGTATTCAATTTTCAAAGCTAATTCAAATTCATTGTGATTTTGAAAAGGGAATGATAGAGGCACTTCAACAAATTTTCCCTAAAGTCCGTATAATTGGATGTCTATTTCATTTCAAACAAGCTTTACACAGGAAACTTGTAGCACTTTATACAAAAAATTTCAATACTTTACAAAATTCTTTATTTAAGCTATATTCTATTACTCCATTCATGTCTCATGAAGAATTTGTACTTACAATGCATATAATTAATCAAAATAAAGTTGATTCGATCAAAGATTATATTGATTATTTCAACAAAGTTTGGTTGCCGCACTACAATTTAATAGTTAGTATACATATCATGGGTACGACGGCACTGCGTTCCACCGTACCCCTGTTATGTGAATTTGACACTTTACGAAACCTTTAACGTATATTTTACAGCACAAACGACAACACTAACTTAACCTTAAATATTTACAAAACCGTCTGACACATAAACGACTTCACTAATGTAAAAATAAACGTTCTCACTTACAAAAGTATTGCAACTCCTCCCATTGCTGTGCTTCATATAACAGCTCATAATCTTCTGACTCACTTTCTTCTTCATATAGGTCAAAATCACTGTCATAGTTTATACCTGTAAGTTTTGACAAAGCTAATGAAACACGCTTACCGTTTGTATCGTATGCTTGTATAAACTTTCCATTATGCTTGTAGTCATAAACGCTCAAACTAACTTTACCCTTTCTCCCTCGTATCTGATAGAATGTATTTTCACGAGGAACGAAGAACAAGTTCTTGAACTCATGACCGTTGTAGTTTGTTATCTCAATAGTTTTCGTCATTTATATAAAAATAAAATAAAAAATAAACTTAAAAATTAATGATATCACCACCCTCACACGTATGAAAACATAGCACAAAAATAGATTTAGGTGAAGTGGTGAGATCTCACCTGTTTTTTCACCCTGTTGAATTCATTGCTTTATAACTCTCTTCCTTGGTTTCTCCAACTCTTCTAGCTTCTTCTTAAGTTCAGCAATGTTGTCCTCATGAAGTTTAATCTTTCTCAAAATTCCTTCTTTATCTAATGGTTGCTTTATCTTTCTAAACTGAACTCTACCATCCTTCATAGTATGAACGTAAAAACCTTCTGGAACCGCTCCTGATTTAATGTATTCTACCAAGAACTTTTGTTTCATTGCTTCAGTGACTTTAGTCGTCATTTCAATCAAATAAAAATTTTAATAAAATAAAACTAACGTTATTTTTTCAGTAAGGAAACGCAGGAGTTTTACGATTTATTTGAGGAGTAGGTTCTGGTTTAAATGTTGGAGTCGGTTTAGGAGTTGACTTTTGAACAGGAGTTTGTACTTCCATAGGTTCAGGAGTCATTGAAGGTTTTGCTTGTGAAGGTGTTGGAGTTTGTTTAACTTCAGCTACTTCAGTATTATTTACAACATTTGCTTTATTTCTTTTCAACATCATAACTGCTCCTGCTGTAGCTAGCAAACCTAGTGGGAAACCATATTTTATATAAGGACTTGACCAAATGCTATTTTTGACAGGAGCTGGTGGAACACCTAACCTTGGTGAGACTGCTCTTTGCCATTGTGCAGCTCGTAAGAAATATTCAATAGGTGCTCCATAATCGTTTGGTAAAGTTTGTTTCATAGATGGTGAAGGTTCACGAGAGCTTGATGAAGAACTCATTTATAAGCTTTAAAAATAAACGTTCATCCTTTATTCCTCACTGTCGTCCGTAGCTAAGTTATAGTCATCTAATCTTATTATGGGGATGCCATTAGCACGCACCTGAATGGCAAAGCAACAATCCCTCATAAATCCAATAAGTGGCTTTGGTACGTTTTCAGTTGCTAGTTCAATAGGTCCTTTAACAGACAATTTGTATGTTATTGGAGCAGTAGATGTTTGACCTTGCTGGAAGCAAAAGTCCACTTCTGTTGGAAAACCACATAAGAAATGTGTGTTGTCATAGCTATCCCATTTATGTTCCACACTACCATCATCCACCAATGACCTCATAACATCTTCATTAAATCCAATCATATCATTGTTTGTATTGCAAGCGTTCGCAACCATTTCATAAAATACAGGTCCATATGATTTTTCAGGTTCTGCAGGCATATTTCCATAAGCTCCCATGGAAAGCTGAAGATATTTAAACTTAGGGTTCTCAAAATTAACATAATAGTTGTCTTTCTTTCTAAATAGTGCCCAAATACTTTTAACATTAATAGGCGTATAAGCTGCTGTAAATGTTGCACTTGAACTATCTGTATTCTTTGAGAATGAACCGTCCATAGGAATCCAATCCATAACTTTAACAGGAAAACATAAAGCCTCGTTTGTATAATGTTCTACAAGTTCTGTATAAATGTTAGGGTCTAAAGAGAATGACTTTGGATGAATGAAACATTCATTAAAATCCATCTTTGTTCGAAATAGTTGCTGGTTACAGTTGTAATAGTAACTGTTCCACTAGCTTCTACTGCCTTCGTTATCATAGTGAATGGTTCATTCCATGGAACAAATTTATTTGTCGGTGGATTTGAATCTGAAGCAAATGCAACTTTAAGAGTTGGATTGAAAGCAATGATATCATTTACAGATATAGATGTGCATTGTAAGGCGTCGCTACTGAACTTTACTTTAAGCTGAATGTTTCCTGCAAAAGCTGGAATAAATCGAATAGCTTCTAATGGAAGGAATCTTCTAACAGGAATTCTTAAACGAAGCTTAAAATCAAATGATTTTCCTGCTGTAATTGGACCACTAACAATTTGTCCTGTTCTGCATGTTCCCGAATGACTCCATACATCTTCATGTCGAGTCTTTGAGAAAACATCTACTTTCTTTATTTGTTCGGTAGTTTGTGAGTTTGAAGTTATATATGCTTCTTCTCTTGCGTTGTCTTGAGAATATACGATACGACCATTTGCAAGGATTTGATATCCAGCAACTGCATAGAAAGCGTCATCGAAACCAATCCAAAATCCTGGTGGGTTTGTTTTATTGGAACCTGAACCAATTTCTTTATCTACAATAAATTGACCTTCCATTTTATACGTAATGAATGTATTGTAAAGGTCCAACATATTTTCACCAGGAGGTGAGAGATTGAATGTTACCCATGTGTTATCTTTAGCAGTTCCAGGTTGTGATGGAATCTTTGCGTCAGAATATTTTCTATTAGTGTCACCAATTTGAACTGCATTGTCTATGATATCGAAATATGAGCGAATCTGATGAATATGCTCTGCTGGAGTAAATTCGTTTAGCTGTTCGTTCTGCATGTATTTACTTCAGATAAAAATATCTATTTACTTCATTATTCTCACTCTTCTTCTTGGCATTCGTGGTGGAAGTTGTTTCTTGACATTTTCAATGAACTGTACATTCTCTTTTGTCTCAACTTCTTTCACTGGCGGGTCAGGGTTCTTTGACTCGGTTTGTTTTTCAATGAAATTCACGAACTTTGCAATAAGCTCTTGGTTCGTTATTGAAAGTACATCTGGCTTCTTTTCTTCTGGTTCTTTTGGTGGCTCAGTTTGAACAGAAGGTTTTATATGGGCTTCGTGGACTTCACCCTTGCCATGCACCTTAATGTTGTCGCTTTCTGCATTCGCTAATGGAACCTTTCTTTTTCTTACATATATTTTACCATCTTTACTCTGACTTACGTAATAGAAAGGATGTTGTATTCCTCTGGCGTCATTTAATATAATAGACTCTCGTTCTGATTTTGACAAGCTCATTTTACATCGGTTAAAGTTTTAATTTTGTTTTTTATCTGCAGTCAAATGACTCAGACAAGTCCTACGGACAAGACCCAAGGGGTCATAGATGTTGAAGCATTGAAGAAAGAAATTCGCGAGCAAATTTTATCCGAACTGAAGGAACAAAAACAAGAACAAAAGCCAGAGAGACCAAAGAGAAAACTTAGTGAAAAACAACTAGCTGCATTAGCTGCTGGAAGACAGAAGAACCCACGTTTGCTGGCGAAGAAAGCTAGAGAAGAAGCTGAAGCAAAAGCTAAAGAAGCTGAAGTGAAGAAAGAGTAAATGGTTTATTTTTATTGGAACTAAATGTATAGACAAATACCTTTATCTGTTGCGTTCAGTAGTGAAAACCCTGACGTCAAAATAAAGGGGAACAGAGTAACGTTTAAGTTTCCAACAGACTGGATTGTGAACATAAATGAAGAGAAGTACATTGGCATAACATCTATGTATATAACACGTGCATTTAGGAAAGTTGACTTTATACTTCAAGTCGAGATAGAAAATGACGAACAGTCTTTAAGCGCCCAAAACATTCACATATACAAATACTTTAAAGACGATACAACATTGTTGCAATGTATGATTTCATTTAATGAAATGTTCGAGAAAAAGTTTAACATTGAAGTACAAACTTTACAGCCTTTACGTGAGTTTCTTGCACAACTGAAAGAAGAAGGTAGTCAGCCACAACTTATAGACTTTCATTATGAATTTAATGAAAATGAAGATGGAACTCATGACTGTCAGTTTGTTGTATTCTCACCATTCAATGAAGTAGCTAAAGAGAAAGAAAATCCATTACGTATAAGATTTCAAATCTCTGAACCAAGTGATGATTTCAAGAATGTTTTCAATTATGATGCAATGCTTCCGAGGAAAAATGAATTTTCAAAGATTGTAACACCTGGCATTTGGGATAGAAAGCAAGCTATATTATATTCAAACTTAAGTAAGGGAGTTGAAAATGAGTTCATTGGTCATACAAGAACTACACCACTTCCTAACCCTAAATACTATAAATTAACTGGCTTCAATCGTGAGTTTTGGATAGACATGTTCTCCACTCATGACCATAACTGCCCAGTGTTCTTACCTCCAGACCATAAGGACTGTCTCTACATTGAAGCACAACTCTTAAACTCTACCATCGCAGTATTGTAAATGACCACATGGGCTTCGCCCTTGCCGCTAGCGGCTTATTTTTATCATGAATGACCTCATTGCTGACAAAAATAAATGACCTCATTCATGACCTCATTGCTGACCTCATTCATGACCTCATTGCTGACAAAAATAAATGACCTCAGAACTTCAACTTACGAATAAAGCTTGTTTTAGTCGTTATTGAGAAGTTAAACTTTTCAGCAAAGCAAGGACTAGAAGACTTACATAAGTCAAATCCAATCTCTTGACCGTCATAAAGTGCTTTATAAAGTTTCATGACACTGAACTCAGAGTCTTTGTCAAATTTTCCTTGCGGAACCATTAAACCTTTATCTTCATTGTAATAGCATTGTATAGCTTCAGGAAACATTTCATTAGCGGTTAAAGCAATAACATCTTGCTTCACGCCTTTCATTCTGCAGTGAAATGCAACTTCATTTAAATCGTTAGTGAGTAAGTCTATGTAAGTCTTCTTTCCACAAAATATTGACTTGTATGCTAAACTTTGTTTTCCAGGTGTTATTTCTGCGAAGTCACTATGAAACTGACCAAGGTTTTTACCAATAAGTTCTCTACCGTATCTCTTCTTAAATTCATGAGCTAAACGTGGTATGTCTTCATTGTAAATGTGCATCGAATCTGTATCCTGATAAAATGCTTTTAATCCTAAGTCTTCAATCGTGCAAAACACTTCATTCATAATACGTTTTGACATAGACAGAATGTTAACACCAAGTGGACAGAAGTTAAAGTGTCTGCAAATGCTTTTCGTTAGCTTGAAAATAGTTTTATCTGAACCATCCAAACCTTCGAACTTCACTATATGGTTGTAGTTTCTGATGGCATATCTTATAGCATCTTTGTCATCTACTATGGTTATTTTTGACTCAATAGGAGATAGAATAGTTTTGCCATAAATACTGTTCAGAATGAGCTTTATATTTTCTTGCAAAGGATTTCCTTCTTTCTTATACTTTAACCTTAACTCAAACAACTTCTTTACTTCATCTCTTATTCTAATATCTCTGTTTCCATCGTAGTAATATCCTTGCAACACTTCACATTTGACACCTTGATATTTTATAAGGTCTTGTAATGTTATATGGTCAACATACATTAAACAGCAAGTGTTTGAACTTCTGGGAACGTTAAGTTCTGGATTTAGTTCAGGGTCACAAACTATTAAAGGAAAGTGTCTATGTATTCCAATCTCTGTTATCTTAATGAGAACAAAGAAGCCAGACATAAACTTTTCACCAATGGGTTCCTTTTGGTCGTCATCGAATAAATGTCTCATGAGATACTCTGTGCTTAACATCTCATCCTTCAATACTTTTGGAATTCCTTCTAAAGTATAAAGTCTTGCTATAGCTGATGGATATAATGAAACAGCGTCGAAGTCAGCAATGAGTTTCTTTTTGCTCTTTTGTTTAATGTTATCTGACAACATACATCTTCCACCTTGAATGCATCTGAAATAAATTCTCTTGGTTTATTTGAGAGGTCATAAAGATTTCCATTCGGGAAGTACACTCTGTTCTCAAACAATTTGTTAGCAATAGAACAAATACTAACGTAGTCATAAACGTTTAAATCAAACTCTTTCAATAAGTCATTGCGGAACTTTACAAAACCTTCTCTTAAAATTCTTACATCTTGTTTGCAGTAAAACGTGCTATATTTTTCTAAGTCGAAGTGGTTTTCATCTATTCTGCAACCTTTGATGGAATCTATGTTCTTCATGAACGTTTCAATATCTTTTACAAACTTACATGCTTCAGAAATGACACCAGTTCTGTTGTCATTTGCTAACAAAACACTGCTGTAGTAGTTGTATGGAAATACTTCTTTCGGTCCTGTTTGTAAGTTAAACATAGCAGGAAATAGTTTAAGCTTCTTATTTATAACACTGTAAGAGTCTTTTATAATAATTGCCCTTCCTTATATAAACCAGTTATTTGCATTGTTCGTGAACCTTTAATGATGGGAGTTCCTTTCACTTCTGTCATGTGTCTTAAGATGAAGTTTATATCATAGCTGAGGTTATGGAAATATATTAAACTCTTGTCAGGAAGTCGCTCCAAAAATTCTGTTGCACAGTTTTGACCCCATATGCTTTCACTCACTGAACCATCTTCACTGTCATAACAGATGTTAAAAGCTTTATGAAAGCCATCGGTACTACACTCAAAGTCAGCAAAGAAAACATGCTCAGGAATGAACTTGCACTTATTTTTATTTACTTCTTTTGACTCTGCTTTCTTCTTCAGTTGTACACAATACTTTGGAGCATATGTCAAATCTTTAAATGGTGCAAGGTTCTGTTTATATAAGTCAGTCGTATATGTGAAAAGTTCTCCATAAGAAATAGGTTCGAAATATTTGCACTCCCACAATGTTTTCATAACATCCCATAGCGGTGTAGTTCTATCCATGCGAACAATGTATTTATCATCTCTTTGTATAAATTTTCATCTGTTTTCAATGTTCATTCCACCACACTTTCAAGATTTTTCTATAGTTGCGAATGAAATATGTTGTCATTGGTAATCTTTCATTTAGCATGTAGTGGTCTTCAACAAGAAGTAAGTCAATAGTTCGAACAGTTTTACATTCTTTTGGTATATATCTCTTTATTTCATTATGTCTGAGTCATTGAATAACCAATGGTAACATTAAATGCTATACCTGTTGCGTCAGAAATTTCTTGTACTTTACTTTGAGGAAAGTCTCTAACACGAATGACTTCTCTCATGTGGTCAATAGTTTCTTCATTTACTCCAGCCTGAATGCAAGCATAAACGAAACAATTGTCCTCTGTCATAAGTGTTGCAGTTCTTTTGTTCAGTTCATTGAAGATTTGGTAGCGTTCAAGATTTATAGGTAATGTGCAAAGATACTTCCAGAACTGACCGCTTCTCTTCTTATAAAACTTCTTTTCACCAAGGATTTCATTCCAGAAGTCATCTATATCTGTTTATCTCCTGTTTGTTTAAGTCTGTTCAATAATCTTTTCTGTCTTTCTGTCAGTGTGCTTTCATCTCTATATGGTCTCTTTTTTGGTTTGCCTTTCTTTACATCTGACATCGTTAAGCCTTCATATTCAGTTAAATCATACATCTTTATTTCAGTAAGATTCTTTATGTTTGTCAAGAAGAAGTCATAGTGCATTTCAACAATACCTGCAGCATTTGCTTCTATCTCTGATATAAAGTTCTCCTTCAAGAGCTGATGTAGTAATGTTCCAATATTATTGAGGTTTAACGTAGAACATTCATACTTTCCACCAAGTTTATAACATACCATCCATCTTGTTGGGAGTTTATTTTAATCTTCTCTAAGAGTCTCATGAAAACCTTACCGAAATGTTTGTGTAAGTAGTCTCTGTTTGGTTCATCTAAAGCTTCGATGTTAAAGTCAATGAGTCTATTGCCTGACTTCACATTTCTCTTCCTATTCTCTTCATCTTTCTTTAACCATCTCTCACCTTCTTTTGGTTTGTCGTCAATGGAACGAATGACATCGTTAGCTTTGCGAACTTGTTCTATAGCGCTCTTAAACATCTCTCTTCTCTGTTGTTTCAGTGTGTCGTCTCTCTTTCGTGTTTCACCAACGTTTGCATTTGTTATGTCAAACATCTCTTGACGAACATCATGCGAAAGAGCTTTACGAGTATGACCAACGTTTGCATTTGTTATGTCAAACATTTCTCTTCTTACTTCATGAGGTACTGAACGTCTATGATATAAGTCAATAGCAACGTCATTTAAAGGAAATGCTCTTGCATGGACTTCGTCCTCGCCGCGTTGCGGCTTTATGAACTCATGAATTCTATCATAACTTATTGCACCATTATAGTCATTGAGGATGTCAGCGAGTGCTTTTTTGTTTGTTGCGTAATGCTTTGCTACTTCTATGTTAGCTTCTGTAAGAAGTTGTTTTATTTCCGAGTGTTCTAACTTAGACAACTTCCGATACATCTTTAGTAGGAAATAAAAAAATATTTTTGAAAAAATTAGATTAGATTTTTTAAAGTTATTTTTCAAAATAATTTAATATTTTTATTTTAATGAAACACATGCAAGATTGCAAGTTCTTTTCATACAATGCTCTCGCTACTGCCATCAAGAATGAGTTCAATAATGCTTCAAATGTTAATGTTATCTTTAACAAGAAGTTTGTGAAAGAATCTAAGTTTGGTCAGTATGTCAGACCATTAGCTATCGTCATTGACCGCAAACGTTATACTTCACAAGAGTTAGCAGTAGTTTTGAAACAAAAGAGTTTCTTCGTGAATGTCAAAGATACTCATTATACTGTTATAAAGAACTCTAATATTGACTTCTTCAGTATTGCTTTAAATCTTTCCGAACAGAAAGAATATAAGAAGGGTGAAACAAATGTGAAATATTATCCTTCATCTCTGAAGACAATAACGAACAAAGATGTTATACAGAAATTCTTACCAAAGGTTGAAGAAGCTTCAATTGACATTGACGAAGGAAGTGAAATGGTTGAAGAAATTGACCCTGAAGTTATTTAAGCAAAAATATATTTTTGAATAACTGAAAGTGTCACCACGTCACCATGTGCTACCAGGTTAATTAACTTCTTTTAAAAATGATGACAACATGACATTTTGACAACAGTCCAGGAAATAAATTTTATCGTTAATGTTTACGTTAATGTTTTTCATTAAATTTTGACAAAGTGCAAATCTTCACTTCGTCAAAAAAAAGTTAATGTTTTTCATTGAAATCGGTAAGTTTTCATTCTTCCTCTTTGAAGTTGTCGAAATATTTGTTATATTTCTTTTCTTTCAGTAATGTTAAGTCTTCTTTAAATGTAAGTATTGTGCAACCTTTGATGTCATAGTGTGTTTGAGGAAGAGTATTTTTGACAATTTCCTTTATTTGCTCATTCGGTGTCATTGAAATCGGTAAGTTTCACGATAGAACCAGTTTCTGTCAGATTTATATATCTTAGCTAAGTCATAAAAGCTCTTGTTGTTTCTTCTCACTAAATGCAACATAACCATATCTCTATCTTCTTCTTTCTCCAACTCTTCAGCGTAAATCATATACTTATAGCTTTTTTCCTTTCCTTTTGGTACTGAACTGGTATTCTTTTCTGTATGCTTTTGTCTTTGGATTCAATGACTTCATCTTTTGCTTGAAGTTTCTTTTCCATCTCTCCACGTTCTGCTTTATATAGTTCATCTAACATCATGAAAATATAACAAGCATAACGAGTGAAGCCCACATTGCTACAGCATTTACTAAAAGTCTATGAACATAATAACCTTTCAAACCAGGAGCCAAATTCTTGCGATTTTCGTACGGAATCTCTTCCCTCGGTTTTCCGAGGAAGCAATCATATGAGGAAATTCTTCTAAAAGTTCTTTTGCCTGTTGGTTTTCAAACCAATGATATGCTTGCTTTGTAGAAAGAAGAGCATTCAAAATACTTTGCATTTGGTACATGTCATCTTTGACTGAACGAATAAGACGTAACTGTTTGTTATACTGTATGTACTCGTATTCTTCATTTATGGCTTCATGAACGATAGCAATTGTTTCTCTGATGTTGACATTACTGTCTTTACATACAAAATAAAAAAATAAATAAAAATAAAACTAACTTTATTTTTTCTGAGATAAACACTATTTCTTCACAACATTAAATTTTATCCTGTATGAAATGACTTTAAAAAGATTATTGACTGACTTCGAATACTATCTCATTGACGCACTGACAGACCCTCAAAACTGTGTTGAAAGTTCTTTAAGCTTTAAGATTGAAGGTACGACGCATTTTGTCTTCACTTACGTATTGAAAGAATATGACCGTTATCATAACGAAGTGAATCAAACACTAATAAAATTTGTAGATAAAAAATTGGTTAACAATGAATATTTTAAACGTGAAGACCCAAACACTGCTGGAGATGATGAAGAATACAGACAAGTTATTGAAAAAAATAACGCAAGATTAGATGCAATAGAAAAGAAGTTTAATGAATGTCTTACAAACACGTATGAATATCTTATGCGGTGGAAGCTAGATGGAAATAAAATTTACGTCAAATATGCAATTATTAAAATCTTATGTCGACAGGCTACGTAGCACAGTGGTCTAAGGTGGTGTTATGGAGGGTCAGGGTCTGTGGTTCGAACCGCGACAGCGCCGTATTTCTTATTTTCTTTGTTTGTCTTGTTTGTCGTGAATAAAAAGTGTCATAAAAGTGCTCTATCTTCCACGTGAATAAATAAAAATTTACTTTATTTCTTCTTTATTTCTTTGTTCCCGTGGAAGAAGGGTTTTGCGTTTTTCTCAGCCGAAATCAATGATTTTTCATTTTTGGAATCCTTAGCGAATGGGGAATCTTTCTCTCGTGGAAGCTTTGACCAAAAATATATTTCATTTCAGCATTATTTTTTTGCATTTTGACACGAAGTGAAGATTTGCACTTCGTCAAAATGTGATGTCATGTTGTCATCATTTTTCAGAGATGTTAATTAACCGAGTGACACCTTCAGTTCTTCAAAATAATTAATTATTGAATAACCTAAAAACATTAACGTAAACATATATTTTTGGTCGTTTATGATAAAAATAAATGGTTCATTTACTCACAATATTTTTGTACAAAACGACCCCAAACTTTTAACTTCTTTCTGCAGCTTCTAATGCTATCTTAGCGAGTTCATATTCTCTAAATTCTCTCTTTAAATCTTCTTGTTCCCATTGGTCTAGTTCGTATGAAGAATCTCTATAACCATAACATATCTCACGTTCATTGTTCTAATTGTTTTTCACACGTTTTTCTAACTTCTTCTTCAAACAAATGTTTAGCATTCTCTACTGTATCTTCGAGTTCTTCTTCATCTAATTTCTCATGAACTTTCTTGTCTATGGAGTCCATAATTTTTCCAACTGCTATGCAATATTTTGGAGAAGTCCACATTGCTATATAGTTTATAAGTCTTGGTCTACATACGTTCCTCTAACCTGTTTGATTTCATCAGGAATTCCTGCATGAATTTTGTATAAAAAGCAACCGCCGGAATTCAGACGGTTGCTATATTCTTCACAAAATGCCTTATAATACTCTTCCCAGGACTTATTTTCCAACAACTTTCTAAAGTCTTTCCTAAACTGCTGACACATATTTGTTGCATTAATGTAACCATCCTTGTCTCTACGTAAGACTTCAATACCGTTATAAGTGCCTTTTGTGAATGTTTCGCCATTAGATTTGTTAGTGAATGTTTTTGCTTCGACTGACATTACTGTCTTTACATACAAAATAAAAAAATAAATAAAAATAAAACTAACTTTATTTTTTCTATCTTAAGGAAATTCATGAAAATTCGTGAGGGTGAAAAAAGAGGTGAAAAAACGGGTGAGATCTCACCTCTTCACCTAAAATATATTTTTGGTGTAAATTTATGACAAAAATAAATGGTACCATTAATGATATCATGACTGTTCTCGTTCATGTCTGATTTACATCTAATGAAAAAGTTTAGAAGAATTTTCTTATTCTTTCTGGTATATTTTTGTCTTTCCAGTACTCCCGCTCTAATGGTCCCAGATGTGTTGGCTTTGACTCTCTCAAGTTCTTAGATGGTATAACATCTTCAACGCCTCCTTCATATCTTACTTTATAAGTGTCATCGTTTATGTTATAGCCAAGTATTTCAATAACCACTCCTCGCTTTGCTTCGTCAATGGTTTCAGCAAGTTTGCCATTACTACTTTCAACTAATTTGTGACGAGGGTAAAACGCAATAGAGTCGTCAGCAGCTTTTATAAGATATCCATTACCTTGCGTAGAGTCTACGATATAATAGTTTCTACTTAACCTTAAACGTTTCTTTGTCAACGGTTTGTCGTCAAGAACTACACGAACTTTTGTACCAGGAATGAGGGTAAATTGTGTTGAATTTCTGATATTTTGTGTTTGGCTTCGTTTCTTTTGTATATACTTTTCTTCTTGTTGTTGTGTCATTGAATTTGGTGTATGTCCTGTTGTAAAATGTGTTGAGGAATTATATACTTCGAGAAAATGTTTCATTGTTTCTTCGGTAAAGTCTCGCTCTTGATTTAAATCTCTGAGCGTTCTTATGAAGCGATTAATGATACCGAGTATGTTATGGTTATGGTCTTCAGTAGTGTAGTGAGTTATGTTATGCTTAATGAGAAAATCTGTGATTTCATTGCTGAGGTATGCACTGTCTTGGTCTGATGTTAAAGTACTTGGGCTATGTTCTGCTACAAACTTTTGTAAAACTCTTAACACTTCACGAGTTCCTTTATTCCTCATTGGATATGCATATGCTTTGCGAGTGTTAACATTAATGAAGATGAGGAATGGTTATGTCCTCCTTTTCTGCTTTGAATGAGAGTGTCAAATTGGTATGCGTCAGGAGTGTTGGAGTAAATTGGTAAAAAGTAGTCGTAAGGGTTTATTTTTGTTTGATGTACAACATTTTTGTCAAAGAACCTTTTCACTTCAGCTCTGTTAGTAAATCCCCAACTCTTTGCAGCTTCATTGAACTTCTTAAATGACCTCCATGGATGTTGTTCGAATACTTCTTTCAAGCTCATTTATGTAAAGTTAAAGATTTTATTCTAGGCTCAAGCGCGTTCATTGAACGCGGTACCATGCGAATATAGTCACAAATGGTGGCATATAATCTGCACCCGAGCCTGTTGGATTTGTTGTGAAAGTGTGTGAATGATTTCCTGTGGTTCCACAGAAAATACCTGTGCTTGAATCTACTGGGTCACTTGAAATATCATATCTATTCATTCCCTGTCTATCCGAACCTGCTGCAAGATTTATATAACCTCTTTTTGTTATTGAATGTGAATGATTACCTGTTGTGTTTGTAGTTCCTGTATGAGTGTGCGGTGGAAGGTTTGCTTCTTTAATTTTCTTCGAACCTCCTGTTTGCTTTGAATATCTAGCACAGTATAAGAATTTATCTACAATCTGCTTCCACATACCAAAACCTAAAACTGTTGATGGATTTGTTGAGTTCATTGATGTATAAATAGAACCAACAGGATATAATGTTTGAAGTATTTCTGTCTTTAATGTTTGAAGCTCTGTTTTGTCTGCTTTCTTATCTAACATTGTTGGTAGTTCATATGCTTCAAAGTTTCTGGCATGATCTTCGATATTCCTGCAACTGTTATCTAAATTGTTAAGAGTATCTTTTACGCTTGTACTTGGATTCTCTAAAGGTGCACTTGAACCAAGGGTATAGTTCAATATTATGTCGTCTGCTCTAACAGTAGTGAAGGATTTATGTGTATGGTTCTTGTCAGCTTTATTATCATATAAATCTTGAGCAGTGAATTTAACATTATTTTCATCATCCATGACATAAACATTTTTACAGCTAATTTCTTTCTTCGTTGTTATGTTTTCATTCGATGTTAAACCTTGTGGAAAGTTAGGAGGTTTATAATATAATGCATTCCCACCAGTTCCGCCAACCGTTCCTTCAATACTTTCTATAGCAACAGTTGAGAAGGATTTATGTGTATGTTCTTTATCTGCTTTTTTATCTAACATTGCTGGTAGTTCATGTGTTTCAAAGTTTCTGACATGACCTTCAATGTTCATACATTTACTATTTAAGGAGTTTAGTGTATCTTTTACGCTTGTACTTGGATTCTCTAAAGGTGCACTTGAACCAAGGGTATAGTTCAATATTATGTCGTCTGCTCTAACAGTAGTGAAGGATTTATGTGTATGGTTCTTGTCGGCTTTACTGTCTAATGTAGCTTGAAGTTCATTTATATCGGAGATGTTGTGTTTATGAGATTTCAAAACTTTGTTCATTGCTTCGAGTTCAACTTTGTCAGCTTTACTTTTAATAGCATCTTCAAACGTTATTTTTGACTTAACTCTCAAAGTAAATCTTGGTTCAACTAATACACCTTTAACAGAGAAAGTAGAGGCATAAATTTCATCGTTATAACTAAATGCTTCTGGTGCTTTACCGTGTCATACTGTACAGTACAGCTTATGTCATAACCTTTAGCACGAATGTATTTATATCTTCTTTCATTAACATCTTCCGTCTTCACTTCATCACTTCGTGTTAAATATCCATGGTAGTCCGTTATAATCTGTTCGTCTGAAGTTATATAATGAACGTGGTTCTTGACTTTATCACTCAGAGCTAAAAGCTCATTTTTGTTGCTTTTTCGGCTAATTTCTCATTAACATCATTCACTTCTAATTCAACTCTTCCGCCAGAACTCTTATTATCATTAATCTTTTTCATTAATTCGGTAATTACGTCATAAAGACTATATTCTGTTTTCGGTTTTGTAAATAATGAGTCAAAATTTCTTTTCATCATTACATCGCTGACATTAATGATATCACCAATTCCTTTTTCATTTATTCTCTTCATTAATTCTGCAATAATGACGAATATATAATCTGTTAATTTATTCTCTTCATCGAGGGTTATAGAATGTTTTGAAATTGAATCATTAACTCCTCTAAATAAATCAATAACTTCAGGATACACGTTTTTAATGTCTCGAATAACCCGACCAGTATCCTGTTGTTCATGTTCTTCGTTCCAGTCGTTACGTGGTTTTATATCTCTAACCATCATCAACGCAGCCATAACCGGAGGGTTTGTTGCTACCTGTTCGAAAATCTGACCGTTATGTATGGTATATCTAAATAATTTCTTTGTGTTTGTTAAAACATTTGAAACAAGTCTTTTAAAACCATCTACAAAATTTCCTGTTTCACCTAATGTTCTTGCAGCATTTACAAGCTCACCCATTGCCCGCTTTTGACCCCAAAAACGTCCATATTGCATTTATTTCACTCTGTATAGTTGTCCATTCAGCAAAATTAATCTGCATTCGCTAAGCTGAAAATGAAATTCAGTGGATCGAACTTAATTCCACCTTCTTTTTCAATTTCAACGAACTCACTAACATGAGATTTTAAATATTCTTTCGTTAAAATTGTTTTCCCTGATGTTATGTCATTAACGAAACTATCACCGTCAAAAGTTAACGAATTCAATTTCGTCGTTGATGCTTTTATTTCATACACCGCTTTATCGATAGTTTTTGGCTCACCTTCTTTAGAAGCATATGAAACATTAATGAATGAATTATATGTATTCGTGAATGATTAAAATCAATGATTTTCATTAATGACGCCTTTAATGATTCATTTACTGTTCGAATCCCTTAAAGCAATTAATGAACTGTCATTTATGAAAGGTACACTGCAAACCGTCGAGTTTGGATCAAATGCTGTAGTTGGTGCAGGAATATTAATGATATAAGTCATTAAATCATTAAGTGACGTAAATAATGTTGTCGTTTTTGATTTAATTTCTTTAGCATCTGTATATATACGGTAATTTTATTTCTGTAGTTTCTGAATTAAAGATATTCGCTAAAATGTTTTGTAAACTGTTTTGAACAGCTGTGTAAACCGTTGAATCCGAACTCTTACGATTTCACCGTCCTTAATAAAAGGCATTGCACATGGTGTAGTGCTTGGTCAAATCTTTTGGGTTATGATTCAACATATATTCTAACGCTTCATGAACAGACTTATATACGGTTGTATTATCTTTTCAATAATTTCACCGTCCTTTATAAACGGCATAGTACATGGAGTTAAAATAGGGTCAAACTTTTCATAGTCCTTCCATGTTATATATTTCTCAGTATTTCCATCAGAAATAACAATATATTTGTCAGTAAGTGTGAGAGAGTATTGACCAAAATATAAACGTTTAGCTCTGTCAGCTTCATACGCATATGCAGCTATACTCATATTTTAATGAGAATAAAATGTTGTTCTATTTGCAAAGTACAGACCCAAACGAATACGGGACAGTAAAGCTACAAACAAACTTAGGTCTACAGAATGAGGCGCTTGCATTCAGAATGGTTGACTTCAATACTATCGCAACTTTTGTTATAACAGATGAAACAGATTTCATGGAGATTGAAATAGATGGAAAGAAGCACGAAATAAGATTTCACAATAATGTAGAATATAAGATGGAAACATTAGCTGGAGTGTTAAATGCTCTCATAAATACTACAATAAACAAGGATAACGAAGAAAACTTAATGAATGTTAAACTTATTGCAGGAGTTTTGAAGTTCAGTTATGCGAAGGAGTTTAAGATACCAAGAATGAGTCATAGAGTACAACTTCTTTTGGGTGCATACCATATGACATTTCCTTTGAAAAGTGTTGACAAAACGATTGAGATGAAATCTGTTCCATACGTATGTTATGGTAATTGTTTGTACATTGAGTCTAAAATAGCTAATGTCACAGGTATTTCAGGAGTTAATAGTAAAGGTTCAGTAGAATATAAGTCTTTCTGTTATGCAGTCAATTCAATGTTCATTCCAAACGTTCCTGTCATAGCAACTCATTTAGGTAAATGGGTTCGCATTAGTCCTCATAATTTGAAAGACATGCAATTCAGACTTGTTGACTTTCAAGGAGGGCCTGTAGAACTGAAGGCACCAGTGCGAATGACTGTTGAAGTTGACTTTTTAGAAAATATTAAATGCAACAGCTTACAAGAGAACTCAGAGCTAAAAATATAAAGTATGAATGTTATGTATTAGGTCATGAACTTTGGTTGTTGCTGTTTGATGAAACAAATGAATTAGTTATGTCAGTCAAGAGAACAGAAAAATATTGTGTTAGTGAAAACTGCACCAAGTCAATAAGATTAGGTTTGCATTATGAAGATGAGTTCGATACTGTTGAAGAAGTTTTGGATAGATATTACAAATTGCTTTAATTTACTAAAACATATTTCAAACAAAGCTTATAGTCATTAGATAGTTTTGTATACTCGTTCGCAAATATTTATACTTAAACTCAACTCCTGTAGTTCCTGGTGTTTCAATGATGCGGATGTTACCTATTTTCATGAATGGTGGCGTTTGACCACAGCATTCGATTTCAGGGTCGAGATAGTCAATGACACATTGCTTTCCTGTTATTCGTGATATAATATTTTCAAGGTCCTCCTTTGTTAGAATTATTTGGTTCTTACTTATAAGATTTGTCAAAAGCTTCTTATCGTCTTTGAGTAAAATTGTTTGGTATAACTGAAGAAGGTAATGGTCTACGTTATCTGAAGGATTTGTTTGAACATTTGTGTAAGGGTTGTCGTTGGCTTCTCTTGAAAGAATTGGTCCAGTGGTGGATACTCTAACTTAACATCTGATGTAGCGTTAGCGTTTGAAGCTGAGTTTAAATTCACGGCGCCATTCAAGACCGAAGGTCGACTTAAGTTCTGGTTCTTTTTCTTTCAAACACTCTGAACTATAGTTCTTTATGACAATATTGTTTGTCGTTCGTGAGTCAACATTTGATGTTGGTTCAATTGGAACATTAACGGCACCAGCTAAGATGGATTTGCTTCTCATTTCATATAGAATAAAAACCTTTTATATGTATGAAATGAACAATATACTCGACAAGGGTTTGAATGTAAAGCTAACGAATGAAAATATTGTTGAATTCACTGAGACAGGTGCTGTGTATAAAGATGTAGAACTACTGAACAAAAGAGCTAAGGGAAGAAGCAGGAACATGAACAAAGGGTGGAAGCCTATAAAAATTTATGTCAATGATGGCTCAGGAGGTTCAAACATAAAGTATGCAGAAAGTTATAGAGTTTATGCTCTCAAAGGTGAAAAGCCTTCATTTAAGAACAGCTATTCTAACGCATATCCTCAAAAGCTAACGGATGGGAAGTGGATGATATGAATGACAGCAAAAATATTAACAGAAATGGCGACAGAGATGCATGGAATTTGTTTACCATCAGTCAATTGAAGGTTAAACTTTAAAACAATGTTGGTCGTTCCCATGGAATATTTTTGACTTTAATGGTATTAGTCATGATATGAATCTCAAGGTATGAACGAGGAGAGATGAGAGACTTATATGCTTCCCAAATTTCTTCAAAAGGTAATGTTATACCTGACTGTTTCCAAATGAGTTCAATATCATAGCGTGAGAAACCTTGAAAGATAACGAAGTCAGTTATGAGACGTTTTATGTTTAAAGCTAAAAACCTCCATGTTTGCATAAGTATTGCTACAGTTAAATGGTAATGTCTGACTTTAGTAATGATGTTAGCTAATGGTGAGTCTGGTTTTGACACTAAACCTTTTCCAGCGAAGTCGTCGCAAACTACAAAGTGTTTGAAGGATATTTTTTGAAGGGGTATTTTGAAAGTTTTGACAGAATGTAGTTTGTAAGTCGTTTCATATCGTAAACTCCTGAGTATTGACGTAAGTGGTGTTTGTCAATAATTCTTTCCATCTCCTCAGAAGTCTTTTGCATTCCTGACTGTATAAATTCAACGATGGCATAATATTTCCTCTTACGTCGAATGTAACGTTGAAGAAATTCAATGAGTTCACTGTCTGGAACTTTAACGACAGAGGCTTGAACTTTTGACATAAATGTTTTCGCTGTTGAGTCCATAGAGTCTGAAGTTGCTGATATAATGATTTGGTCATAATATGAGTCATTTCCTAAACGTTCTGTTATAGATATGACGAATGAGGTTAAATGTCTTACCTGAACCCATCTTTCCACAATAGAAATACACACCATTTGAACAGAACTCATAGTCCTTGCTGAAAGGAAGAATGAGAGAAGAGTTAAGTTTGTCTGTAGTTTCATTCATGTCTTCATCTACGTCATGTATTAAATGCTTCATTTTATCTCCATTAAAAATGCAAGTCAGAAATATTCAGAACATAGCACCGAGTCTAACTGACAAGAGTATAAAGATATACTATGAACATGTTATGATGAAACCTACCAAAATTCAAGAAAGTCAGTATACTTATGAATATCCAAGACACTGGGTAGAGTATGTAGGAGGTGAGAAAGCTATTGAAATCAGACAGGTTCGAAGTATTCCAGCAGGAAGAACAATATTATTGAAGAACTTTAATGTTTTGAGATATAATGATGAAACAAAGAAGCAAGATAGTTTCCCTGTTGCTGTGTATGTGAACTTAGATACAGGAGATGACATGAAAGTTTTTAATACAAAGCTTCAAACGGTAGTGAGAGAACAACTGACTGCGGAAGGGCATCCATTACCTTCAGAAGTTACCATAGCATATAATTTTGAAACAAACTCAATAGATTTTAAAGTCATCTCTGCAAAGAAGTCAGGTTTTACATTTAATGAAGCAGATGTATATTCGAATGAAAACTTCAAAGCTATTGCATGGTTAGATAATGACGATTGCTTTAAGAAAATATTTAAATACAGTGACTCAACGATGTCAATAGATGACCTTCGTGGAATGTTACCATCGACGTTTACAGTAGAAGGTTCAGCAGGATTGCTTACAAGATTGTCAATTGGTGGTATTTGGTCTCGTGAGAACATTGTTATAAAATCCAGTATAAGTGAATTTGCTGAAGAATCTATATTATGTCTTTCAAACTACATGTATTCGCCGCCGAAGCATTATAGTATAACAAACTTTGTCAGTAAGTTTAACATAAGACTTGTCGAACCTTCTTCAATGAAAGATGTTGTGCTACCTAAAGATGGAAAGGATGGACTCATTATTGAGATGATTTTAATTGCATATTAAATGAGCTTGTTCTTAAAGGTCGTTCATGATGAAATAACTGTTGTAGAAGATGTTAGCAATTGTTCAGACATTTTGAAGCGAATAGATGAGATAAGAAAGAAGTTAGATAGACCGCAAAGCGGTGAGGGTGAAGCCCGTGAGAATGTTTATGTTTCATTGACTTTCTCCAGTAACGAGAACTTTTATGAGATAATATTGAAGAGAGATGATTTTAATATGGGTAAATGGTAGCTTGGGCAGCTTTAGGCGCAATGGGAACAAAAGCATTAGCATTTGGAGCAAAAGCACTTGGAGCTTATGACGCAGTAAATAAAATGAGTGGAGGAAGGGTTTCAAAG
Source organism: Trichomonas vaginalis G3 (assembly GCF_026262505.1). NCBI lineage: Eukaryota > Parabasalia > Trichomonadida > Trichomonadidae > Trichomonas > Trichomonas vaginalis. The sequence continues at coordinate 297,372 of NW_026529174.1, read as the reverse complement.
ACATTAGATGCAAATAAAGGAAAGATTGGAGGCTGGGTTGCAAAGAAGTTAAGATTAAATAAAATAGGGCTCATAAATAAAGCATCCAATTTGGTTGCGACTGAGTCAGAAAATGCTTTAGGAAAGGACGATGAGTTTGCAAAACACGTAAAAGACTTTAATGACCAGATGAAAGGTGAAACAATGCATTTAAATAGAGTCGATGGAACTAAAGAAAATGTTTCTTCTCCACCAGTAGTTCTTCCGTATGGTCCCTATGGAATGTATGGAAACCCTTACGAAAGACCATTTGACCCATTGACTGGTGGAAGTAACTGGTATCATTATGGACGAAGAAGAAAGACAGTCAAGTTGGAGACAGACGTGAAGAAAGCAACTAAAAAGAAACCAAGGAAGAGAGTTATAAAGCAATGAATTCAACAGGGTGAAAAAACAGGTGAGATCTCACCACTTCACCTAAATCTATTTTTGTGCTATGTTTTCATACGTGTGAGGGTGGTGATATCATTAATTTTTAAGTTTATTTTTTATTTTATTTTTATATAAATGACGAAAACTATTGAGATAACAAACTACAACGGTCATGAGTTCAAGAACTTGTTCTTCGTTCCTCGTGAAAATACATTCTATCAGATACGAGGGAGAAAGGGTAAAGTTAGTTTGAGCGTTTATGACTACAAGCATAATGGAAAGTTTATACAAGCATACGATACAAACGGTAAGCGTGTTTCATTAGCTTTGTCAAAACTTACAGGTATAAACTATGACAGTGATTTTGACCTATATGAAGAAGAAAGTGAGTCAGAAGATTATGAGCTGTTATATGAAGCACAGCAATGGGAGGAGTTGCAATACTTTTGTAAGTGAGAACGTTTATTTTTACATTAGTGAAGTCGTTTATGTGTCAGACGGTTTTGTAAATATTTAAGGTTAAGTTGGTGTTGTCGTTTGTGCTGTAAAATATACGTTAAAGGTTTCGTAAAGTGTCAAATTCACATAACAGGGGTACGGTGGAACGCAGTGCCGTCGTACCCATGATATGTATACTAACTTTTAATATCTCAATATAATAATGCAACTGCAATATTCACTAATGATTGCCTCGAGAGTATGCATTCAGAATTTTCTTCGTTAAAACATCCAAACATTTATGAAGCTATTAAGAAGATATCTCAAATCCAATTAGATAAATATAACGCCATCAAAAATAACCAGAAGATCGAGCGCCATATAAAAACCGTTATCACTGATAGCTACAAAAATTATATTCTTGACTGCTTTCAAAAAGAACTTGAGAAAACAATTTTTTCTATCAAACAATACAACGTAAGTGATCTTTCTTTGGCTCAGAACGAGATTTCTCCATATGGTTCCATAGAATCGAGTTCATTGTTCGAAAATATTCCAGTTCATGATGCAGATATACTCAAATCGATCGATCTAACAAATAAAGATACAATGATCACTAAGTTTATTAATGAAAAAAGAGAAAAAATTATGGCATTATTTAATGAAACATTAAATCATCCAGATTTTAATTCATCCACTCCAATTCAAACTAATTTTGAGCAAGCCGATACAAATCAAGGTTCAGATGCTCCAATTCGCTCCGAAAATTCAAATATTGCAGACTCTACAGATTTAGAACCAGAAAATCAAAGCCATCCTTCTACAAATCAAATGTCTAGTAATCTAGAACATAAGCTGGACCTTCTTGATCATATTGAAAAACAATTATCGAAAATGCGCTCGTTATTGGGAATTCTTCCTACTACAAATGCTATTGTTGGGCCGTCAAAACAAGTTTCAGTTAATAGCAAGCAAAATTCTGAAAAAAATAAGAAAAAATCTTCCATAACAACAAAATCAAACAATAAAAAACAAAATTCATCCGACAATCCTCCTAAACGTAAAGCTCCTATTTCGGAAAGGATTCTCAGCGATAATAACTTATATTTTCAAGTTCATCGAAAGAGATCGAAAAGCAAACGTTCCACATCTACAGAGAAAAAGAATTGATATATGAAGTCTAATTCCTTTTATAACTACTATATTTTTATTCTTATGACTAAAAAATAATATATTATTTAACAATTTTCATTTTTTTCTTTTCACAATTTCGTTTTATTTCCATTTATTGTTAAATGATTTTTAGCATACACCTTTCTTTGTTCATCTTCTAAATACAATTTATTTTTTCTTAGATATAATTCTATTCATTCAATTCGATCGTCATTTTTCAGTACATGATCGTAATTTTCAATTATTGATCGCGATTTTACTTCAGAATTTGTTTGCAATATTGCTTATCAAAATTATATCTCTATTCTCTCATTTCTGTTTAGTCAATATCATTACACTCCTATTGTCTAATAACATGCTATTAATTTTCTTAAAATTAAAAAAAAAATATCAACTTTTAAAAACAGAAACTTAACATCCTTAGGTCAATGGATTTTGATGTGAGATACATTTAATCTGTTTTTCTTTTTTTATTTTAAATAATTGAATATTTATAGTTGTTATGGGTCTTACATCATGTAAAACGAATTTTCTGAAAGTAAATTTACTTTTTCTTCAATCTTTCTTACATATTTATTTAAAAAAAATTATCCAAAAAAAGATGTTTTAGAATGAAAAAAAATAGAAAAATCTTCATTTATAGTCTTTCTTGAATGTATACGTTTTGATTTTTTTCTTTTTTAAAAAATTCAATTTCTAGAAAAATCGAGAAAAAATCATTTTCTTCTATTTTTTAGGACGCCATACCCATTGAAATCTCCTCTCAGGACGCCATAAACTATTCAATTATGGTGTAAACTTCTCAAAAATTGAATAGTTTACATCAGGACGCCTTAGGACGCCAACCCTTTACGCGCCCTTTTTTTAAATCAAATCGATTTTTTTTTCAAAGATCTGAACTTTGAATGAAAATTTGATATATGAAAGATATTATTGATGATGCGCCATTTATCTCTTAATTGAGATTTAACGATGAAAAAGACGGTAAATAAGAATAAGATCAAATTACGTATTTATAATGTTCCAGATATTTACTATAAACTTTCCATATTGGCTGATCGGATTAAACATTTTGAATTGCTAAATAAGGCGTCCATTCAATTAGAAAAATTTTGGTTGAACAAATATCAAGTTTACTTGGTTAAATCATATTTCCTCATTATTATTAAAAAATTTGTCAAATTATTCGGATAGAAAATTATCAACAATTGTTTGCAATTAAATGAAATATAACAATATTCGATTTTTTTATTCGCAATGAATTATATTTTCTGAGAGTTTGAATCGAATTCAAAAACTTTGAGAAACATTCAAGCTGATTTTCAAAAGTGCATTTAAACTCAGCTTTCTGAGTTAACTTTACCCGATTTTAGAGTCAGAATCAGTAATACAACAAGCACTTTAATCTTCTTTTATGACATTACCATTAACAATTTCTGTTTTAAATGCAGATCAAACAAAAATCAACAAACAAATACTTCCGAATTCACAAGTATTATTAAAATACCCATGTGATGGCACTGGAAATTCATGTTTCCCTTATCAAGTCATATTTTCCATTGGAATTTACAGAATCGAACTTTATGGTGCCTCCGGAGGAGGCAACAGTAGTACCACTATAGGTGGTAAAGGATCTTATACAAGTGGATACATTGATTTTAAGACAAAAACTACCATGTTCTTCTACATTGGCCAGAAAGGTTCTCCAAATGGTGCCAATACCTATAATGGGGGCGGTCACGGCGTATATTTTGCACAAGATCAAAAGTATGGTGGTTCTGGTGGTGGTGCCACTGATATGAGATATGTTTCAGGAGATTGGGATAATCTCCAAAATTTGAAAAGTAGAATCATGGTCGCGGCAGGTGGTTCTGGTGCCCAAGACCACTGGACATTCATTGAAGGGGCACATGGTGGTGCTCTTACCGGAAACAACGGAAAACAAGCTGTAAGACCTGGATACACTAATAGTAGTGCTTTAGATAATGCCGTAGGAGCCACACAAATTTCCGGTGGAAAAGGTGGCATTGGTTATGAAAAAGTAGGAGGTTGGCCAAATAGTAGAGGAGAAAGTGGATCATTTGGAAAGGCTGGTGGACAGCCAAACAATCAATGGGGCTCTGGTGGTGGTGGGGGCTATTATGGAGGCGGTGCAGGCGCTCTTGTTACATGGTTAGTAGGAACAGGATCGTCAGGATCATCTTTCGTTTCTGGATATCCAAATTGTAATGCGATCAGACCAGAATACAGTTTATCAAATCCTGTCCATTCAGGCAGTCCTAATCACTATTCGGGCTATGTTTTTCAAGTCCCTATTATGCGAAGTGGCTCTGAATCTATTCCATCTCCTACGAATGATTTTGTTATGCAAGAAGGCAATTCAGGTCATGGATATGTTAAAATTACTGTCATCCAACGTTGTGCTGTTGTTTCTTGTGTTTGCAATATGAGATATAATTTTAATATGAACTTTGCATCTCCATTTCTCTTTAGATAAATTCAATACGCGGAAATTTTTTTATATGTAAAAACTTGTTATCTATTCCTAGTAAATTATGCTTTTTTTTCTGGCATCAGTAAGTGATACTTCATAAAAAAGCCGTGTCTATCTTTCAAGTGCTATTTAAATGCATGAAATGCAATTTGAAGTTGATTTACATAATCATCATTGTTTATTACATATCGATAATAAATTTTATTCAAATAAATTAAATTTAAATACAACTACAATTGATGTTGTTATACATCAACTAAAAAAGAAAGCCATAAGTACTTTTCTTTAGCAATTTTGAACTGAACATCTTCATGATCTACTGTGCATTCAACTTCTGGAAAAATTAATATAAAAGAAAATTTTTGGGTTTCAGATCTTATATTCTGTTCATCTTCTCCAAAGATAGATATTTCTTGAACTTTATTTATGCTTTCACTTAAATTTGCAAAGAGAGGCAATCTGTAGAAGAAATCTTGATCTACTTTCTTGTTCATAATAACTCTAGATTGAAATGGTATTGAGTAATCTTTGATGGAATAGTGAAGATCAACATACTCAGAATTGTGTGTAATACTTCCACCAATTTTTATAGAAGTCGGGAAGTTAATTTTATATTTATGTAAAGGCTTTAATGTGATTGATAGTTTTATCTGTGAGTCATCTATTATTTCTGATAATTTTCTATTTTCGACAACTTTTTGATCAAATTGCAATTGATTACTTTTTGGAAAGGTTATTTTTGGCATATATAGAATAATATCATTATAATTCTCAGAAATAGCATCTTGATAGAAAAAGGAGACTGGGTTGTTTGAAATTGTTGAGAATTTCGTTAAATCAATTGAGAAGCATGTATTTTGATATTTTATTATAAGGTTTTTATCTTCACTAATGTACGTTTTTTCAGCGGTAATATTATTACTAAAATTCAAAACTTTGTTTTTAAGAATGAAAAATTTTTCGTCTAGAAATGAACTTTTGTAGTTGAAATGTAATTTGTTGTCTGATATAGTAGTCTCTATCTTGAATCCGCTAGTATTAAGCCTGTGATTGTTATATCCTGTCAAGAAGTACTCATCTTCGTCAATAACGACAGATGTTTCGAAACAAACATAAAATACATCTTCACTTTGACCAATACAGAAGTTATCACGTGCACTCTTCGAAAGGAAGTACTTCAAAAAAGTCATTTTTCGATGATGATCAATTATAAAAAAAGTATTGTTTTTTCGCTCTCAATTTTATAAATGTCAATTCAAAAAATATCGCTGACATAATACAACTATTGATATCTGAATATCAATATTTTAAATAATAACTGTCATAACGAAAAACAAAACTGACAATAAAATATAACTATAACTATAACTATGACATCAAGAACTAAAATGCATTTAATGCCATCATAATAACCTATAATTTTCAATAATAAGTTATTGTTTTTCTTAAAAATGGCCGGTAAGTTCACAAAATTTATATTCACAAAATTTAATTCAAAAGTTGATCTCAATATGATATAGTTATAACTCCATATGCTGTTATCATATACAAATTTTCAAAGAAATTGAAATCAGATCATTCACTTTCAATTCTATTGATTTCATAAATATTCTGATTGAACTGATAAGTCTCATCACACTTTTCAATGCTCGATTTTTAAAAACTGTTTAAAAATGGAGTTTATATTGAAATAGTGTAGAGACTAAAAATTACCACAGACTATTTCAGAGGATTGAGTTGCCACTCAATCCTCTGAAAAGTCTGAGGTAATTTGCAAAATTTTATTTATTAAAAAATGTATCATTCTATTGTTCTTATGAATTCTCATAAAATATGATATAATTGCTCACTCATTCAATAAAATGCTGATATTTTACAACATACACTTGTTTTGATTGTTATACAATATTGAACAATTTTGAAAAAAAAAATGCGATCATTCTTCTCAAAGTCTGATACATTCCATTTATCTATTTTTTAAATTAAAGTATTGATATTCAAGACATTTGTATTAAACTTCACAGATATTATGAGCTTAATATTTCTGATCAAATCATAAAATAGCCCAATGAAAAAATCAATCATAAATCCATATACAAATAATAATTGTATTGATGATTTCATAGAAACGATCTGATCGATGACATTAATTTTCAAAAAATAAATTTTATTAAAACAACAAAAAAATAATATAGTATAAACATTTAATACCAATCATAAAACTATTGAAAAATATAATTCTCTTTTAACACAGAAAGACTTTTCTAATCATTGAGATAACTTTGCTGTAACTTCTAAATTACAGTTTGTGTTTTTCATTCATGTTATCAAATTCATCAAAAGCAATGTTTTTGCCTTAATAGTACACAAAAGAGTTGTCAAAATATGTGATTTTTTGAATCACTTCTGAAAAAAATGGACTATTTTTTACCACAATCAAACATTTTGAGCATTCTTACAAACCTTATCAAATAGATTCATGAGCGCATACTATGATACAATGATACACTCCATCACAATTTTACTATTAATTTGCTAAAATTTAAAAGTTCTTCGAGATGATCTTAATCACAACATTCAAAATCAGTCTTGCTAAATAGTTTTTCATATCATCATAATCAGTATCAGTTATATTATTAAGAAGTTAATCATATATCATGACATTACAAGTAGCAATTTCAGTTTTGAATGCAGATCAAACAAAAGTCAAGAAACAAGTTCTTTCGAAATCACGAGTTTTACTCGAATATCCATGCAAAGATACCGATAGTTCATGTTTTCCATACCAAGTTGTCTTTCCACGAGGCATATACAAGATCGAACTTTACGGTGCTTCCGGCGGCGGCTATAACAGTTCTACTATTGGTGGCAAAGGATCGTACACCAGCGGATACATTAACTTTAAAACATTAACTACCATGTTCTTCTATCTTGGTCAGAAAGGCTCTCCTAATGGTCCAAATTCCTATAATGGCGGTGGCCATGGGGTTCTATCGTTAGAAGGAAAATATGGTGGTTCCGGCGGTGGTGCTACTGATATGAGATATGTTTCGGGAGATTGGGATAATCTTGATAGTTTGAAGAGTCGAATCATGGTTGCCGCAGGCGGTTCTGGTACCGAAGACCACTGGGCAATTATCGAAGGATCACCTGGCGGAACTCTGACAGGTTATGATGGTAGTCGAGCACTTAAACCAGGATGTACTAACAGAAGTGCCTTAGATATCGCCGTAAGAGCCACCCAAACTTCCGGAGGAAAAGGTGGCGTTGGATATGAAGGGAACATAAATCGAGGAGAAAGTGGATCATTTGGAAAGGCTGGTGGACAGCCAAACAATCAATGGGGCTCAGGCGGTGGGGGGCTATTATGGAGGTGGTGCTGGAGCTGTTGTTGATTTTTTGGTCGGCACAGGATCGTCAGGATCATCTTTCGTTTCTGGATATCCGAATTGTAATGCGATCAGACCAGAATACAGTTTATCAAATCCTGTCCATTCAGGCAGTCCTAATCACTATTCGGGCTATGTTTTTCAAGTCCCTATTATGCGAAGTGGCTCTGAATCTATTCCATCTCCTACGAATGATTTTGTTATGCAAGAAGGCAATTCAGGTCATGGATATGTTAAAATTACATTTAGTCAAGGACAAATTGATTCTTGTATGTGTAATATACAATATTATTTTATATATTTTGCATTCCAATTTCTTTTTCCTAGTTGATCCAAGTCATAAAATAAAATTTAACTTGTCATTGGATCATAAAAAACGTATATTGATCAGTATGAGTTATATAATAATTAACGATTTAATCTTATATCATAAACTTTCTGGGTTAATTTTACCTGATTTTAGAGTTAGAATCAGTAATACCAATCATCTCAGAATGTTTATGATATAAGTTTATGATATTTCTGAGTAGGAAATGATTGGAAAAAGCAGATATATGTAAACACTTTCTGACACAAAAATCAGAGATGTCAAAAACTCTAAAAGACCAAAAAATTGCGTGTTAGAAAGTGCTCAATCTGTCGACCTTATAAGTAATTTAAATAAATATTTTAGTGGCAAGAGAATAGCTAATTTTCTTAAAACTTACCTTACAAAGCAGTGTTAATGGGAGATGAAAAGAATTAGTAAATATAGGGTGTCCAAAGGTGCGTTTAGCACAGCGCTCTATATGAGACTATTAAAGGAGATATATGCTGATTATAAATATATAATAAAAAATATGAATATATGTATATGATGAGTATGTTGTATTTTGGCGCCATGCCGGGATATAAAATGAATTTTTAGACAAGAGGTGGTTTCGCGGGAAATTTTGGCGGGATTTTTTTCATTTTTTTAATGAATCATAAAGAAAACATCCTCGCTCTTGCAAAAAAATGCAAAGACTGTAAAAAAATCTACGAGACATTGGTAAAATGCTTCGGTATGGATGCTCCTAGCTATTCCACTGTAACGTATCATGTTAGGATGTATCACTTCATGAACAAAAAGGCACCCATCATAAAAAATGACAAAAAATCGCCGGATCAAAGAAAAATCAAAGCAATTCTTCAAGCGCTAGATGAAGACCCAAGAGCATCACTCAGAAGGATAGAGGAGATGACAAAGATACCACGTACAACAGTCAGTTATTATCTGCACAATTATTTGAACTACAAACTAGCGTATACACGTTGGGTTCCGCACAACCTTAATTCAGTTCAAAAAAAATCTAGAGTCCAATCTTCGAAAGAGCTCTTCTCTATATTGGGTGCGTATCAATCCAAGAAGTTTCGCTTTTTAGTAACAGGGGACGAGTCTTGGTTTCAATATGCAACAGAAGCCAAAATCATGTGGATCCCGAAGGATGAAAATCCGCAAACATTCCCGAAGAAAAAAATTGACACACCAATGATGATGTTGTCGGTTTTTTGGGGCGTGAATGGCATCATCGCAATTGATATTCTTCAAAAACCTAATACGATGAATGCTCAGTATCTAATTGACAATGTTCTTACTCAAATTATCAATTCTGATGAGTTTGAGAAATCCAAACAACAAAAACAAAAGTTTGCAATTCATTTTGATAATTCAAGAGTTCACAAAAGTCATAAGGTAATGAATTACTTGGTGGAAAACAATGTCAAAGTTGTTCCAAACCCAATTTATTCACCTGATATTGCACCCTCTGACTTTTATTTATTCGGCACGCTAAAAAAGAGAGCTGAAGGACGCGAATTCGCGAGTCCAGATGATCTTGAAAATTTTGTAAGAGAGCAATTTGAGCAATTTTCTCATGATGATTTAAAGCGTGTCTTTCAAGCCTGGATCGATCGCTGCGAACGCGTGATTGAATCCAATAGTGATTATATTTAAATAAACTTTATATATATGTAACTTGTTTATTTCTATTCGCAGTATTCAGGTTTGTGCTAAACACACCTTTGGACACCCTATATTATTAAAAGTATATACTTCAAAATTTATTATTATAAAACCAGTTTAAAATGTCATTTTGTACAACTTTAAAGAAGCTAATATATGTGTTAGTTCATATAAAAATAAATATTTATAACAATAAAGAAAAAAATAAAATATAAATATATAAATATGTTATAATTGTACATAAAAGAAGTGAATGAAACCATTCTCTGTGATTGCACAAAGACATTTCAAATCATAAAGATATTTCAGTGAGATAACTTTGCTGTAGCATCTAAATGATTGTTTGTTTCCTTCATTCATGCCGTAAAATGCATCAAAAACAACGATTTTTCCATCTTCATATGCAAGAGCAATGTAATCAAAGCCGAAATTTGATGAAAACGATGTCAAACATGTGATTTCCTTCCCAAAATGGTTATTTCGCATGAAAACAGTTCCATTGAGGGTAGATCCCATAATGTTGCCTGTTTTGTCAAGACAATAAATGAAACCCCATTTATTTGTGATCAAAACAAAGTTTGGACAAAAATCTAAATCTAATGTTTGAATCTTTGATCCATCATTCAACTTACAAATGTTGACTGAGAATGATGATGTTCCACAAATAACTAAGCCATACTCGGTTGAAACATCACAACATTTGATTGACTCTCCATAAAATGGAACTGAAATTGTGAAATTATCTTTGAAAATATTCAAAATTGAATCATAAGAAACAACAATTTTTGATTTTCTCTTGAGAGAATAACAAGAAACATTCACTAAGTCAACAATTTTGTCGTTTGTGTTGTTGAATGATTGTATTGAGTATGTTTTCGTCAAATACAAATTCTCATTCAAAACAATTTCGACATTTTCATTCAAATAATTTTTCATAATTTTGAAATTTTCTGGATTGATTTCAATAACTTTAATTTCATTTTCTGACAAAATTGTCACTAAATGTTCATTGATTGAAGCAGATTTGATTTTATTCTCCGAGATCTTCAGTTTGTTGTTTTCTCTCATATCATTTATTATATCTTTTCTCGGCTTTCTTTTTGGATGTTTTTGAGTGAAAATTTGTTGAGGAAATTGTCCCAACAAAGTCATTTGTGCTTCAATTGTATCTCTCTGTTCCTTGTTCTTAAGTAATTCTTTTGTCCAAATTCCTGAATAACATGTTTCGCAGAACAAATTGTTTTCTTTCTTTTGGTCAACACCGAAATAAAAATCAATCCAATTATTGATGTTTTCTGACACATAATCGGATTCCAAACTTTCTCTCATCTTATAAACAAATTCAACAGCATTCTTTGACCACGGAGGTAATTTGACATCATCAACTTTTTCATCACGAACTTGGCCAAAGTCAAAACCGTTTAAATTCAAAAGAAATTCAGGGAAATAGAAAAATTCTGGGATCAATTCTCTGTAATCATTAATTCTTGTTGTTGCAAGTTTATAAGCTTCCGAAATCGATTTGAAAATTCTACTTGGAACATCGAATTTTCCACTCTGCATTTCAGTGTGCAAAGTTGTAAATGGTTCTGTTCTTATCAACCACAAAAACAAACTCAAAGGTGAAACACAAAAACTCGAATACAAAAAGTTTGTTTGGCCTAAATCAACTCTTTGTTTCAACATTTCGTATCTCTCTTTATCAACTTGTCCAATAGGTAACGTCAAATCTCTATAATTACTTACATCTGCTAAATCCAAATTGGATTTCTTGAATTCTTTCAAAGTCCATGGCATAAATGGATATTGGCTCGAATCGCTAAATGATCGTCCTGAAAAGACGTTTATTAACATCAAGTATTCAAAATTAGATAATTCGTAATTCAGCCATTTTTCTGTTAGATTTTGTTGTGAAAAGAACTTCGCAAAATTCGATGTCTTCTGGATCAAAATGTTTTCATTCGTCAAGTGATATGTCAAAGATTTTATCACTTTTGGCAAATTTCTTTGTGTAAAGTTCACAAAATAAGATCTGCCACTTTTTGTAAAAATTTCAATTGCTGTAATTCTTTGGAATTTTGGTCTTTGTAGTATTCTCGATATCTCATGGAAATAAACAATTTTCGTCTTCTTGAAATTGTTTTCTATCATCAAAAATGATTTGCAAATTATAAATTTACATTTTTGACACTTTTTGATCGTTATTAATTCACAATCAAATTCAGAAATTTGGTTTTCATTTCCTTCGACTTTGTTTTCTTTTGTTTTTGTGTCAACAATTTCAAGAAGTTTTGGAAGTGTCACTTTTTCTTCGTTTTCTTTTTCTTTAAACATTTTCATTGCTTCTTCTTGTTTCTGGGAGTTTCCGAGTTCTCTTGCGATTGATTCTTTCGTGTGGTCATCGAATTTTCTGTTTATTTTCAGTCTCCACGGGCACATGCAGTAAAACAAACTTTCATCTCTCTTGAATCTTTTTGTTTTCTGTTCATTTTTATTCATAAATGGTCCTTGTGAAGCATTTGACCAGAAAATGTGCCATTTCTTTCGATTTTCATTCTTAAAAGATTGAATTTCGTTGTAGAAATTGGAAATTTTCTCTTCGAAGTTAAAGATTTCTGGAGGTAAAGAGTTTGGAAGAACTTTAATTGAATTGACAGATAAATAATTAATGTTTTTCCTTATACTCTTGATTTCGGCCAAAAAATGATCATTGTAATTAAAATTGTTGAATTTGTTGATGTCATTCAAAATATTGAATGAGTTTGTTGAAAATTTTCCGGTGATTTTGTCTCTAAACATTACAAAATAACCGCTATTATCGTCACTCAAAACTTTTACATTGTCTCTGTACAAATCATTTGCAATTTGTTTTCCTACGTCATTTGATTGATGTAAGAAGTACAAAACAATTGAAGAAAACGAGTGGACATTGTCTAATTTGTAGACAGAGAAAATTTTGAGTAAAAGCAAACTCAAAGAAAAATCTTCCCATTTTCCTTTTTTGTCTGAAATTCGGAGAGAAAATTGTTCTTTCGTTGGAACAAATCTGTACTTCTTTATCAGTTGGTCAGTGAGATTTAACTGGAGTTTTTCTACTTCGGAATGATTTATTTGTTCACTTAGATCTGATTCTGAAATGTTTGAATCAGAAATAAATCTCTCTGACTCTGATAAATTCGAATTTGACATGTTCTCTGATTCATTTAATATCGATGAATTCGGTGTCTTATCATTCTCTGACAAATTGTCACTTGACTTCGTATTTTCATTCAACAAAGTATTAATACTCGTTGTCTCATTATTTTGACTAATTTTCGATTTTTCTTCATCAGAAATTTTGACATTTTCTGACAAATTTTCTGAAAATTTGACGTTTTCTTCTGAATTTTCTTGATTTTTGACATTTTCTGTCAATTTTTCTGTATTTTTATCTGGACTTTGATTATTAGAAGAATTTTCTTTTTCATTAATTTTTTCTTGTATATTTTTGACATTTTCTGACATTTTTTCAGAATTTTTGTCAGATTTTTCATTATTATTTTGATTTTCAGTTTTTTGTTCAGAATTTTCAGGAATTTCTTGATTTTTCTCTAAAATCAAAGAATTATCTGTTTCAGAATCATCCAAGAAAAATCTTTGTAATTTTTCATCAGAGTCATCAACTGAATCAGTCAAATCAGTTAAATTTGGATTAGATTTAGAAATATTCTTGTAGTTTCTCTTTGGAGAGAAAGAGGCAATGTTAGGATTTGATCTAGAAGACAAAATCATTCTTTCTTTGTCAGAAAACGGAGATTTTTCAAACAAATAATCAATGTTTTTGTTTGTTTTCGCAAATCCATCATGGAAAAATATGAAATGGAATGCAATATTAACTAAATTATTCATCAATGGTGTTTTAGCTCGTGAATCAAATGCAAAGTGAAGTGAAGCCGATATCAAAAGTGACAAATAATGGTATTGGTCCTTATTTATAGATCTACAGATCAAATCAGTCATCATTGCGAACTCAAATGTGTTTTCCAGTTTACATTTGCAAAGAAAAGTGAAAATTTGTGATTCTTTGTCATTTATCGCGTGAACAATCGAATATTTGTACCAGTAATCAATGGTTGTGAACTTAATGGAAGGTTCCATGACATCATAAACTAAACTATTTCGTGAGTTCATTGATACAAAAGTGATAAATTTGAATAGTTCAGGGAAAGCAGGTAAAATTGAAACAATTTTCTGTAAAAACAAAACTCCAAATTTTCTTTGTGGAATTATTTGGTCAAGTGAAGTGGCAAAAGTGACAAATTTCGGTTTCATTTCAGGGAAACAATAAAGCAAAGCAGAAATACTAGAAATCGTCAAAAATATGATTTCTTCATCGTCAGAATTAAATAAACTATTCAATTGTTTTGAAAAAGTCAAAACTTGTGTTCCCAAATTAAAGATAATTGAATTATGACTTGTTACACTCAACAAAAACTGTAACAAATCTTTTCTTTGTCGATCATCGGGAACAGTTATGATATGTGATATAATTTTCTTGAAACTCTTCATAGTTAATGAATGCCACGCAATGTTTAAACCAAAATTAAATAAAAATTTTCTCACTTCAGTTATGTCTGTCACTTTTCTATCGTCATTGTGAATTTCCAATCTATCGTACCAGAAATAGATTCTTATTGTGTTTAGGAGTTTGTTCAATGACAAATTCTGGCAAATTAATGTTGGTGAATATTCAAAAATTTTTTCTGACAAATAAGAATAAATTTGAGTTTGGTCAGGAGAAAATCTCCAAATATTGAAGTTCAAAAGAATGTCTTTCATCATGGAATTCTTTATGTCTTCTGTCAATGATGTTTCTACAACTAAAAACAGTGATTTGTAGCAATCAATTGTTAAATGAAAATGGTTAAGTGAAGTCAACAAATGTGACAAAATTTTTGTTCCATCATTTGAGACAAAATCAATTTCTTCTTTTTCTCCTGCGTAAAGAGCCAAAGAAAGGAGACTTATGATGTCAATTATAGAGACATCATTTGGAAGAATTGTTAAATTACTTACATCGATTTGGTCATTTTTGGATTTAGTCAATAATTCATTTATTATTAATTCATCAATTTTCTTTCTCTTCTCTAACTGCTCTCTGATTCTCTCTTGATTTCTAATTTTTTCATCAACTGGAATTTCCTCCTCCGTCTTATCATCATCTTCATTTGGAATCTCTTTAGATTTCTCTTGATTATTTTCATTGTTTTCTTTTGAGTTTTCTTCAGAAGATTTTTCTTCATTTTTGTCAGTTTTTTCATGAAGAATTTTTTCGGATTTCTCTTGATCATTTTCATTGTTTTCTTTTGAGTTTTCTTCAGAAGATTTTTCTTCATTTTTGTCAGTTTTTTCATGAAGAATTTTTTCGGATTTTTCTTGATTATTTTCATTGTTTTCTTTTGAGTTTTCTTCAGAAGATTTTTCTTCATTTTTGTCAGTTTTTTCATGAAGAATTTTTTCGGATTTTTCTTGATTATTTTCATTGTTTTCTTTTGAGTTTTCTTCAGAAGATTTTTCTTCATTTTTGTCAGTTTTTTCATGAAGAATTTTTTCGGATTTCTCTTGATCATTTTCATTGTTTTCTTTTGAGTTTTCTTCAGAAGATTTTTCTTCATTTTTGTCAGTTTTTTCATGAAGAATTTTTTCGGATTTCTCTTGATCATTTTCATTGTTTTCTTTTGAGTTTTCTTCAGAAGATTTTTCTTCATTTTTGTCAGTTTTTTCATGAAGAATTTTTTCGGATTTCTCTTGATTATTTTCATTGTTTTCTTTTGAGTTTTCTTCAGAAGATTTTTCTTCATTTTTGTCAGTTTTTTCATGAAGAATTTTTTCGGATTTTTCTTGATTATTTTCAGACAAAATTGCTTTTGATTTTTCAACTTTTCCTTCAGATGATTTTTCTTGATCAACATCTTTTGTTTTTTCATAGTTTTCTGTTATTTCTTCTTGAGAATTTTGTTGAGATATTTCATCTTGATTTTCATTAGAAATTTCTTTCTTTTCTTCAAAAGATTTTTCTTGATTATTTTCATCATTTTCTCTCTTTTCTTTTCCATCAAATTTTTCTAATTTTTTGTCAGTTTTTTCTTGAAGAATTTCACTTTTTTCTTCTCGAGATTTTTCGATATTTTCATTATAAATTTTTTCTAATTTTTCATTTTCATCAACATTTTCTCGAGATTTTTCGATATTTTCATTATAAATTTTTTCTAATTTTTCATTTTCATCAACATTTTCTCGAGATTTTTCGATATTTTCATTATAAATTTTTTCTAATTTTTCATTTTCATCAACATTTTCTCGAGATTTTTCGATATTTTCATTATAAATTTTTTCTAATTTTTCATTTTCATCAACATTTTCTCGAGATTTTTCGATATTTTCATTATAAATTTTTTCTAATTTTTCATTTTCATCAACATTTTCTCGAGATTTTTCGATATTTTCATTATAAATTTTTTCTAATTTTTCATTTTCATCAACATTTTCTTGAGATTTTTCGATATTTTCATTATAAATTTTTTCTAATTTTTCATTTTCATCAACATTTTCTTGAGATTTTTCGATATTTTCATTATAAATTTTTTCTAATTTTTCATTTTCATCAACATTTTCTTGAGGTTTTTCATTATTTCCTTGATCAAAATTTTCCAAATTTTCTAGAGAAATTTTTTCTTTTCCTTGATCAATTTCATTTTCTAATTTTTCCAATTTCTTTTCTTCTATTTTGTTTGTGTATTTAGACATAAGATATTGAACAGATTTGAAGTCAATCATTTCCAAATCCAACTGAGCGAACAAAGGCAGCAAAATGTTGACTCTGAAGAATCTCAACAGAATGTTTGCAAATTTTCTGTCGACATTCTTTTGTATTTTAGAAATCAATGAATAAGAAACAGCAAAAATTGGATTATCAAACTGAAACATACTCCTCGGTCCTTTCCTGTAATACTCCTGAATCTTTTGTACACTCAATAAATCACTAATTACTACATTCGAAATTTGAGAAGAATAATCGTTATCGTCTGTCAAATTTCCAATAATTAATTTATTGAAATTTTTGACATTTTGAGAAATTTTTATATTTGAAATTTGGTCGGAATCTATAAAAATTCTCAAAGTCGAATTTTTGAGGCTCAAAACAACAAAAATCCATTTTGAAAAAGAGATTTTTGTGTTTATTCGATATCCTTTACACAAAAAATCTTTTTCTTTGATCATCAACAGTTTCTCTTCATCGGAATCGTTTCTAGATAAAGAGATAATTGTTCCTTGGCTTGTAGATGTCAAATTCAACCAAAATGAAATTGCAAATTGATTAAATTCACTTGAAAAGTTGAATTCATGACGTTCTGACAATGATAACGACATCTCTGGCTTCCCTTGTATATCAATAAGTAATTTTGATAATAAATTAACGTAATTCGACCTCGGTCTGACAAATCTTTTATGAATTAAACTGAATAAAGCCAAAAACTGTTGAACAATCTGTGGAGATGATGAAACAGATGATATATGATAAAATAATTCAAGTAATTCGTCATCTGATGAATCTTGTTCGAAGATTTTTATTATTTCTAAATCTAATTTGCTAAAATGCATCAATCTGGCATTGATATTTGAATAGTTGCATAAACTGATGAAGTATTGCATCAAATCTTCCTTCTTTCGATAAAAAATTCTGAAAATTATTGGAAATACGAAATCATTCTTAATTTCAACATTTAAAACAATGGAATCAACATTCTTGCCTAGTAATAAACTTTCCATACCGATAAATGACCTTTCGTCGTGTAAATCTAACTGATTATAACAAAATTCTAAATCTTCGACCCAATGATGCTTCAAACATGTTTCTTGTGACATGGTAACGAATAATTTGATGATTTCAAGAACAATTTCTTCTGAAAATTCAGTTTTTGTCAAAGATTTTAAGACAATTGTTAATTGATCGGTAAAATCAACAAAAAGTTGGATGTTTCTCGCGTTATTGTTAATAGACTTGATAATCATGAGTAAAATTGATTGTTGTCGATCATCTGAAATAGAATAATTTGAAATTTGGTCAAATAAAGGATTAATTATCGAAATCAAACAAGGAAGAGTTTCTGATATTGATATATATCTACATAACTTGCTAAGAGCAAATTCTCGAACGTTTTCTTCGTATAATAATGAAATGATATGAGAAGTGAACAAAGGATTGGCAAAGAACTGTATCATTATGTCATCTTTATCCAGAAGATCCTCAAAAAGCTTGAAAAGTGTTAATCTGCAGCTTTCAATTTCAGAAATATTTTCATTTGCCTTGAAATTGGCCAATTGAAGCTGTATCGATATTGAAGCTAGTGTCTGTATGATATTTGTATGATTTTGGATATAAGGAATTAAATCTGCCATCAAATTCATCAAAATATGTAAATATTCAGAGAACAGGATAGGAAAATGGGCCATTTGCAATAGGAATTTATCTAAATCTTGGTTAAAGTTAATAAGAATCAAGTACAAAAAGAAAAATCTCATAGAATACAAATTATTTGTATTTGATGTGGAAATTTTTGGATTTCCAATGAATTCTGGTATTGGAAAGTCTGATTTTTCAATTTGTATTCGTCCGATTAGTAAATAAAGTACTAATAACCCACAATAATCAAAATAATATTTTGTATCTTTTGCAATTTTGACTTTTGTTATGAATTTGAACAGTAATGCGATGTAGGCTGATTCAATGTTACTGATTATCTTGAAAACGAGTGATACTTTGTCTTGATATTTTGGATTTATTATATTTTTCGATTCTCCCGATTTTTGAACGATATCTGGCAGAATAAAACCGTTTTGGAAGGTTTTTCTTTGAGGAAAAATCATCTGATACATTGGAGATTTTTCTAGTTCTAATTCCAACGAATCAATCGACAAAACATCGTAATAAGGGGATTCTGACTCTATTTCCGTGCATATCCTTTCAAAGAAGTTGTTGACGAACTCAGAAATCAGTGTCAAATCGAGATTTTTGTG
Source organism: Trichomonas vaginalis G3 (assembly GCF_026262505.1). Classification (NCBI taxonomy): domain Eukaryota; phylum Parabasalia; order Trichomonadida; family Trichomonadidae; genus Trichomonas; species Trichomonas vaginalis. Next base: position 278,426 of record NW_026529174.1, on the reverse strand, counting down.
AATTAAATAAAAAATATTTAAACAATTCTCGTGTAACTGCAAGATATAAGGTTGTATGATCCTGAACAAGTTGTCATACATCTCGTTCGTAAAGAATTCCGTGTGATCTGCTATAACTGTTGTTAAAAAAGTCAAAAATGTTGGTCCATGAGAATTTTTTTCGTAATCGGTCTTTTTTGCGATAACTTCTATGGAATCTATGATTTTAGATATCAAATTTGTTGGATTTAAGTTGATTGTATTGATATATTCGGAAAGAGTTGATAAAATTAAGTCAAAATGTGTATCGAAGTCAAGAGATACACATATTAAGTATACTTCTGATATTGCGGATGCGATGAGATCTTGATATAAAGAATTTGGGAACTTGCAAATTAATTGAAAAAAATCTGCACAGTTTTGAATTTCCATGGAGTTATCGTAGAAGTAAAACAATGAAGCAGATGCAAATAGGAGATGTATAATGATGATTTCGATCTCTGTTTGATTTTGTGGAATATATGATAATAATTTTGAAGTTATTTTACCATCAAATGATGGATTGAAGTTTGCTAGAGAGAATAAGTCTTGATACGTAACTGCCTCTGCCGCATGTTTATGTTTTAAAAATTTGACATTCGTATCTACGACATTATATAGGATACTATTAGAGTTTATTGAGTAAATGCATTTCTTTGTTCTATATGCTGGCTGGATTTCAAAAATTTGACGACATAAGTCAATCCGTCTCTTCATATAAAATCAATAGAAAAAACTCAATAGCAAAAATGATGATTTTAGTCATTGATGAGCAAAAATGATATAGGTAACTATTATTGTGAGATAAATTATCCGTGTAAAATTAGAGATTTTAAAATATGAACCCAATTTTTATACAATTCTATATATTTATATAGTAAGAATCAAAATCACCAAAATCCACATTATGCTAATACTAGTGAGAACACTCAACATTCTCGATATTCGAATCAAAACTTAACTAGTATGAGAAATCAATATCCACTCTCATTAGATTTATAAGTACTTTCCTGAACGGATGATGAAGAATGAATTAAGATGGCTTATTGTTTAAATTAAAATAATTTTGCATATTTTGGTTTGCATGCTTTAGAGGTAGCATAATCTTATTTTTGTAGGATGTGATGTATATTGCCGAGCAGTGGCAGTTCATATGAGTCAACTAATTTTTTTCAACATCCAAAATACGAAATCATTGGTTGGATGATAATGAAAATGGTTATCCTAGAGTTTTAATCTTGAGTGGTAGCGTCGCTTTGATTCCCATAACGACATAAGCAATAGGATATATCTTCACAATATACAAAACCGGCCAAAATTGTCTCATTTTGATCTGCCATCAGCACTAATGTAATTATGTTTAATATTATAAAATACCTACGATTCGATTTCGAGATTCAAATATAATTTCAAATCTATCAAAATCTTTTGTGCTGCTTAAGAGAACATCAAAGTTTCATGAAGATGTAATTAATGAAATCGCCGAATCAAGGTAATATTGTATTCATATAATATGAATTTTTTTAAAAAGAGAAAATATAATGTAAACTCCATGATTATAGTATCTACTGTGTGCAAACTTAAAAAAGCTGTTCTTGAACATGTAGTATAAGTGTAAGAGATGATTTGATAAAATATATTCTGAATTTAGATTTTTATGGTGGAATTAGGTTCTCTCTGGGAACAAGGAACATTTGAACTCATCACCTATTTTCCAAATTTTTGAAATTTTACCATATATAATGGAAAATAATAATATTTGTAACTGATTTTTTTTATTTTTGCATTAAAAATTGGAAATTTTTTCAAAAATTTCAATATTTTGTTATTTTTTTATTTATTGAAATAGAATTTTGAAATTTAAATACTGTAGAATCTTTCAATTTTGTTATTTCTATAATATTATCCTTTAATTTTTATATTTAAATTGTAATTTGTGTTAATAAGATAAACTATATCTCAAAATTGGATGATTTATAATATAAATTTGTCATATATGTTATCATTAATTCAATCTTTCTCAAAATTACAATCAACAACAAAAACAACAAAAAATTTGTTAAATAAATTAGAGATTTATACAATTTAATAAAGTGTAATAATATCAGAGGAGCTAATAACAACGTTTTATAATAGGTACAAAGGAAGTAAGTTTAAAGAATATTCCCTAAAATGAATTGAAAGCTCGAAATCTAAGCATTGCATAGGAAATTGTAGTTTATCATACATATTTACATTATCCTCTGTTCAGTCATCGAGTATCGTTGTAAAACTAATGATATTGGATACAAACGTGAAATTCCAAGCGAATCTACAAGTAAATATATTAAAAATCAATTTTTGGTATTTTTTAATAGGGTTACCGAAAGACTATTCTATTTAGTTGAACAAATTTTGTTCACAGCTTTATTGAATCAAAAGAACGTCAGGGACACTATCGCTAGCAAGTTTATTTACGTTGCATTGAGTAATTGGAAAAAAAGAAAGGAAACAACATTAATGTCATTCTTTAATGAGCTATGTAGTTATTTAAATTTCGACGCCGTTTGTATCAAACTACGTTACGGGGCTTGTGTAGATAACTCCCGTTTTAACGGTAGGGAAAAAAAAATCAAATAATTAATCTGCCGCAGTTAATGGACCATTTCGGAGCAAAAAATAAATCTCATTAAGTAATAAATACGTTTAAACAGATAAAAAAGGAAAAATAAAAAGATAAAAATTCAATAAAATTAGGCTAAGCCAGTTTGAACAAAAGAGAATCCAGCAATGTTGCCGAAATCGGTCATACCAGGGGTTACAAATGAATCTACAGCGATTTCATTGGTAAATTCGGGATCAAAATTCTGAGTTGAGAACCTGTCTTTAATTTGTGGAATATAGCTTGGCATGTACTCTCTGCCAAGAATTGCATCCCAATCAACTCCTTCAAAGAACGGATGACTTTTAATTTCTTCAAATGTAGCGCGTTTCTTTGGATCCTTCTCGAGTAATCTCTTCATGAAGTCGACAATTCTCTCATCCGCATCTTCAGGATAGAACGGTTCCGATTCAACAATATCTTGTAATAAAATCGACTTGTTCTCGTTATAGAAAGGAGTACGACCGAAAATCATTTCGTAAGTCAGAATACCTAATGCCCACTCATCGATCTTTGTTCCGTATTCCTGCTGAAGAACAACTTCTGGGGCTAAATAATCCGGTGTTCCACAGAAGGTGGTTGCTCCTGTAGTACCGTTTAACTCCTTTGAGAGTCCGAAATCTGTAAGCTTTATATGACCATCTGCGTCAAATAAAACGTTTTCAGGTTTCAGATCTCTGTAAATGATTCCGTACTTGTGCAAATGAGAGAGAGCCAAGCCAATTTCAGCAATGTACAATCTGGCATCGTCAATTGGAACAACTCCGACTTTTTCCATGTAATAAAACAATTCTCCGCCAGAAGCGTATTCCAAGCCTAAATAGACCTTACGATCAGATTGGAAGGCGAAACAGAGGTTAACAACGAATGGATGATGGATTTTCATCATGATATTCTTCTCAGTAAGAACAGAGCAACCATCAACATCGTTTATCACAGATTTTCTTATGGATTTGATTGCATAAAGCTGATCATTATCATATCTTCTGCAAAGCATGACCTTTCCATAGTAACCTCTGCCAAGAACAGAAATTATCTGGAAGTCATCCATCGACAGTTTAGTGCATGTTGTTTGAATTGATCGAAAAACGTTAAACCACTCGGATATTTCTTCAGATGAGCATGCAGAAAATAAAATAGGCTGAGCGTCCTTAGATGGCTTGATTTGAAATCTCGGATTTGTTGCTCCGCGAACTAATTCGAAAGTAACATCTGGTGTCATGGGGATTACAATATCAATGTTTGTAATTGCTTCATCTTTGGATACGATAATTGAGTGATCTGAAATAGAAACATACCTGTTATGCCATAATCCTTGGTTGTTTCCTTTTTTCTTTAGCCAGCCTCGTTTTGGGAGGGAGAGTGGGTCCTTGAGTGATTTCATATAATTAGAATTTTGAGATTAATTCAAAAATTTAAAAAGCCATATTTTTGAAAGTAATGCGTAAATTGTTGATAGTCTTATTAGGGAACATTGAATTGAACGAACGTAAAAAGTAGATTGAATCATCAATTCTGACAGTTACTGCCATGAGAATTGAAAATATTGAAATAATGTCAAAAATCAATTGTATAAATTATAAGATATCAATATATGTTTAAATAAAATGTTGCATACTAAGTAGTGTCAACGATAGAAATTGAGAGCCTATTAATCGTCGAAGAAGTACGATTATTTTTTGGGCGAAAAAGTATCTTAAAATATGATTATTAATATGTTTTTAAAATAAAAAATTTGAAAGTTAATTTGAGATTCTCATATAATTTTTTGAATGAAAAAAATAAATATAGTCTATATGAGTTTTTGAATAATCACACTTGAGATATATCTAAAAAATAATTAAAAATAGAGTTTGAGAAGACTTTTCAAGGTGTAATGAAAAGTGTGATATAGAAAATAATTATAGATATTTTAATTTTATATATTGTGCTAAGCATTATATTAAATTTTTAGGAAAAACACTTTTCATAAGTATTCAATATTTGAAAATACGCTCCAAAAAAGAATAGATTCTTTTATATTCGCTTATATAAAAGGAGACTCTCTATCAGATGCGAATGCCTGAATTCAGCACCTCTGATAGAGAGTTTCCTCTTATATAAGCAAATCTTTTTCATTCGTTTTTGTTAATATAAAAACATCAAAATCTACCAATATGAGAAATTAAACCCTGCGAGGCACCAGTCTAGAACTGGCACTTCGCAGGGTTGAATTTCTCTTGACAAAATACAATAATCAAATGCTCCAAAGTTTTCAAATTTTTATTAGGAATAGGAGCCTACAAAGCACTGATTATATATCAGTGCCTGGTAGGCTCCTATTCCTTCTCTAAATGGGAGAAACTTTGTTTGAATAAGATAACATGCGAACAAAGTTTCTCCCATTTAGAGTGGGATTTGGAGGGTGGGAGGTACATAGATAGACTATGTATCTCTCACCCTCCAATTCCCTCGGGAAAGTTCGAAAACTTTGGTGCAATCAGCAACGATTGCACCAAAGTTTTTGCGTTTAATTGAAGGAATTGCTCTTTATGATATATACAGTTACAATGCATATATCATAAGGAGCAATTCCTTCCAGATATCTGGCAAACTTGCTCGCAATGGTTCACAATTGCGAACAAGTTTTGTCATTTGTCAAGAGAAATTAAACCCTGCGAAGCGCCAGTTCTAGACTGGTGCCTCGCAGGGTTTAATTTCTCATATTGGTAGATTTTGATGTTTTTATATTAACAAAAACGAATGAAAAAGATTTGCTTATATAAGAGGAAACTCTCTATCAGAGGTGCTGAATTCAGGCATTCGCATCTGATAGAGAGTTTCCTTTTATATAAGCAAATATAAAAGAATCTATTCTTTTTTGGAGCGTATTCTCAAATATTGAATACTTATGAAAAGTGTTTTTTTCTAAAAATATCAGAATATATTTACAATAGTAAAATAAATAAGATATTTAAATTTATTTTTAAATGCTTTTTTTTATATGAGATTCTCAAAAGTTATATCAAAAGTCTGTTTTTTCTAAAATCTAATATCATAATCTATTTCTCATTTTAAGTACATCTTAATTCATTTTATTTTCTATATTTTTTCAATATTTTTGAGGGAATTGTGTTGCTTCCCCGACAATAAAATTGAGAGGTTTACACATTGACACTACTTAGCATGCAACAGAATATCATTAGAGACCATTCAATTTTTTTTGTTTTTTACATTTCATAATCTTACATCACAATCGTTCGAAAATTTACACCATAATAAATTCGTGGTTAATAAGACATTTAATTTAAAAGATAAATTTAATGATCTATCTGACTCTTGAATTTTCATATTGTTAAAATTATTGAAAAGCGCTCTTTTGTACTTTTCTCCGATTTAGATATGCAAATACTAGCATCTTTTTAATAAAAAAGAGCTAGTTTATATCTTTTATGAAATATTCAGATTTTTCCCAAATATTCACCATCAAATCTACTCCGACATCTCATAAAGACACATTATTGGATCAAATTCTCCAATTTATCCCGCCCATTATTATTGATGGATTCGAGTCTAATTCAAAAGTGATCAATTTTGGAAATATATGCTTACTATCGAAATTATTAAGAACTATCTTATCACTAAGCAATTTGTTGTCAGAACAATTAATTCTCAGAATTTTTTCAATTAATCTTAATCTGTCATTGATAATTCCTTGTCATTATGCATAACTAACATTAAATATTTGCTTATTTTTTGAAGAAATTTATTGCAACGATTTGTAAGACTCAAATTCTTTTCAATTTCATTATTTATGTTTCATTCAATCTCATGACATTCAAATTTTAAAATTGTAGCAGTAATATTCATTTCTCGATTTAGAACAAGTTTTACAAATTTTATTTTGCCGCGCGATTATTTTCAATACAAAGTAGATTTTCAATCATTAAGAAACGAAATCAATTTAATTCATATTATTATAGTTATAATAAGGCATATAGTATTGCGCCTGTAAATTTTCATACAAATCAACAAGATTTTAAAATCATTTTTTTGAAACGAATTCAAAATTTAGCGACCCTTCATCATTAGCCTTTTTTGAAAGCATAGAAGACTACTTAAGCACATATGACTCAGTGTACAACCTTACCTCCACTGAAGAAACAACAATTAGACAAATTGTCGAAAAGATCAAATCCATCTTGGTTTCTAAGTACAATGTCCCCATTGCTTCAATATTAACCGATATTAGCATACATTGTACTCTTAAGAACAAATATTTTGCCGCCTATTGGGAGGTTTTCAAGATCCTTTATAAGGAGTATCTGCCAGATAAAGGCCTTGAAAACATTCATCCAGCCTTTAAATACTTGCTGAATAAGGAATTCAACCTTAGTTTCCCTGTCAGACAGCCATATTTGTTAACCGTTCATGAACCCAGCTCCATCTTCTTCTTAATTATGCGCGACGACCTTCCAGCTTTAATCGAATACCTGAGACAGAGCTTTATCAGTATTGAAGATACCTTAGACTCTGCTCTATACCCAATTTACAATCTTAACCTCCTCGAAGTTGCCGCCTACCATGGCTCTTTGACCGTCTTCAAATACTTGCTAGAGAAAATGCTCATGAAGGTTACCCAAAACTGCCTCTACCTAGCAATTATCGGAGGATGCAAAGAAATTATCGACTTGTGCCTACAGTCCCAAAAAATGGATGATCAATGCATGATCTATGCATTAAGAACCCACAATTACGACCTTGTACAGGATCCAGTTCTCAGTGCCAACGTTGATAAATCCAAATTCTTGGAATACAACCTCAGGAACCTCGTTTTGTACATTAAAGAAAAACAAGACATGGACGTAGCATTACTTTACTCCTTCCATTATTACTTGCCACCTCTATGGGACTATTTATCAGATAACGGTGCAACCATAAATGCTCATGATAACGAAGGCAATACACCATTGCATATTGCTGCAAGTCACAATTACGTTGCAGCATTACAATGGCTCACGAACCACGGAGCAAATATCGAAATTACAAAATTCGAAGTTACAAACTCCAATATGCATCGCATCGAAGTTCCAAAGTGTTGAATCATGCCACTTCCTTCTCGATAATGGCGCCAACGCCCTAACGGTCGACGATTCCAAGGTTCAGCCACTCCACTACGCTTGTTCCTACGGAAACATCGATTAATCACCACGTTCTTAGATCGTGGTGCAGATATCAACAGCTTGGATCAAGAAGGCCATGGAACTCTTTACTACGCGATCAAATCCCACTCTTTGGAAGCATTCTGCTTCTTGATCGACCACGGAGCTGACATTCACGTCAAGGACACAAAGGGACACAGCCTCATCTTCGCCATTACCTCTGCAGAAAGCATTCCGATCTTCAACAAGCTGCTCCAGCTCGGCTTCAACATCAATGAGACAGACACTGCCTTACGCACTGTTCTCTCTTACGCAGCAGAGAGAAATAACCAAGTCTTCCTTGACTATCTCATGCACAGTGGAGCAAACGTCAACCACCAGGATGCAGAAGGCAAGTCACCATTGCACCACGCAGTTCAAAACGGAAAGGTAACCAATGCAAAGCTGTTGGTTCTCCAAGGTTCGATGTACGACCTCGAAGACAATAAAGGCAAAGTTCCAATTGAACTTGCCACGATGCTCGTCAAGAGAGAGGTCGTCAACTACCTTCAAGACTGGTTCCGTGGTGATTACAACCATGTCGCTAACTATTAATTAGTTTCTTTATAATTAATTATTTTATTTTAAAAATTTTCCCGTTTTATTATTAAAATTGATTACTTTTCAAATATTTACACGGCATATATAATAAACAGAGAAAATTCAACAACTTACATTAGAGAATATCATAGTTTTAGATAAAATTTCACTTTCTAACATTAGTAAATCTAATGACTGTGTATAATCATTAAAATTTCTGTAATTTAGCTTTAATTTCATTGAAATTTAATTTAATTTTTTAGATTAACTAGTGTTAGTGAAGGAATATGTAAAAAGTGAGGCAGTTAATAAAATTCATGAATAAAATTTGTATTTACACTTGATGAATAAAACAAAACAATAAAAATGTTAAATACAATAATATAATAATATACATGCAAACAAAATAAAGGCTCTATTACTTAAATAACACATCGATTCTCTGTAATATCTCTTCTTTGTCAAAATTATTTTTGTCATTTTTTGTGACTTCTTCGACCAAAACCTCCCAATTCCTTCTTTTAGATTGTATTGCTCTATTTCTCTCACTCTCTATTCTTCCGATTTCGAGTCTGCTGCCGACATCATGGTTTACAGACATCAAAACTCTGGCTGCGTCCAAAGCTGCTTTTGATACAACAACGTTCCAGTGCGCGCTGCATCTATCAACACCTTTCAGTATGATAGGAACGAGTTTTGTCGAAAACGATGAGAAAACAATTAAAAAATTTTTGTTCGTTATTACATTCAAAGCAGAAATGTTTGTTTTGAAGTTCAACGAATCCAAGGATTCCTTAAGGATGTTGAAGATGATCAAGCCGCAGCTCTCGATGTCTTTCGGTGGAAGATGAGGCGCCAAATATGAAAAATGGCTAAGAAAAGCAGTTTCTTTGTTTGTGTCTGTTTTTGGCCAATGTTTCACTAATTCGTAAAGAGTCCATGTGGAAATGGTTCCATCTTGGCTCTCAAAGAACTCGGCGAGTTGATTAAATGGTCCGAAAAACTCAGAAGACATTTGAGAGGAAATTAAGGGGAAAATAATCGTTTTGTAAAGTGTGAAAAATGGAGGTTTGAGAGGGAGCGTCTGCGCTTTCAAGAAATGATGGAGAAATCGGAGGCATGGGGCTACACAAGGATATAGCATGTAGTTATCACGGTATTTGAGAAGCTGGCGTAAAATTATTTGAAAAATTATCTGACGATAGCCTGAGACTGTATCAAATACGAGTAATATGAAAGATTCGACTGCTTGTATCTCTTTTGGATCTGGACTTTCGAGTAATGTTATGTAACGCGTGAGAAAATCTTTAGTTAATAAATTTTGCAGAGCACTGATCTCCGAATTAGATACGAATGAGTATAGTATTCTATGAACAGTTGAAAGATGTAACCAACTATTAGTGTTAATTGGTATCCTTGAATCTGCGTCGATAATCGTGAGTGGAATAGGTGGAATTTCGCGTAATATGTTTACTTTTATCATATCGAATAATTCTACTCGTAATGATTCGTCTAGGCTCCGAAATACGTGAACGTTATTAACAGTATTGAAGATTTTCGTGAGATAATCTGCTTTTTTGCTTCTCATATTGATTGTCTGTGGGTTATCAAAGTCGACTATTGTCTTACAAAATTGTAATGCTTCGACAAATTGTGTTGCCAGTGCTGGCGAAAGAGTCAATGGAGTTTCATCTTGCTTTTCTTGTTGTGTCTGTTCAACAGAAACTTGCATGAGAGTTAAATTTTTTGGCTGAAGTGAATCCTGAAGGTGGACCGCTTTTAGGATTGATTCGTAATTTGGGTAAAGAATTGACCAAGGGAGTTCTATTTTGCTGCTGAGGTTGAATACATTCTGCACGTACACTAGAGCTTTTCTTCTGATGTTAGAAATTAAAATATACGTATCTATTTAAAAAATTACTCATTATTAAGCAAATATAAAAAGGTGACAATACCCGTGGTCTCAAATCTGCTGCATGTAGACTATTCAAAATTTTAATATCTGTGTTTATAAATGTAATTATATTTAGATTGTAATTATATAAAAATAATTTAAGGAGAACGATAATCATATCGGCGTAGACTCGATCTTATTACTCGATTTTATATTTCTAAATACATTAAGCTTAAATTCAACTACCGAATTTTTCCTTTCAAAAATTTGAGAAAAACCAATATAAAACAGTAAAAACTCTCATGATTTGATGACAGTAGTATATGTTGACGGGTTTAGTGACTTTTTTGTTACATCTATATATAGACGATGCATTAAAATATATTTATTTATAAATCATTAAAAAAATTAACATTAATTTTAAAATAATTTATTTTTTATCTTTTAGCCGTTTTCGCTACTGGTGCCAAAAAGTTTGCAACGGGTTTAAATATCATCCATGTAAAATTTTAGAACTTGGTAACGAAAAACTTCAGAAAAAATTAAACGAAAGACTATCAAAAGATAAAGTTGAAAGAGTAAATAAACTCGCTAAAGGTAATGGTAATGATGAAAGGTGTAAAGATAAAGATAAAGTTTAGAGAAAGGGACAAACTATCCAGTGTCACTTTTCAAAGGAATAAAAAAAATAATAAAGATGAAATAATAACATGAACTCTTATATAAATATAATTTTATCTAAATAGATAAATGAATTAAGCAGTTTACAGTTATATATATTTAATGAGAGACAATATCTAGTTCTATGGTAGAAATGACTCTTAGACTCAAATAAGTAACACAGATAGAAAGTACTCAGTATAACAATTATATATGTACACTCAAAGTTAGTCGCTGCTAAAATCTTAACCTTGCATTTCGGGAAAATCTGACTAATGGCTCTTAGACTCAAATAAGTAACACAGATAGAAAGTACTCAGTATAACAATTATATATGTACACTCAAAGTTAGTCGCTGCTAAAATCTTAACCTTGCATTTCGGGAAAATCTGACTAATGGCTCTTAGACTCAAATAAGTAACACAGATAGAAAGTACTCAGTATAACAATTATATATGTACACTCAAAGTTAGTCGCTGCTAAAATCTTAACCTTGCATTTCGGGAAAATCTGACTAATGGCTCTTAGACTCAAATAAGTAACACAGATAGAAAGTACTCAGTATAACAATTATATATGTACACTCAAAGTTAGTCGCTGCTAAAATCTTAACCTTGCATTTCGGGAAAATCTGACAAATGGCTCTTAGACTTGTTTTGATAATTAATTCTTCAATTATATTATAATTTATAACAAATTTCCTCAAACTATCTGTATGTCATTCAATTCCCGGCCACTACATTCAATGATGGACCATTTCCTTCAAATTTTGAAATACCTTATTCAATTTGTTGTATGGAGCCCGTGATATTCAACACTATGGAGCTCCTCCAGTTTGGTATCCAAGAAGAGATAAAAGCTAGCATGGGCTACTCTCAAAAATGCAGGAAAGAATACTCCACGATCGAATACAAATGTAAGTATCCACAATGTCAAGCTAAATTCAAAGTCCGGATAATAGATCAAGATAAATATGAACTACTAATCCACTCTGACTCTCATGATCATTCTGCACCTCCGAAATCAACAAAAACAATATCCTCATTATTTGTCAGAAATTATCTTAAACATTACTTTGAAAACAATATGAATCATGCTACAGCTCAACTTAAGTGTTTCCAAGACTTAAATATTTCATATACAGACGAAGAGTTACTTTCAATATTTGCACAAGGTCCAGATGCATTACGTAAATTTGCTCAAAGAGCTGAAATTGTTTCCAAACGCTTTAGTTCGGATGAAAAAGTTTCTTTAGCTATCTTTGTCGAATCTGTTCAAGAAAGTTGTCCAGAAGATTTAATTGAATTTATCTCTGAGCCGGGAAAACTAGTTTTTTTATATGCACCTTTCGAAGCGAAGGCCCTTGGTCACCAAATTTCTACGTTTCACATCGATTCAACGTATAAACTTCTAAGGGCTAACATTCCATTATATGCACTCACAGGAAAAACAGAACATACTATTGTTTTTCCTTTTTTGTATTTCTTTATTTCTCCTGACACAAGCGAAAATATTCAATATTGTGTTTGTCGTTATTTTCAATATATTAATAGAGAACCCGAGATGATAAGTATGGACTGCGCCCCACAAATAGCCGAGGCAATTGAGCGAGGTATTCCAAACTGTCATATTCTTTGGTGTGGCGTGCATGTCCTTCGCGCCATATTAAGAAAAGCGGATAAGTTTAAATCACGAGACAATTTTGAAGAATTTTATAATCTAATGAAATTATTAGTATTCGATACTAAAGAAGAATCTCCCGAGGAAGAACAGAACCAAGAAGAAGAAAATCCTAGAGAGGAACCAGCTCAATCTCACTTACTTCAAGCAGAAGAAATTGAAGAAGAGGAACAATATGAAGAAGAATTCATCGAAAATGAATTTCAACCTTCTCAAATCTTTTTACCACGAGAATCTTCTGATGATCCAAACGATTCTGAATTTATTCCAGAAGAAGAAACGTTTGAAACAAGTGAAGAAGTTCCAGAGCACCTCACTCAAGAAGAAGCTGCAGACCTAGATGCAGTTTATGATCGAATTCTTGAAATTCTTTCCACTGAACCGAAAGCCCAAAAGTACTTCGATAGGCAATGGAGGCATCATTTAGATCGTTGGAATAAGCGCTATCGCAACGGAGGTGACGCGACTAATAACGTCAGTGAGTCACATTTCAAAGTTCTCAAGCATTCTTATTTCCCAGAGAGAAGGAATATTCGATTAGACGATTTTGTTGTTGAATTATACACAACGGTTGTTCCAGCATTATTGATTAAATTTAAAGTTCAATTAATCAATAGTGATAAAGTTGTTCGTATATTACGAAAAGCTAATGACCATGAACAAATATTGGAAAATAAAAAAGTCGAATGTTTGAAAATGCTTGAAGCAATATATTCAAGTTTGCAACAAGGATCAATAGATTCAAATCTTGTTTATTGTACTTTAAAGGTACTTTTAAAAAAGAAACAATTAATGTAAAAGATTCAAATAATTTTTTATTATTATTTTATTAATTTTTTAAAATAAGGTTAATAAAAAAGTGACACTGGATAGTTTGTCCCACACTCATAAAGTTTATTCAGTTTCATATAATAACTGGCACACGTTAGGGATAAGAAAACATTTAGGAGATTATGGGAAATATTCTGAATTCTTTAAATCTAGTATATACGAGAGAGTAAAAGAAATTAGAAATAATTATTTTCATGAATAAAAGATTCACTACCAAAATGAAATAAAAAATAAAAAAATTTTAAAAAAATAAACTTCTTACGAAAAAATTAAAACTTAGTTATGTTTATTTTTTTATTTTGTATGAAATGAGCGTCAAAACTAACAACGTTAAAAAATTAGGATTCACAAACGAGGAAATAAAGGATATATTAGAGGAGGTAGGTTATGAAGTTAATAAATATTATTTAAGAAATTGTCAAAAATTTGCCGAGTTATTAAATGATTTAGATTATGATGGAAAAATGAATAAAGATGATGTTATAAATTTCTTATATCCCACATCTGAAGAAGAAAAACCTAAAGAACCTGATGTTTTCCCTGAATATTATGGAGAACGGATTAAAGATGATGAATACAATGAAATTGAAAGACTGAAAAAAATAAGAGATGAAATAGATGAAAAAATTAAGGAATTAAGAGAAGTTGAAAAATATAATGAAAATGAAGTAGAGGGTTTAATGAATATCCCAGCTTCAGAATCAGAAGTACAGAAATCTCATGAAGAAAGATATAAAAATTATGTCTCAGAATCAACACAAAATTTATTAGATGGTGAAATAGACGAAACACTTTCAGAAGAAGGTACTAAATTTATTCGTAAACATAAGTTACAATTTATTGATAATGAAGAATACCCTTGTATCTTACTTTCACCACCTTTAGATTCCGAAAAATTCAAAAAAGCTCTTAAAAACGTGACATATGCAACTAATACGATTAAGAAAGAAGATCATGATATTTACACAAATTATTATTTAAATAAATGCACAGGTGTTGATAAAGTTTTTGATTTATTAGATAAAATATCAAAAGAAACCATTGGAACCTATAAAATTTTGTGTGATTGTGGTTTCATTATTGAAGATACCAATAATGTTTCATATGAAAGAACAGCACCGAAGGAAGACGAAGTTGAAAGGTCTATACCATTCGTTATTAAGAACATAAAAGATATGAAAACTTATAAACATTATATTTATTCATTTATTTCAGAAAAAATGGAAGCAACCCATAAAACATCTTCTCATCATTTTATAGCTATTCATACATTCCTTTTCAAAGTTGTGAAATTAAATAAGACAGGAATTAGATTTAATGTATCAGGGTACGCATTCTTGAGTAAATTAAAATGTATTCGTCACGTCGCAGATGATAAAAATTTATGTGTTCTTAATTCATTTTATGGGCTTTAAAAAATAAACTTTATTTTTATTTATTTTTTAATTTTTTATTCTTACATAAATGAACAAAAACGGAACCGCTAAAATGAATGATAATCAAATTAGAGCAGAAGGTAGAAGGTTATTTAAACGCTTCTATAACATTCCTGATGGTGTTAATCCTAAAACTCGTAGAAGCTATTTAAATGAAGCAATAGATGCATATGAAGGGTTTGACATCTCATCAGAAAGTGAGAGATTAGCGAGAATGTTAAATGTTAATATTGATTTCTATTATTGTGATCCTCAACCAGAAGACGTGGACATAAATAAGGTAGACTTTCCATTAGTGGAATCAATAATGATAGATCCAGGATTTGAAACAGTAAATATTTTATTAACACAGAGTCCATGTGGAAAACTTCACGCTGACAGAATAACAGACGTTGAAGCACTCACCGGCTATAGAGTTTGTCCATATTGTAAAGAAGAAGTTTATTCTATCCGTGATGATCCAGAAAGGAAAAACCAAAGAAGATTTTTAAAGCATTGTGAGAAATGTAAAGAAAATAATGGAAGATTAATTCAAGACGTTCAGTTGCAAAAGACACAGCAACCATATGCACCACATATTACGAAACAGAAGATATATCAGTGGTTATTAGCTCATAATTTGCAGGAATATTATCAACCGACAAGATATTATATTACTTTTGACTTCGAAACATTAGAGACTAAAGAAGAATTACAACTTTCCGAGTGTGCAACTTTGAACGCTTACTTAAAACCATTCATGGTATCATCAACGGTTAAATTAAATGATAAAACATATACGAGGAATTTTTGCTTAACTTCGAGTGATTCTTTTATTTCTGATTGGATTGAGTTTTTATTTTCAACCTGTTCATTAGTTGCTAAATCAAATATGAGTCAATACAATGAATTATTGAAGTCGCAAACGGCGGGGACTTTGTTCCATACATTAAATGAAAAACAGAAGGAAGCATTTAAAGAACTTCTAGATGAGGAATTCAATAAAGTGAATATCATAGGTTTTAATTCGGGAAAGTTTGATTTAAATTTAATTCTTCGTGATTTAAACACTGCAAAATGGAAAATAAAATCAATGCTGGGTTCTTCTTCTCAATTTAAGCAAATCATTGTAAAGAAAACAAACGTTCCATATGAATTGAGATTTATTGACATCAGAAATTATATAGCGGGTGGGACATTAGACCAATTCACTCAAGATTTCGGAAACAATAAATCACGTGTTAAATCCTTTTTCCCTTATCAATTTATCACATGGGAGAATTCCGAAGAAGAATTATATAAAGAGGAACCATTCACGAAAGATTCATTTTATTCAGCATTAACTCAAGAAACTATATCAGATAGTGATTATCAAATATATCTCAATGATGCTAAAATTTTTAAGAATAGATTAGAATATTTTATTCATTATTGCAATAAAGATGTTGAAATTATGATTGACCCAATTGATAAAATTATTGAAGAAACATTTGTTTATAAAATTGATATGCTTCATAATCTTTCTTTATCATCGAATGCTTCAATGATTCGTTACGCTTTAGCATATAAAGACTTTAATCCTAATGAAAAATATCCTGAGGAAGAGATAGAATCAAGTTTTGAATTAACGAAAAAGTATTGGAAATATAAAATTGAATCATATAAGAAACAAGATGAAAAAGCAGAAAGGGATACTAAAAATAATGTTTCAATGGATGATTTTCAATACTATCACGATTTAATCCTTTCATCTAAATGCAAAATGTGTGGTAAAGCGTTTACATATGCAAATAAACCAACATTAGATAGAATCGATAATGAAAAACCACATACCAAAGAAAATTGTCAGTTAATGTGTTGTTATTGCAATGTCGTAAAATCAAATAAAGATGAAGATGTTCAACGTTTAAGAATCAATTTAAGAAATTATGCATTAAAAAATAATTTACCAATGACTTTAGATTCAGTTGAAGCTTATCACATTCTCCGTAATGGAATTACTGGTGGTTTATCAAATGTTCAACATAGAGTAAATCTTAAAGGAATCACGCACATTAATAAACTTTCATATAGTCCAGAAACTAAAACTGTATCAAATGAGGACACTTCCAACATCATGACTCATTTCGTTGGTGTTGACTTTAATTCATTATATCCTTCATCATTTTCATCTAATCCTCATGATTTCATTCAATATACTGACCATAAAATGTATATGCCGGGAAGATTGAATGGTGTTATCATTTGTGATACAGCAACAAAGAAAGCAAAAGCACTGGGAATAATTAAGAAGAAAAATACTTTATTCGTGGCTGAAGTAAAGGGTCACATTGATGAAAAATACATTAATGATTACATAAACTTTTTACCGATAATAAGAAACTTAGATATTATCACAGATGAAAAAACAATTGGCAGTTTTATGTATAATTACATGAAATCAAACAATCTACCAGTTGACCAGAAACAGAGGAAATTAACTCAGTTAGCATCAACACACAACCAATATCAACCATTTTCTTCTTATTATCTTTGGTATCTAATAGACAGATTTCATTTTATCATCGATGATATTCAATCAATTTTAACATTTACGAAAAACACTTGTTTTAATGAATTTGCGAACGAATTTATGAACGAAAGACAAAAGGCTGAATTAGAAGGAAATAAAGGAAAAAGTTTATTTTGCAAGATTTCACTTAATGGATCATATGGTTACGATGCAATGAATACGCAAAATTACGCAAAGACTAAAATAATGAATGCACAGAAGGCACGCGTTGCATGTATGTCAAATAAGTTTAAAAACATAAGAGAAATAGGTGAGGATACATATCAAGTGATGCTTAAAGATAGATTTTATAGATGTGATACATGTTTACAAGAGGCATTCTTCACTTTAGATAATGCTAAATACTGGTATTTGGTTTTCATTTATGATTTTATGTATAAATGCATGAATGTTAATCGTTTTCATTTCATTGAAGGTGATACTGATTCATCTTATTGGGCTATTGCTGGCGATCCAAGTCTTCCTAACACTCAAGCATTTCAAGCAATTGTTACTGATAAACAATTTTATGATAAAAACATTTTCAAATTCGCACCTTTTGATTTCTTCTGTTTTGATGAGAAATTTAAACCTAAATTAAAGAATAAAGCTGAAGAAAAAGCACATGAGAAAAAATTATTGGGTTTAGCAATTGAGAAACAAGGTGATAACATGGTTGCTTTATGCCCTAAGTGTTATACATCATTCAACGGTTCAATTGATGGAAGTGATTTTAAAAAGATTGCACAAAAAATGAAAGGTGTTAGTTTACGACAAAATAAACAATTAACACCTAAAAATTATTTGGATATAATAAATGATAAAGTTATTTCGATGGTCAGAATATTAATTTACAACTTAAAAACGGGTCAATGACTCGCTTAACAATCGGTAAGACTGCATTAACAGGAGCACACACTAAGGCTGTATGTTGTGAAAATGGATGTTGTATGCCATTTATTTAATACAATTTAAAAACGTAGGGGTTGAGTCATGAATTTAAAATTTTATTTTTAATAAAATGCCACAGAAGAGACAAAAGGAACCGTTAATGATGCGATTCAATATGTAAATAATGGTTTTGATACTATGATTCAAAGAGGTGGGCACCCTTAAAACATTTATTTTATTTTTATATAAATGGATAACGCAGATTTAGAAAATTTAATTGATGATTTAGTACTTAATCAAAATTTTCTTAATTATTATGAATTAAAATCATATCTCCAAAAACATAATAAAAATATAACGGGTGATGATATGGATTATTATTATTCATATTATAAAAATGAAATTTTGAAATATCATGATAAAATAATTTCTAAAATTAAAGACAAAATTAAAAATAATGAATATACAAAGGAAAAAACTAAATCACAACTTAAACAGTTGAAAGATTTCAAAAATAAAGTATTAACAGAAGAAGATATTGATGAATTATATAAATTATATAATCCTGAGCCGCAAAAGCCAAAGAAGAAAAAGCCGAAAACAACACCAAAAGAGAAAGTAGCAAATGTTCAACAGCTAAAGGTGCAAAACGCCCAGGTCCTTCAGACCATAAATGATGCACAAGCTTTAATTTATGATTCATTAGTTAAACCATATTCAGCCCGACTTTTAAATGAAGATCAACTTTTGGAATTCATCCTTCAACATAAACTCGAAGCGGGAAAGTATATCAAGCCTTTATATACAGCATATTTAAAACAAATGAATAGAATACATCCAGAATTAATGAAAGGAAAATCAACAACTAAAACTTCATCATCCAAAATCAAAGCGGATAAAATTAAACCACTTGCAATACCAAAACCTCCAACGGTAGTACCTCCTCCTTCAGTTAATCCTTCATCATTCACTTTATTATATCCATTTCAAACATTAAAGAAGCAAAAAGATTTTAAAAAGGATTTCAAGATATTAAATAAACCAACTGACCCGAAAATTCAACCGTTAAAGGAAAAATTTAGTCGCCCTTCATTTGCACCATATCCATATTCATACAAAATCGATCATTTAGAATATTCAAAAGGAAACGTTACTTATTTATTTGCCATTAACATTAACACTAGATATTTATATTGCATTCCAGTGAAAGGGAAAACAGAACAGGAAACAAGAAGAGCTATACAATACTTACTAGATCATGAAAGAGTAGATAATATAAGGGGTGATGGTGATAAAGGATTTCAGGCAGCTATGGCTCATTATTTTCCACAAATTAATTTTTTCTTTTCATCCTCTCCATATACGTTTCATAATAAAATAGTTGATGCGGTAATGAGAACTCTTAGAGATGCGTTAGGGGTTAACGGTCAGATATACTGGGATGGAAATCATGACTCCATCATACAGCAGTTAGTATATTATTACAATAATACATGGCATAGAACTATAAACATGAAACCAGTGGAAATGAAAAATGATATTTCAAAAGAATGGGAATATATTAGAAAGCAAATGGAAAGGTTAAATGATGTTAAACGTGAACAAATTAATTCGGGGCTCATGAATTTTAAACAAGGGGATAAAGTTTTGATTCATCTCGATTATGGAAAAACTAATAAATCAATGACAAAAAGAAGACGAAGATTTGACACAATAGCTGAATTTGTTAGATATATTAACGGCAATGCATTAGTTGAAGTTGACAATAAATTAATAGAAATTCCGATTTATTTTATTACTCCATTATATTTAAATAATATTTAATTTTTTTATTTCGTAAGAAATAAGTGACAACAAAGCAGCCAAGAGTCCTGATTCAATTAAGATTCAGAGTCCAGACAATGAATATAAAAAGAAACTAAACAGAATTAAATCAAAAATATGCTATTACAAAAAGAAGCCGCAATGCGGTGGGGCTGATGCCCATAAAACTAAAGTAATTGAAAACGATAAAGAGAGGAAAGAAATAATCGAAAAATTAGAAACTTACCGTTCAATCCTTAAACTGAGTGAAGCAAAAATAAAAGAATTTAATAGAATAAATAAATTGATTGGAAGAGATGAATTTAATAAAGATGAATTTTTAAACTCAATCCAAATTTAATTTTTATTCCTCTTCGACAACGTCTCTTCGAGACGAAAGTGTCACCACGTCACCATGTGTCACCTGGTTAATTAACTTCTCTTAAAATTACTGACAACATGACATTTTGACAACAGGTACGAAAGGAGGAAGGCATTTATGAATTATTTTTGAAGAACTGATGGTGTCACCACGTCACCATGTGTCACCTGGTTAATTAACTTCTCTTAAAATTACTGACAACATGACATTTTGACAACACAACAGGATTAATGCAAAAATAAATTCCAATCATACTTTATAAAGCTTCATTTACAGGTATTTCATCGTCAGTAAATGAATCCTCATTATCGTGTGGTTCAACCTGTTTATATAATCCTTTCATTTCTTCTTTCAAAACATAACACCATATCTGTTTACCATCTATTCTTCTTTGTTTCCTTTCACATTTATCCTTAATGCTCATTTGAAAGTTTTTGTCTTTCATGTCTGATGGTTTGCAGCATAGAGCATTTTTACACGTCATACCTGCACACAATTCATCATAATGTGTATTTATCCATTCATCTAAAGGATTTGTTGATAACTCGATTAAATCTTGTTTGGCTTCAGTCATCGGTATGATTCGTACATTAAATGATGAAAGGTCATATTGCATAAAATATGTTAGTAAATTATCATAAAATTCCTTAGTGCATGAATTCATCAAATTCTTGAAATAATCAAATTGACCCTTGAATTTACCATTAACTCTTAAAACTACGTATCTTCTGTCTCCAACTTCAATTTTGACAGGGTAAACGTTATTAGTTACGAAAATGAAATTGACAACATTCTGAGCAGTTCTTCTGGGTTGATTCTTTTCATTAATTCTTATTTGATGATCCGTTATAATTGATTTCAAAGCGTTGAAGTTTGCGAGTCTATCTTCACCTACATTCTTGAGTTCATTAAGTACAAGAAACATTTTATTTTCAACTACTGAATTGAAATTACCCGTTAGCTCACTTATTTCAGTAATGTTTTTACATGAATAACCAGCGAGAAGTTCAGAAATAATGTCTGTAAATCTGTTTTTACCTGTTCCCTGAAGTCCTTTCAAAATAATTGCTGTTTCATTCTTGATTCCAGGATGTTGAATCATTGATGCAATCCAGCCGAGAAGGTATTTATACACTTCATCGTTATTATCACATATGGCTTCTTTAATGAAATTCATAAACATCTCAATTTTTGAGTAATCAGGCTTTTCGAGAACGTTGTATTTATAACCCTGAAACGTTGAGAAAACATCTGGAGAATCAGATTTGAAGCAAACACCCTTAACAATTAATGAGGATAATTGATTTAGTAGTACATCCCATGCTGTTATTGTTTTACCTTCTTCTTTAAATAATTTAATCATTTTAAGTGACTCTTTCATGTTTGATTGAAGAACGAATGATATTTGATTCATTTTATCATGAATATTATAGTCCTTTTGAATGAAGTATTTGTTTCCACAATCTACAAAACGGATTACATGTGATAAATCCTCAATTACTTCAGAACTGTTTTTATACTGATGATTTTCAGCCTTGCGTCTAATATCTGTTATCAAGAATGAATCATCAAGTTTTATATCAAATGTTATTTTTGGCTTACGTAATAAAGGTAAAACGTATTCATCATAATATTCCTTTTGATATAGTTTTAGAATCTTCACCAAAACAAATGGAGAAGTCATTAAATGTGCATATCTACTACGTGCTTTTTCAAAATTACTTTTAGCATTTTCTGTTAAGCTGCAGAAGTTATAAACGTTGTCGTATGCTTCATTAATTAAATGATCAGGTAACGAATTAATTGCTTGAAACAGTGTGAATAATGTAACTTCTTTTTCTAAATTCATGTTTCCACCGTCATTATGTACTTCAAAATCACTGATGCCATCGACTATGCTCTGGGCAAGTTTATCGTCAATGTTTACATCTTTGTTTTCATTCATGATAGTCTTTATTTCTTCGTTCTTTTGTTCAACTCTTACCTTAATATTCAAATCATTTAATATATCGTTTACTGTTCTAGTTAATGTTGAATCGTAACTTCCACGAATGCATGAGTATGTATTGATTGGTTCTGTTGCATTCTTGCGAACTCTTGAATCAGCCATAACTACTAAAGAACGCTTTGAATCATCAATAGAAGTCATTATGTCAATATCATAATCATTGCAAGAATAGCATTTAATCATTCTGTTCGAAACTGAATAGAAGAAATTAGTGTTACAATAAATGTGAAGACCTCCTGAAGCGGTTTTAACGATAACATCTTTATCCGAAAGTTTTGATAAAATATCTTTTCTAACTGTTTCTTTAAGTTCATCATTGTACGATTTATTGATATCAACATCTATAATCGTTAAATTTGATATTTTATTTACTAATAAAGCCATACCAGTTTTCCTTCCTCTTCCTCCATCGTGTTTGAGGTAGTTATGTAAATCAATCTTGTTTTCACCAATTCTTTCGTTGAGGGTTTTAGTTTCTGCCGTAACTAATTCCTCAGCTAATGAATCAATAACTTTTTCATCAGAAACGATATAGTTGTTGTTGTTTGTTGCTGTCATTTATATAGGAATAAAAAAATAAAAATAATTTTAAAACTAACTTTATTTTTGGACTGCATCAAATTTCCAGGACTGTTGTCAAAATGTCATGTTGTCATCATTTTTTAAAGAAGTTAATTAACCTGGTGACATGGTGACGTGGTGACACCTTCATAATTAATGAAAACATTTACGAAAACATTAACGAAAAAATATATTTTTGGTCGTTTATGACAAAAATAAATGGTTCATTTACTCACAATATTTTTGTACAAAACGACCCCAAACTTTTAACTTCTTTTCTGCAGCTTCTAATGCTATCTTAGCGAGTTCATATTCTCTAAATTCTCTCTTTAAATCTTCTTGTTCCCATTGGTCTAGTTCGTATGGAGAATCTCTATAACCATAACATATCTCACGTTCATGTTCTAATTGTTTTTCATGCACTTTTCTAACTTCTTCTTCAAACAAATGTTTAGCATTCTCTACTGTATCTTCAAGTTCTTCTTCATCTAACTTCTCATGAACTTTCTTGTCTATGGAGTCCATAATTTTTCCAACTGCTATGCAATATTTTGGAGAAGCCCACATTGCTATATAGTTTATAAGTCTTGGGTCTACATACGTTCCTCTAACCTGTTTGATTTCATCAGGAATTCCTGCATGAATTTTGTATGAAAAGCAACAGTCCGAATTCCGGCGGTTGCTATATTCTTCACAAAATGCCTTATAATACTCTTCCCAGGACTTATTTTCCAACAACTTTCTAAAGTCTTTCCTAAACTGCTGACACATCTTTGTTGCATTAATGTAACCATCCTTGTCTCTACGTAAGACTTCAATACCATTATAAGTGCCTTTTGTGAATGTTTCGCCATTAGATTTGTTCGTGAACGTCTGTGCTTCGACTGACATTTCTGTTCTTACATACAAAATAAAAATAAATAAAAATAAAACTAACTTTATTTTTTCTATCTTAAGGAAATTCATGAAAATTCATGAGGTTAGATATCGGGTTAGATCTAACCTTTTTCAAAGAAAATATATTTCTACAGTTCATCCATTACTTCATTATCTAATTAATTACAGACATAAAATATATTTAGTTCATAAAAATTTTTTGATTAATTTTGGCTTATTTTTATTCTTCCAGTAATCCTTTTCGAGTTCCGATAAATGTGTAGGGTTCGATTCTCTCAAATTTCTAGAAGGAATTTTATCATCCACACCTCCTTCATAAATGACAGTGTATTCATCTTTAACCTGATGAACTATATTTTCATCATAAAATCTCTTAATTTCTGTTCTATCATTAAACCCCGCATTCTTTGCAGCTTCATAGAATTTTTTAAATGACCTCCACGGTGATGATTCGAATACTTCTTTTAAACTCATTTATGTAAAAATAAAGATTTTATTCAAGACGGTACCATGCAAATACAGTCATAAATGGTGGCATGTAATCTTCACCCGAGCCTGTTGGATTTGTTGTGAAAGTGTGTGAATGATTTCCTCCTGGTTCAGTTGGTCGAAAAGTCTTTTTTGTTGAATCGTTATAAACTGGAGATAAAACATCATGACCGGCTTCATAGTCTGAGTTGTATAATGGGTGGTCTCTTAATGAGTGTATATGCTCGCCAGAAAAGTTTGTAGTTCCTGTATGCTTATGCGGTGGAAGGTTTGCTTCTTTAATTTTCTTTGAACCACCGGTTTGTTTTGAACTATTAGCACAGTAGAGGAAACGATCGGTTATTTGTTGCCATGTACCGAAACCGAATACATCAGCTGGATTTGTTGAATTCATTGATGTATATATTGAACCAATGGGGTAAATCATCTCAAGAATTGTATTTAATCCATTATCCACATATTCCTTATCCACCTTCTTCATTAACTCATCGTTAACATAAGTTTTATCTGCTTTAAGGTCTAAACATCCTGAAACCCATTCTGTATCAGCTTTAACTTTAAAAGTCTCCAATGTCCATTCATGATACCATTCAACCTTTTCTTTAATTTCATTATCTTTTTCATCAACATAAACCAAATTTGCCTTCTTATTTAATCCATTATCCACATATTCCTTATCCACCTTCTTCATTATGTCATTTAGGAAACCTTCTATGAATTCCTCATTTAAATTAAATCTTCCAATCTTCAAAACTTTAGGAAATGCATTTAATGCGTAATATCTCTGTTCTTCTGGTGGAATTGATGTTATATCATCCGTTATACCTTTAATTTTAGAATTCATAAATAAAATTTCTTTTATATTTGATATCACTGCACCACCTTTGCAAACGAATTCGAAATGTTCATTTTTCAATACTATCTCCAAATCTCCATATTTCAACCTTTGCGTTTGTTCTGCCGTCTTTGAATTATATGCATATATGGCGTATGTAATGGTCTGAAGGACCTGGGTGTTTTGTGCCTTAAGTTGCTGTGGTTGCTGTTGTTTAATCATTTATTATGATTTAAAAATAAATATTTAATCTGTTATCTCATCAGCTATTTTTTCTATTTGAAATTGCCATAATATTTCATTCATGAATTCTAAATCACAATCAAATAGGTCAGTTATTCTAAATTTAATATTTGATAAATCTTTTGAATGAAGAATAAATGAATTCCCGGATAATTGAAACGGATATGATAAAGAAAATGTGTTTAAGTTGATGGATAAAATGTTTTGTATTGATGGGTAAGAGTTAGGGTCTAATGTTTGATGTGAAAATCTCATTGGGGTATTAACTTTATCACATTTGATTAAAACGAAATTGGAACCAGTGTCAGAATACAAAACATCCCCAACATCTTTTTCAAAATTTAATATTCCCAACAATGAACGAAGATGAGGAGTACAAAATTTAATTTTCAGCGGGAATTTAATAAGGTTATTTATTTCATCAAGTTCAAAAAGTTTATCAGGTTTTGATTTAAAATTTTCTTCATACCATACGATAAATGATTCATTTAAATAACTTAAAATCATGTTAATATCCCATTTCGCTATCACATTATTTATATACATATCATACGTTTTTTCAAGGTCATCTTTAATAAATGATATATAATCTGAAGGGTCTAAAAGAATGGGATTAAATTTACCACTCACAGAAACGAGAGTAACATTATAAATTCCGCTAACTGTTAAATTTAATTCACAACTATTATTCGAAATAATATTGATAATTGACATTTTTATTACGAATAAAAATATGGTAAAGCGTTATTTTCCAGTGATAAATAAAACTAGAATAAGATTACCTCAAGAATTCATAAATTCAACGAATAAGAAATTCATTCATGTTATAAATTTTAGTGTTTTCAGAAAATATGAGTCAATGTCATATTCATCAACAGGTTATATTTCACTTCATTCAAATTTAGTTCAATCAAACCCATATAATGACCATTTCATAAGATTTTCAGATGGTATTAAAAATGTAATTGATAGATTAAAATATGAACAGATTGACAATATCGAATTTTTGGAATTTTGGTTTAGATATCCCGATGGAAAAAAGATTGAAGTTAAAGATAAAGCTGATACTATAACAAAAACAATTACAATGACCGATCCGGATAGTGGGGAACAAAAAGAAATAAAACAAACGATAGAAACTGGTGAAAGGTCAATTATTATTGATTATGATTCAAAGGATTATTATTCGATAATGTTAATGCTTGAATATTAAATAGCCTTAACAAAGAATTTTTCAAGTGATATTTTATATTCATCAACTATTTTATTATAATATCATTATATGTTTAAATGAAGTTCAGTTGTTGTTCCGTTCTTTGATATCTTAATTGTGCTAATATCCTTTATAGGATTTATTTTTGCAACTGTTCCGCAGCATGAAACCTCATCATCTATGAAAAATTGAATCTTAACGTCTGAATCTTGAACATCACAAAGAATGGCGATAATGTGAATTAATGATTCATAAGGTAAAATAATTAAACCGGATTGGTCAATTAAATTTATTATTGAATCATAATTATTAATTATTATATCACGGTAAATTTTCATTAATTCAGAATTAATGTCTATTTTATATGGGTTCTCGATGTTTGATGAAAGAGGCGGGGGGTATGTTGGATAAGTGGGAATTTCAACAGGTTCTTTACCGGGTTCAGATAAAATGATTGGGTCTCCATCTTCTTTATTTTGCTCCTCCTCATTCTTCGGTAAGTCACGAGTTAATAAATTTGGTTGAGTTGCTGACTTTGTTAATTCAGGGCTAACATTAACTTTAACATTTTGAATAATTCGTGATTTATCATCATTTACGTTATAACCAACCGTAATCTCTGCTTTTGCGTTAGTGTTCTTTTGACTAGTGAAACGTCTTCTCATTTATAATCGAATAAAAAAATATATTTAAACTTTTATTTTGCTGGAAGTTTTGAATCTATTATTCCCTGTATTTGTTCTTGAAGTTTATTTTTAGCTGTTCATTGTAATTAATAGACCTAATATATTCATTAATTGCATTCTTATAATCATCTGATTTCTCAAATTTTCTTTTATTTGATTCCTTAACTAAATCATAAGTTAAACCTCGTTGCTGATATAATGGTTTCTTAATTAAATCTTTGAATGCTTGAGATAAAGCACCTGATGCAATTCTTGCTACTATAATTGGTTGGAATTGCTGTTTAAGTTCATCTTTAACATTTGCGAAAACTGGATCGAATAAAGCAACTTTAAAGAATTTCTTAGCTGAAATTTCAGGTCTAATATTTGCATATTGACCATCAAACTGGTTAGAATATCGTGGTAATCCATCCGGTCCCTCTTCAATAGCATTTAATTCTTCATTGAAATACGAATATGGATTATAACGGTATGAATTAATTGGACCATTTTCACCTTCTCCAATGTATTGTTTAACAGCTTTTCCATTTTCATCAAATTGCATAGGATAACGTTCATTATATGCTTTACGTTTAGGATAATCAGTTATAGTTGATTTATAACCATTTATGACTTTAATATTACCTTGACCATCAGTAACGAAAACTTCATTTATACCATCAGGTTTTCCATTTGGACCCGTAATGTCTGCTTCGTGTGCTTCCCAATTTGGACCATTGACGTTTGGCATATGCTTGAGCTTCTGGTAATGTTAAAACGTTTCTCATTTGTTTAACATCTTTTTGAAGACCAGCAACAATATGAACTAATTCTTTCATTCCATCAGGAACTTTCATAGTTCTATTATATGCACCCTTTTTGTTTGTTCCTTGTTTTAATGGAACCTGTAGAAGATTTGCTATTTCTGTCATGTTTAATTATAAATAAAAAATAAAAATTAATTATAAAAAGTTAATCAAATTTAACACTTCCTTTATTTAAATCAACTATTATTTTTCCATGTTCACCTAATTGCTGATATTGTGTGTAAAGTTCATTAATGCTCATTGGTAAATTCACTTGATAAAGCATAACGTTCAACTGTTGACGACTAAACCCACTGAAAATGAAAAGTGTTGATAGATTTGATTTAATGTTTGTGCTTAATGCTTTGAAGTATTGAACAGCCATGAAGAATGAACACTGAATGTGTCGACATTGAGTTAATAACTGATTAAAATATGATTTCTCATTTGTTATTAGTTTTGATTTCACTGCATCATCTAGAAAAATGAGTGAATGCAAAAATTCTCTATCAAAATTTGAAATAGAAAGTGTTTCAAATAATTCATCCCGTTGTTTATCAATAATTTTATCCTCTAATCCTTGCTTCTTGATTGTATTATATAATTCTTTATACATTAAAAAGTTTTTTAAATAATCTTCTGCTTCTTCTTGTGATAAATAAATAATTGGAATTTTGATTAAATGCTTTAAAGATTCAAATGTATCATCTGAAGGTGAACCTGAACGGTTGATATAATTAACACGTGTGAATAGGGGGAAGTGTTAGCAATAATGATAATTTGTTTTAATATCGTTAATGTTTTACCTTTATTCTGTTTACCAATTGCTGCAGTGATTGAATTTAAGTAACATTCAGAATATGGAATTTTCATTAATTTTTCCTTAGATAGAGCATTTCTATTATCACTCAATGCTTCATTAATCATATCATCTATGTATGTATTATATACTCCTGCTAATTCTTCATAAGGGGTGGATGAATTTAAATCCATTTAATCAAAAATAAATTTATAATTTTAAACATTTCTATTCATCAATATTTCATCATATGAACTTCTATACTGTTGGTGTACCTGTTGGATGATATTTCAAACCTTCATCCGGTGTCCATGTCCAATATGTAGTCCTAGTAAACCAAACCTGAGGAGGATTTGTCACCTTTGAACAGTAAGTGTCATTTTCACCCTGAATGATTGGATAAGCTTTCACTTGTACTGTAACTTGTGAGTTGAAAGTTTCTAATCCATCAAAGAATATACCCGCTCCATCACGTTGAACTGGAATAGTGCATAAGAATGAAGTTTGGTCTTTCCATGTTCTAGCTAATGGCGTGCCATCATCTGCATTCAGTGGTCTAGTTAATGAGTCCTCGTATTCTTCTGTGCATTCATTCACTCCATCTAAATCAGAAGCTTGAAGCATACGTGTAAAGAATATGTCCCACTGTGGTCATCGCTTGATCGGGGAATTTCTGGAATCTATAGTGACCTGAAGACCTCGAAGCATTGGATTTTCTAAAACTGTTCTTTGCATTGCATTCTTCGGAAATGCTAACACAACATCTGTAACATTATGAAGAGCGTATGAGAAATCTGAGCTAATACCTTCAGGAGTGATGCAACCTCCATTTAGTGAACGAACGTCAATATGTTGAGCTGGAATCATGAATGGATCTTCCTTACTGAATAAACGTGGTATTGCTTTAACTGATTCTTCAATTAAACCGTATCCTGGTGTAATGCATTTATCCTCTAAAACTTCCATCTTTGTGCATGAAATAATAACGTCATCAACTGTTGCGTCAGCAGATGTAGCGGCTAAGCTTGTAATTAATTTGGCAGGAAGTCCGATTTGTTGGAATTTGCGATCATATTTATAAACATGATTCATAATCTTTTCATAATTTTCATCAGTTATCTTTTCATAAACGTAATTTTGTAAATCAGCAACTCTTAACGGGTCAACCTGACAAAATACTAAAGTATCCCTGAAAACATAATATTTAAGAATGATATCACCAAATGATTTAGGATAATCATCGAACGCCTGAAATGCTAACAAATCATTTACCGGAATAATCATATCAAAAGTGACATCAACTTCTTCATTTGCTTTCTTGAAAACTTCTGAAGGGTCAATATATTTACCACATACTGAGTTATCATATTTTTGAACATTATTATATAACGAATGAACAAACTTTTTAACTTTCCTTTCTGATTTTGGTTTATATGTTGCAAATGCGAAAGATTCACGGGCGCAATCCATCTGAAGATAACCGGCATCACCTCTTTCGGTTTCTACTTCTAATTGTTTAAAGCTTTGATTTGATGATTTGTAACCAACGAATAAACGCATGCATTTAAAAGCGGCATCACATGTGAAAGCTTTATTTGAAACAAGAGTTGCTTTAACTTTGCGTTTAATATATGTGTCACCTAATTGGTTCACATCATGAGCCGGATTTGTAATTCTTAAATGAGTTTTGTTTATCATCAAAATATGGAGCATCAGAGTCATAGCATGAACTTTCAAGTTCTCTATAATATCTTCTACATCATTCTTTGCGAATATTTCATTCTTTTCGAATGAATGAAAACATTTCCATTTAATATTTAGTGTTTGGCACCAAATAGTTAGTCGTCATTTATTAATAAATAAAAAATCAAATTAAAAGATGAAAATGAATTTTTAATTTTAATGAAATAATCAACTATGGCTGCAGGTATATTTAAGAAACTGTGGGATAAAGTAAAAAGAGGAGCGAGTAAAGTTTGGGAAACAATAAAGAAAGGAGCAAATTGGATATTTAAGAATAAAGAAGCAATTAGTGACGTTGCTGAATCAATAACACCAAAAGCTGCCCCAATAAGAGAAGTTTTAAATAAAGGAGAAAAAGTTTATCAAAGACTACAACCGATACTAAGATAAAAATAATATTTATTTATTTTTCCACTATCTACCTCCTATTTTATTAAGTATTCCTTCAGCAATTCCACCAATGCGTTACCTGCTTGTGCTCCCATCGCCGGATTACCTGCTTTAGTACCTAATACTCCACCTATGATAGTTCCTGCCGTTTTCGCTACTGGTGCCAAAAAGTTTGCAACGGGTTTAATAATCTTTTTATAACCCAACCCGCAGCTTTCTTAATTCCATCCCATAATTTTTTAAAGAATCCTGCCGCCATTTCTGATTTAATATTAATTAAAAAATATATTTCATCACTTATATTCTAATTTTTATTTAATGATAAATGAAACCGATTTTAAAATAAATGAAACAGAGGAGGAAGAAATAAATGAAAGTGAAAATGTTCAACAAAAAATAAACGTTGTTAAACCAATTACTGAAATAAAAATTTTTTCATCTGTTGAAGAATTTAATGACTATTATGCTAACAATAAAAAATTATTTGAAGAATTGACAACGTGTAAATTGAATAAAATGTTTAAAGTTGATGGATTCAAAATTTCAAAAATAAAAGGGGTGATTAGTTTGAAATCTATTCCTCAATCAAGAATCACCTCATTAATGAAAATTGATGATTTAACAAAAAGAATAGAAGAGATTGAAGAAAGAATAAATCAGATAATTGATATTATAAATTCAAATAATCATTAGTTTCTTAAAGTTCAATGTTGAACTCATCAAATTCTTCTTCATCATTACCATTACCTTTAGCGAGTTTATTTACTCTTTCAACTTTATCTTTTGATAGTCTTTCGTTTAATTTTTTCTGAAGTTTTTCGTTACCAAGTTCTAAAATTTTACATGGATGATATTTAAACCCGTTGCAAACTTTTTGGCACCAGTAGCGAAAACGGCTAAAAGATAAAAAATAAATTATTTTAAAATTAATGTTAATTTTTTTAATGATTTATAAATAAATATATTTTAATGCATCGTCTATATATAGATGTAACAAAAAAAGTCACTAAACCCGTCAACATATACTACTGATGACTCTATTACAGTTCATTTTCCAAAGATCGATATAAAATAAGCAGAACAGTAGGAACAATCAGATGTTAAGCAAAGATTTCTTCGCAGTTTATTTTTTTTTCAAAGAAATTCCAAGATTTTTTTCCCAAATAGAAATTTTTAATAGAACTAGTGCAATAACAAAAAATAAATCAAGTGCATATGTTGTGTCTCAATGAACAACATACTTTGAATCAATTGATTGGGATACCAACTGATTTCTAATCTCTCAAAGAGAATTCGACCAACAAAATCGGCACAAACTAGACTTCACGAAATGTTGATTTTATCATTTTTCCTATAACTTACATTTTAATTCATTTTCAAATTATATAATAGATCATTAGCTATCTCCATGGTAAAATGAGTACCTTACTTACAAATGTTTAAAATGAGAAATTTTAAACAGTTTAAACTGAATTTTATTATTATGATTTAAATATATCTTGTTTCCAAGGAAAATCACGTGATTGCTGAAAATGAATATCCTTTTTATTCAATTGAGTTAAAGATATTCATTTGAATAAAATCATTTATTGACAAATTGTATTCAAAATATGATAAATATTCATAATTGCTTCATCATCAGTAATAATATTTATTTTTAGAGTTATTTTCAACAACTATCACACACTTTGCCTTGAATGTAGCTATTTATCGAAATTCATATTCAATTTATGTCTTTTTACAAATATTGGATACAAACTCAACACTATTTGTCAATATTTTATCTGTATGATCGAAATTATTTAATAGTTTCATCCTATAAACATATAAAATTAATTAGTTTGTTAAAATATTTAATTTATTCAATCTAATTTTAAGCAGCTCCATCTGCCTCGGCATTCTTCTTCTTGCTACTACTGCTGCTACTGCTGCTACTTTTGTCTTTCTTCTTCTTAATGACAAGAATGATAACAACGACTATTATGGCAATGACAATGATTACAGCAATAACAATCAAAAGAATAGCCCACCATGGTAATCCAGATGGATACTTCACATCGACATCATCCTTGGTGAAAATACCACTCTTTGTTGTTAGTGAAGTTGTGAACTCTGGGAAATAGAACTCTTCATTTTGATCAGCAGAAGATGCCGCTGCTTCTTCCCAAGAAAGTTTTACATCTCCAGAAAATGAAAAAGTTATTTTGCCAGTGGTAATATCTGTTGCTGTATCAAATGCGGAAAGAATGGGCTGAATAGTTATACCTTTATAGGTTCCAACTGTTCCTTCATAATCTGTGAATGGCTTAGAAAGACCAAGTATATCACGGTTAGTTTGTATTGTAACTTCTTTGTCTCTATTAAATTTATACGTTAAATTCTTATTAGAAATTGAATATAAGGCATCAGCTCTTTTAGAAGAAGATTTAATGTGGAAGGACAGTTTGACATTATCTTTTCTGGCTGTGGAAACAAAAGTATTTGACTCTGCAGTATATGAATTTCCGTTGGCCTTGTATGACAATTTCAATGATGGCATCGCTGCAACGTATTGAAGTCTAAGAGGGCTACATGGTTTTATTTTTGTAACTGGAATTAAACTTAATTGTCCTTTAGTGTTATCAAATTCGTATTTTCCAACAACAGCAACAGGATTTTCGATCTCTTTAGACTCTTCGTATTCATTGGCAGTACTTGATATTTTGGGGAAATAAGCAGTTGCTTTAAAAGATGTGTTTGCACCAAGGATAACAGACCCCACTATACATAGGGTTTTTCCAGCTTCGACGTTATAAAATGAATAATCCACTGTCCACATTGGATATAACCAATAATCACATTCAGAAGCAAACTTAGTAGCATAATCAAATCCAGCTAAATCTGCAGCTGACGCCACATTAGCTACTAAAGCACTGAATAGCATTTAAAGAAAATGAAATGATCAATTTAAATTATCAAACGGTATACTTAAATAAAATTTTTGGCGGTTGCAGATAAAATTATTTAATTATTTGATGTGTATATCACTTAACTATTTTATTTGAATAAAATTTCAATAGTTTACAAAATATCATTCCTATTTAATAATTCAATGATAATTCAAATTTTTCAAGTATAACTCCCCTTAATAATTCAAACTTTTCAATGATTTGGCCATGAAAACTTTGTTGCTTTTTTTAAAAGATTCATATTTTACATCATTGTTGAAATATATATATATTTAAAAAAAACAATAAAAACCACTTTTCTTTTCAATATTGTTTTTGAATGAAATTACGCCGTTGGTAAATTTTTTAATTATTTTATATGTCTTGTTATACTGTTGTAAACAGAAATTCATCAAAAGTGACACATCAGAAAAGCTAAAATATTGAATTTTTGGAACTTTTGATAGAGCACGTTTTTAAATATTAATTAAAGTAAATGTATATTTAGTAAAGATTCTTTTTAATAAAAAAGTAAAATTTTGAAGAAGAACACAAAATCTTCTGAAAAATAATATCACATAAACTCATATTATTTTCTAATATATAACTATTTTATATAAAAATCAAATTCAATGATCTTAAAAGCGAAGGATAAACCTCAAAATTTACGAATATAATGAGTGGGAATATAATGCTTATCTATCATAAAACCATATGAAATATCAATTTTTGCTTTACGCCTAATTTTTGACGACAATTAGCAAAAAATGTTAAATGTTAACACTCAGTCCATTTGAATATGAAAAATAAAATTGACTTTGATTAAATGTTTTTATTTATCATGCAATTCTTCTTGCGACCAAAGATTTGAATCAAATTTCAAAAAATAAGATAGCTTAAAAATAATATACGGTAGTGTTTACTAATAGATGAATAGTATATAAATTCTATTAAAATGGATTTGATCCAAAAAAAATATAAAACCAAAAATAATTGTTATAATTTAAATGAAGAAGTAATTTAAAACGATTTTATTTATGATCAAATTTTATATATTTTTTTGGATCAAATCCATTTTAATAGAATTTATATACTATTCATCTATTAGTAAACACTACCGTATATTATTTTTTAAGCTATCTTATTTTTTGAAATTTGATTCAAATCTTTGGTCGCAAGAAGAATTGCATGATAAATAAAAACATTTAATCAAAGTCAATTTTATTTTTCATATTCAAATGGACTGAGTGTTAACATTTAACATTTTTTGCTAATTGTCGTCAAAAATTAGGCGTAAAGCAAAAATTGATATTTCATATGGTTTTATGATAGATAAGCATTATATTCCCACTCATTATATTCGTAAATTTTGAGGTTTATCCTTCGCTTTTAAGATCATTGAATTTGATTTTTATATAAAATAGTTATATATTAGAAAATAATATGAGTTTATGTGATATTATTTTTCAGAAGATTTCATTCTATATGCCTATGAAAAGTACTCTCAAAACTAACTTTTCCCTAATTATAATTAAATCTAGAATATTGTATTATGCTTAGTATTATTTCATTTTTCTCATTCAATTTAGAATTTACAAATGTCAAAAAATTGAGAGCTGTCACTTTTGATGAATTTCTGTTTATTACAATACAATACCAGTTCAATTTCAAAAATATACTAGAGTCAAAATCTCGAGTACAAAAGTGACATTGAATACTTGTAAGTATTGAATTCCCATGTAAACTATTCATTTCTATCGTTTTTTGTAGTCCACATTTCCTCACTCTCGATTTTACTCATAAAAATATTAAAAAATCACTATACAATATATAAAATATATATTTATATGGTTAAAACAATGTTATTTTTGCGAGATTTCATCTGAAATTAAAATTAGGGATTTTTTGAATTTTGAACTAAAATTTGTGATTGGCAAATATTGAATAATCGATTGGAATATGAAAGAAATACTTTAAAATTGAATAGAATGTGCCGATAGAATTTTTCTCACAATTTTAAAAAGTTGTTCAAATCCTATTTTTGATTGAGTTTTTGCAATTGTTATATATCAAGTGACAAGCTAAAAATAAAATTTTTGTTGCACTACTATTTTTGCAACAATTTGTAAATTACGTGCATCCCTTGTATTCCAGTGATCAACATCGAGATT
This sequence comes from Trichomonas vaginalis G3, assembly GCF_026262505.1. Lineage (NCBI taxonomy): Eukaryota > Parabasalia > Trichomonadida > Trichomonadidae > Trichomonas > Trichomonas vaginalis. The sequence goes on along the minus strand of NW_026529174.1, from coordinate 242,193 downwards.
ACATATTGTAAGAAATCCTTTTGAAGTAGATCTCTATTTGAATTCAAATTCGGACAGTCTATTTCATGTTGCTTCGTGAGAATGTATATAATTTGCAATGTGAATATTATATAATTGATTCTGTATAAATAAGTAATTATGCTTTAGGAAACTGCTCGGCATTGCATGAGATCTAATCTTATAATAATTTTTTAGATATGTTGAAATATGTAATATTTAGCTTCAATATCATTTATTATGGTGTGTCTTTGCTGTTTTTTTGATATTGGATATCAATGACTCTTCTGTGAACGAAAAAATCATATAAATCATTAAATTCTAAACGTAAGCGAAACTCATTCAATTTATTATTAGAATCAAATCTATTTTAAAATTGAGCTATTCGTTAAATCACAAAAGGATACTTTATATTTTTAGTCAAAATTTGTTGATAGGAGCTTATTGGCGCAATCTCATGTTCTTCCTGGAAGCAGCGCACAGACCAGTCAGAAGCGCTCCTTCCAGGACCAGAAAGACTAGAAGGGGGTCCTGACCTTGAGAAAGGACCCCCTTCCAGGTCTTTCTGGGACAATTCGGTTCGCATTGCGAGTGTCTGCTGCTTCTTTTGACCAAAGCAGCAGACACTCGCAATTATATGTTGCGGCAAGTGCATCTGTGGTGTCGGAATGCACTTGCCGCGAACTTCGAGCAATCTCCTGATCTTCCTGGAAGCAGCGCACAGACCAGTCAGAAGCGCTCCTTCCAGGACCAGAAAGACTAGAAGGGGGCCCTGACCTTGAGAAAGGACCCCCTTCCAGGTCTTTCTCCAAGGAACATTGTGCCATTGTGGGAGACATGCAGAGGCAATGTCTCCCAGAATGATACATTGCGACCAACACGAGTGAATGGGACACTCTATTCTTTCAATTTTCTCATTAATATTTTATCTTTTTTTTATTAGATCAATAAATAAACTCTTTTAATGTTCACAATTACATAAATCCATATGAATCAATTCGCTATTTATTTAGTCTCTAATTTTAATAGCTTTTTTGAATCTTGCAATCTAAATAATTAATATATGCAGGTCATTTTATTTTTTTTTTCTTAATTACATTATATATAATAATAGATTATATGTCCAAATCGAACAAATTGTGAATTTTTACTTTTGAATGGTATTCAAATTTACCCTCTCCTAAGAAAATGCCCCAACAATAAATTTTTAATTAAATTTGAACTTCTAATATATGCGCATTTCAGAATAATAATTAAGTATTTATATATACCATCAGTAATGTATATAAAATTACGTAATTATTTTTGATAAATCTTATTGTTGATAAGATAATGAGTCATTGTTTAGAATTGTTTTCAATTTTAGTATCATTTTTTGATAATTATATAACACAAAAATAAACAATCAATTGTATCATTTATTGTTTAGCAAAACAAAGATTTTTTAGAGAATCAATTTTAGATTTGATCTCATTTGAAAGTTTTATTATAATTATTCATTCAATCTAATTTATATCAAAAATTACTGAATTAAATCTGAAGTTCATTTATTTTTCCCCTTCAAATTTAAAATTAAATCAGTAAATAGCATCTGCAGAGGCATTATCTTTAAGTCATATAGAATGAAAGATATTAAAAACAAATTAGCTTATATTTGCTGAATCTGTAACAAACTTTTATAATTATATGGGTAAAGGAAATTTTCAATTATATGGGGATTTTAATTATGAGATATTTGGGTCGCCGATTTGGAAGCTGAATTATTGTGCATTTATTTTGTTATGATAATTGAATTCCCTGATACAAACCTTATTCTTAACATAAAATGACACTTTTCGCACATCATTTTTATCTCGCAATTTTTTATACAATGAAATAATAATAGAAGATGATTTCAGCATCACTTGTTAATGAATCATTACTTGGTGCTAAATCAAATGTAAATTTCAATAAAACACATTACACATTTGATTATCCTTGTGAATCAAATTCTGAATGCACAGATTACAAATTAATCTTAGAACCAGGTACTTACAAATTCGAACTCTATGGCGGAGGAACCGGAAAGTGTTTCCACTTTTTGAGAGGAACACTTTCTGTTCTTTATTTATTTCGAAATCTATTTGAGATTTAGATCTGGCATTATGAACATAGAATATGTATAATATTTAAAATGAAATATATGAATTAGGAGGAAATTTGGATTTTTTCAAATGATATAATTACTATATTTATAGTAAATGTTGAGTTTTTGATGGAAATGAACGGTAAGATGGTTGTGCATGATGAGATCAATAATATTATATTGTTAGTATGTAATTTAAACAATATTTTATAATTTACATTTTATATTATAGTTAGATAATGAAATTAACATTGTTAGTACAATTGATTCAATAGCTAGTAAAAATGTATATAATAAATCAAGTATGAATTCGGATTTTTCATGAAGGAATTAGAAAGATGAGATTTTTCTTTATTGAATTTTAATAAATAGAAAGTATATTGATGGTGAAACACATCCATAAATATGGGGAAAGCAAATATTAGCAAGATTTCGTAAAATGTTTAGGAGAAATTTTATTTTGAAAAAAATTGATAAAAAATAGAAAATAAAAAATTGAAAAAATAGATAGTATATTAATAGATAAATGCAATTATTAAAAAAAAACAAATTTGAATTTTGATATGGGAATAAAATTATTCTCACAAATTGTAAAGATTTGAGAGCGTTTTGAAAAAATCGAAATTATCAAAATGGATAAATTATGAAAAGATTAATTGTGCATTTAAGTTAAATAAAAATATATTTGTAATTAAGATAATATAGGATAATTCAAAATTTGCTTTGAAAATGCATTTGAATAGAAGAAAGAAAAATAATGTTTAAAGAAAAATAATATATAAGGCTGAATATAAAACAATAATTTGAATTCAAATTTACAATAAAAGTATTGTTTTTAAAATCAAAATTGAATAATTTGATTTATTTATTAAAATATATTTGATTTATCTTCTTTTTTAAAAAATTACACCTTCTCTCAATTTTTTATTATCCTTTCAAAATTGCCGATCATTTCTTAAAAAATTTGGATGAATTAATAATTTGATTTGTTTATCAAAATATATTTGATTTATCTTCTTTTTTTTAAAAATTACACCTACTCTCAATTTTTATTATCCTTTCAAAATTGACGATCAATTACTCAAAATTTGAAATCAACATTATTTATTATATTCAAATTTTGAAGGCATTCTCTTTCTCGTTTGTTTATCTCTTCTTATTCTTTCAGGGATCTCTAAACTATCTATAGCTGGCAAGTTTTTATAACTTGCCGTCATTTTTGCCAGTTCTTCAATTTTTTCATCTGATATTTTCGCTGTATAACAATTATTTAAATATTGGTCTACATTAATTCTTAATTCAGGTTTTTGATTGTTAAGTGCTTCAATATGAGAACAAACGGTTCCGAAACGCTTTGTTTCATTGCAACTGCAAAATCCTTTACCATTGAAGATAAGGATTTTTTCTTCAAAGCCAAGCCTATCAATAACTTTAAATAAGTCTTTGATTTCGCTGTAGTGAACATTATATGAGAACGATTTTTTAATTACAAAATCGATAATTTCTTTTGGCTGACCACAGTTTTTCAATGCCTCAACTCCATATTTGACTGTTGCATCTGTAAACCAGGCAAAAGCTTCAATAATATCGAAAATTTTTCTTTTTTGGAATTCCCCATTTAAGGCTTCCAAAACAGAAGTAGCTTGCAATCCTTGGTCAAATGAATTGAACTTAAAGGGATTTGCGTCTTTTAATTTTTTAATAAATTTATCAATTTTTGTTTCCGAATAATTTGGATAATTTTCTGTTATTGATTTTTTGATGTCATTTAATTTGTTTGTATAATCAACAGAGTTTATAGCCAAATTCAAAGACCATATTATTTTTCTACATTTCGAATATTTCACATCTTCGAAAAGGTGAAAAATGCACCTCCGTTGTTTTTGAATCAATCCATTTTCAATTAATGCCCCTTTAATAGCTGTTCCGCCGTCACTCAAGATAATTGAAATGTCATTTTTGGTGATTTTATTGAGAATTGTCTTAAATAAACTAGACATTAGTGGAAGATCTTCTTCCACAGACCAACCATATGCTATCGGAATAGCTCGTCTGGTTGGAGATGTAGTGGCAATTACCCCCATTTTACCCGCACAGATTGTATTGGTTCTAGTGGCATCCACAAGAAGAATATTGTTAAATCTTTCTGATTTAAGAAACAATTCTGATGCCGGTGGTAAAATTGAAATACATTTTATTATAAAGTTTGGATCTTCAATTAATTCGTTAACTTTGTAAATATACTCATTTTTATCATTTTTTTCACCTGTAGAAATAATGGAACAGCCTCCTGATTCAACAATATGATTATTCAATGAAATTAGTTTTTTGAAACTATTCACTAAATCAGAATCTGTAATATGAAAAATTGCTTTTACACGTTTTCGAAAAGTATCTTCTCCTATTTCCCTTTTGAATTGTTTTTGAACGATACGATGAAAATTTGTAAAATTATTACTGATAATTGATTCATTATTTGATTCAATAAGATAATCTAATACTATTGTGGGGATGGTTGTTGATTCCATACAATGCGAATGAGATTTATCAACTCGTATTTTGTAACATTTGAGCGTTTTGTCATAGTAAACTGTATAATGAGCGCCGCATTGACATGATAATTCATGTTTTGCTCTATTATAGTTCATAAATATGAAATTTTGAGATGTGTGGTATAATGCTGTAAAAAACGCTGAATCTTCATTGGCAAAATTAATGGATGTTAAATATGCTTCAATTGCTATAATTTTTTCATGCGAAACTTCAGATGTTGAGTAGCTAGGAACAGAATCGTCATTTTCATTATTTGACAATGCTTTTTTTAGTTCTTGAATGGATGGAATTAATGGCCAGTCCATAGGATCACTCAATGGAATTTTGAAATCAATTGGATTTTGAGGTGGAGCATCAATATATTTCAGTAATAAAGACATTTATGAATTAGAAAAGTGACAAATAATAAATCACCATAAATAATATAAATTCAACAATATATATGATGCAATATCTATTATATAAAACATTCTGTGAATTAAAAATTTAATTTTTTTTCATGAATCATTTGTAAATAATATTTTTGCTACAGTTTTTCAGGAGATATTAAAAAATCATGACAATATTTGTTTGACATTATTGATGTTTCAATGATAAAAATAATAAATGGTGATTAATATTATGTTTCTAAAGAATATAAGAGACAACAGAAATAGAAATATGTTAGAAACTTAAAAATATATGTATACATAATAGCTTATGTTATCATAGCTAAATATCATTTAAACAGAATATGAAGATATAGAAAAAAGTGTGTATCTGATTTGAATCTAAAAATATAGTGTTTTACTGACAATGAATTGCTTATTATGTTAGCAATAATCAAAAAATCTATGAATCAGGATGAATTTGGTATTTTGATTCAAATTCGCTGATTGTATCTTCATCTAAGATCTCATAATTCTGTGATAGAAAATTAATAATGGAATCAGTAACAATTTTATTTTGTATGATAATTGGATCATCAATTAAATTTAAATATAAATTTAAGTAAAAATCGAGATTATCTTCATTTATTGGATTATTATTATTAAATGACTGAATTATATCTATTTTATGAGATGGTAGAATGCTTTTATCCGGTAAAATTGAATAAGAAAGTTCGCACATTAAGTCAAATACTAAATTCTTACTTGAAAAGCATAGAGTCCGAGAGTTTAATTTGACAATAAAGCTTACGAGTGCGGGACAAATTTGCCAAGTGTCACTTTTTCAATAACCTTAAATTACGCTTTTATAATTTTTAAAAATAACCTTAAATTATATTTGAAGAAATCATGTCTATGATATATGTTTTATGCTAGAATCTTGGAGTTTTCATGCACTACACAAGAGCTCCAAGGTTCCAAGAGTGAATGCTCAATAGCAATTATAGAGATGTACCTTTTCAAAATGACTTTTACTGATTAAATTTAATCAATAGAAGACATTTTGAAAAGGTACCTCTACAATTAGATATACAAGAGATTCAAAGCTTCATTTCAGATAGATTTGAAACTTTGAAACTCTTGGTAGATTTTGAGTGAATGCTGACAATCATCTTTGAGAAGGTTTTCTTAAAGAAAACCTTCTCAAAGAGGTTTCTCAGGAGCCCTGAGGCTCCCTTTCGTAATGATTGGGAGCCTTGGGGCTCCTGAGACGAAGAATGGCTTCGCCGAATCTTTGATCAGCAGAGGCCAAATAAAAAGGCCTCTGCTGACGGATTCTCAGGAGCCCTGAGGCTCCCTTTCGTAATGATTGGGAGCCTTGGGGCTCCTGAGACGAAGAATGGCTTCGCCGAATCTTTGATCAGCAGAGGCCAAATAAAAAGGCCTCTGCTGACGGATTCTCAGGAGCCCTGAGGCTCCCTTTCGTAATGATTGGGAGCCTTGGGGCTCCTGAGACGAAGAATGGCTTCGCCGAATCTTTGATCAGCAGAGGCCAAATAAAAAGGCCTCTGCTGACGGATTCTCAGGAGCCCTGAGGCTCCCTTTCGTAATGATTGGGAGCCTTGGGGCTCCTGAGACGAAGAATGGCTTCGCCGAATCTTTGATCAGCAGAGGCCAAATAAAAAGGCCTCTGCTGACGGATTCTCAGGAGCCCTGAGGCTCCCTTTCGTAATGATTGGGAGCCTTGGGGCTCCTGCAGCAGAGTATCGCTCCGCTCCATTAATTTTTTTTAAAAAAAGTGCCGTGTGGCAAATTTGTCCTGTTCCCAAAGCTTACCATTTCATTTATAATTGATTTAACTTTCAAGTAATTTTCTTTTGAATATATTAAAATTAACAAATTGCTAATATTGTATTCACTATATGTGTCAGATTTGCACATATTCAAAAAAAATTTATTAAATAATTGAAAGGCATAAACTCGTAGAATTCATCCATTTGAAACTTAGCGAGACAACACATAACATATGAAACCAATTCAATTGTATTTTTTTTTCATTTTGTATTGTAAAAATGTTTTTTACAGGAAAATTGACAAAATATTCACCAAATATATCAAATATTTGATGACTAAATTCAAGAATTATCTCCGAAACAAAAGTCAGAATTGAAACGGAAATTTTCTCAGATAGCTGAAATTCTTCAGTTAAAAGCCTTAAATAATTGAAACAGATCTGTTTTTCTGACGAAAAATTGAGTTTTATATATAATTGAATCAGCCTATGAAGAGTAGTAGGATAGGAAGGGTTGTGTGACTTTTTTTGTTACGTCTATATATATAGATGAAGGTATATTTTCACATCTTCTATATATAGATGATATAAAAATTATTTCTAACGTTTTTTAAGTCATGAATTCGTAAGAAAGCGCGACATTATTAAATAAATTAGTAATAAATATTATATACTAAACACATTTTAAAAAATTAACATTAATTTTAAAATAATTTATTTTTTTATCTTTTATAAAAGAAGCTATATATAGATGATGTCAGATATTCCGCGATTAATTAAACATTGTTTAAATCCTGAATGGGTTAAACTTCAATTTAAAAAGGAAGACTGTGAATTATTAAATGAATATGAAAGCCAAAATAAGCTAATGAGGTATAAATATAATGATAAAGAATATTTAATTTCATGGAATCAATGGAGTCATAATCAAAGACCTCATAAACGAGAAGAAGAAATTGAAAATAATGAAATGGAAATCATTGATGACATTAAAGAGGATGGAATTCCTAAATTTTGTAGAAAAACCTTTAGAACTAAGTTAGGAGCATATAAACGTAGAGTATTAAATCCTGAATATCTTAAACATCAATTTAAAAAGGAAGACTGTGAATTATTAAACGCTAATGAATATGAAAATGCTAAATCAAAACTGAGATATAAATATATTGGAAGTGATGAAAGGTGTAAAGATAAAGATAAAGTTTATTCAGTTTCATATAATAACTGGCACACGTTAGGGATAAGAAAACATTTAGGAGATTATGGGAAATGTTCTGAATTCTTCAAATCTAGTATGTACGAGAGAATAAAAGAAATTAGAAATAATTATTTTCATGAATGAAAGATTCACTACCATAATGAAATAAAAAATAAAAAAATAAACTTTAAAAATTCATGTCTTACATTTTTGAATAATTTATTTTTATTTTGTATGAAATGAGCGTCAAAACTAACAACGTTAAAAAATTAGGATTCACAAACGAGGAAATAAAGGATATATTAGATGAGATGTGTTATGAAGTTAGTAAATATTATTTAAGAAATTGTCAAAAATTTGCCGAGTTATTAAATGATTTAGATTATGATGGAAAAATGAATAAAGATGATGTTATAAATTTCTTATATCCACATCTGAAGAAGAAAAACCTAAAGAACCTGATGTTTTCCCTGAATATTATGAAGAACGGATTAAAGATGATGATGAATACAATGAAATTGAAAAACTGGAAAAAATAAGAGATGAAATAGATGAAAAAATTAAGGAATTAAGAGAAGTTGAAAAATATAATGAAAATGAAGTAGAGGGTTTAATGAATATCCCAGCTTCAGAATCAGAAGTACAGAAATCTCATGAAGAAAGATATAAAAATTATGTCTCAGAATCAACACAAAATTTATTAGATGGCGAAATAGATGAAACACTTTCAGAAGAAGGTACTAAATTTATACGTAAACATAAGTTACAATTTATTGATAATGAAGAATACCCTTGTATCTTACTTTCACCACCTTTAGATTCCGAAAAATTCAAAAAAGCTCTTAAAAACGTGACATATGCAACTAATACGATTAAGAAAGAAGATCATGATATTTACACAAATTATTATTTAAATAAATGCACAGGTGTTGATAAAGTTTTTGATTTATTAGATAAAATATCAAAAGAAACCATTGGAACATATAAAATTTTGTGTGATTGTGGTTTCATTATTGAAGATACCAATAATGTTTCATATGAAAGAACAGCACCGAAGGAAGACGAAGTTGAAAGGTCTATACCATTCGTTATTAAGAATATAAAAGATATGAAAACGTATAAGCATTATATTTATTCATTTATTTCAGAAAAAATGGAAGCAACCCATAAAACATCTTCTCATCATTTTATAGCTATTCATACATTCCTTTTCAAAGTTGTGAAATTAAATAAGACAGGAATTAGATTTAATGTATCAGGGTACGCATTCTTGAGTAAATTAAAATGTATTCGTCACGTCGCAGATGATAAAAATTTATGTGTTCTTAATTCATTTTATGGGCTTTAAAAAATAAACTTTATTTTTATTTATTTTTTAATTTTTATTCTTACATAAATGAACAAAACGAACGCTAAAATGAATGATAATCAAATTAGAGCAGAAGGTAGAAGGTTATTTAAACGCTTCTATAACATTCCTGATGGTGCTAATCCTAAAACTCGTAGAAGCTATTTAAATGAAGCAATAGATGCATATGAAGGGTTTGACATTTCATCAGAAAGTGAGAGATTAGCGAGAATGTTAAATGTTAATATTGATTTCTATTATTGTGATCCTCAACCAGAAGACGTGGACATAAATAAGGTAGACTTTCCATTAGTGGATTCAATAATGATAGATCCAGAATTTGAAACAATAAATATTTTATTAACACAGAGTCCATGTGGAAAACTTCACGCTGACAGAATAACAGATGTTGAAGCACTCACCGGCTATAGAGTTTGTCCATATTGTAAAGAAGAAGTTTATTCTATCCGTGATGACCCAGAAAGGAAAAACCAAAGAAGATTTTTAAAGCATTGTGAGAAATGTAAAGAAAATAATGGAAGATTAATTCAAGACGTTCAATTGCAAAAGACACAGCAACCATATGCACCACATATTACGAAACAGAAGATATATCAGTGGTTATTAGCTCATAATTTGCAGGAATATTATCAACCGACAAGATATTATATTACTTTTGACTTCGAAACATTAGAGACTAAAGAAGAATTACAACTTTCTGAGTGTGCAACTTTGAACGCTTACTTAAAACCATTCATGGTATCATCAACGGTTAAATTAAATGATAAAACATATACGAGGAATTTTTGCTTAACTTCGAGTGATTCTTTTATTTCTGATTGGATTGAGTTTTTATTTTCAACCTGTTCATTAGTTGCTAAATCAAATATTGAACAATATGAAGAATTAATGAAGTCGCAAACGGACCAAACGGCGGGGACTTTGTCTCATACATTAAATGAAAAACAGAAGGAAGCATTTAAAGAACTTCTAGATGAGGAATTCAATAAAGTGAATATCATAGGTTTTAATTCGGGAAAGTTTGATTTAAATTTAATTCTTCGTGATTTAAACACTGCAAAATGGAAAATAAAATCAATGCTGGGTTCTTCTTCTCAATTTAAGCAAATCATTGTAAAGAAAACAAACGTTCCATATGAATTGAGATTTATTGACATCAGAAATTATATAGCGGGTGGGACATTAGACCAATTCACTCAAGATTTCGGAAACAATAAATCACGTGTTAAATCCTTTTTCCCTTATCAATTCATCACATGGGAAAATTACGAAGAAGAATTATATAAAGTGGAACCATTCACTCAAGATTCATTTTATTCAGCATTAACTCAAGAAACTATATCAGATAGTGATTATCAAATATATCTCAATGATGCTAAAATTTTTAAGAATAGATTAGAATATTTTATTCATTATTGCAATAAAGATGTTGAAATTATGATTGACCCAATTGATAAAATTATTGAAGAAACATTTGTTTATAAAATTGACATGCTTCATAATCTTTCTTTATCATCGAATGCTTCAATGATTCGTTACGCTTTAGCATATAAAGACTTTAATCCTAATGAAAAATATCCTGAGGAAGAGATAGAATCAAGTTTTGAATTAACGAAAAAGTATTGGAAATATAAAATTGAATCATATAAGAAACAAGATGAAAAAGCAGAAAGGGATACTAAAAATAATGTTTCAATGGATGATTTTCAATACTATCACGATTTAATCCTTTCATCTAAATGCAAAATGTGTGGTAAAGCGTTTACATATGCAAATAAACCAACATTAGATAGAATCGATAATGAAAAACCACATACCAAAGAAAATTGTCAGTTAATGTGTTGTTATTGCAATGTCGTAAAATCAAATAAAGATGAAGATGTTCAACGTTTAAGAATCAATTTAAGAAATTATGCATTAAAAAATAATTTACCAATGACTTTAGATTCAGTTGAAGCTTATCACATTATCCGTAATGGAATTACTGGTGGTTTATCAAATGTTCAACATAGAGTAAATCTTAAAGGAATCACGCACATTAATAAACTTTCATATAGTCCAGAAACTAAAACTGTATCAAATGAGGACACCACCAACATTATGACTCATTTCGTTGGTGTTGACTTTAATTCATTATATCCTTCATCATTTTCATCTAATCCTCATGATTTCATTCAATATACTGACCATAAAATGTATATGCCGGGAAGATTGAATGGTGTTATCATTTGTGATACAGCAACAAAGAAAGCAAAAGCACTGGGAATAATTAAGAAGAAAAATACTTTATTCGTGGCTGAAGTAAAGGGTCACATTGATGAAAAATACATTAATGATTACATAAACTTTTTACCGATAATAAGAAACTTAGATATTATCACAGATGAAAAAACAATTGGTAGTTTTATGTATAATTACATGAAATCAAACAATCTACCAGTTGACCAGAAACAGAGGAAATTAACTCAGTTAGCATCAACACACAACCAATATCAACCATTTTCTTCTTATTATCTATGGTATCTAATAGACAGATTTCATTTTATCATTGATGATATTCAATCAATTTTAACATTTACGAAAAACACTTGTTTTAATGAATTTGCGAACGAATTTATGAACGAAAGACAAAAGGCTGAATTAGAAGGAAATAAAGGAAAAAGTTTATTTTGCAAGATTTCGCTTAATGGATCATATGGTTACGATGCAATGAATACACAAAATTACGCAAAGACTAAAATAACGAATGCACAGAGGGCACGCGTTGCATGTATGTCAAATAAGTTTAAAAACATAAGAAAAATAGGTGAAGATACATATCAAGTGATGTTCAAAGATAGATTTTATAGATGTGATACATGTTTACAAGAGGCATTTTTTACTTTAGATAATGCTAAATACTGGTATTTAGTTTTCATTTATGATTTTATGTATAAATGCATGAATCTTAATCATTTTCATTTCATTGAAGGTGATACTGATTCATCTTATTGGGCTATTGCTGGCGATCCAAGTCTTCCTAACACTCAAGCATTTCAAGCAATTGTTACAGATAAACAATTTTATGATAAAAACATTTTCAAATTCGCACCTTTTGATTTCTTTTGTTTTGATGAGAAATTTAAACCTAAATTAGAGAATAAAGCTGAAGAAAAAGCACATGAGAAGAAGTTATTGGGTTTAGCAATTGAGAAACAAGGTGATAACATGGTTGCTTTATGTCCTAAGTGTTATACATCATTCAACAGTTCAATTGATGGGGGTGATTTTAAAAAGATTGCACAAAAAATGAAAGGTGTTAGTTTACGACAAAATAAGCAATTAACACCTAAAAATTATTTGGATATAATAAATGATAAAGTGATATTTGATGGTCAAAATATTAATTTACAACTTAAAAACGGGTCAATGACTCGCTTAACAATCGGTAAGACTGCATTAACAGGAGCACACACTAAGGCTGTATGTTGTGAAAATGGATGTTGTATGCCATTTATTTAATACAATTTAAAATTTTATTTTTAATGAAATGCCACAGAAGAGACAAAAGGAACCGTTAATGATGGTTTTGATACTATGATTCAAAGAGGTGGGCACCCTTAAAACATTTATTTTATTTTTATATAAATGGATAACACAGATTTAAAAATTTTAATTGATGATTTAGTACTTAATCAAAATTTTCTTAGTTATTATGAATTAAAATCATATCTCCAAAAACATAATAAAAATATAACGGGTGATGATATGGATTATTATTATTCATATTATAAAAATGAAATTTTGAAATATCATGATAAAATAATTTCTAAAATTAAAGACAAAATTCAAAATAATGAATATACAAAGGGAAAAACTAAATCACAACTTAAACAGTTGAAAGATTTCAAAAATAAAGTATTAACAGAAGAAGATATTGATGAATTATATAATTTATATAATCCTGAGCCACAAAAACCAAAGCCAAAGGAACAAAAACAAAAGGAACAAAACGCCCAGGTTCTTCAGACCATAAATGATGCACAAGCTTTAATTTATGATTCATTAGTTAAACCATATTCAGCCCGACTTTTAAATGAAGATCAACTTTTGGAATTCATCCTTCAACATAAACTCGAAGCGGGAAAGTATATCAAACCTTTATATACAGCATATTTAAAACAAATGAATAGAATACATCCAGAATTAATGAAAGGAGGAATGAATTCCAAAACTTCATCATCCAAAATCAAAGCAGATAAAATTAAACCACTTGCAACACCAAAACCTCCAACGACAGTACCGCCTCCTCCTTCAGTTAATCCTTCATCATTCACTTTATTATATCCATTTCAAACATTAAAGAAGCAAAAAGATTTTAAAAAGGATTTCAAAATATTAAATAAACCAATTGACCCAAAAATTCAACCGTTAAAGGAAAAATTTAGTCGCCCTTCATTTGCACCATATCCATATTCATACGAAATCGATCATCTGGAATATTCAAAAGGAAAAGTTACTTATTTATTTTGCCATTAACATTAACTAGATATTTATATTGCATTCCAGTGAAAGGGAAAACAGAACAGGAAACAAGAAGAGCTATACAATACTTACTAGATCATGAAAGAGTAGATAATATCAGGGGTGATGGTGATAAAGGATTTCAGGCAGCTATGGCTCATTATTTCCCACAAATTAATTTTTACTTCTCATCTTCTCCATATACGTTTCATAATAAAATAGTTGATGCGGTAATGAGAACTCTTAGAGATGCGTTAGGGGTTAACGGTCAGATATATTGGGATGGAAATCATGACTCCATCATACAGCAGTTAGTATATTATTACAATAATACATGGCATAGAACAATAAACATGAAACCAGTGGAAATGAAAAATGATATTTCAAAAGAATGGGAATATATTAGAAAGCAAATGGAAAGGTTGAATGATGTTAAACGTGAACAAATTAATTCGGGGCTCATGAATTTTAAACAAGGGGATAAAGTTTTGATTCATCTCGATTATGGAAAAACTAATAAATCAATGACAAAAAGAAGACGAAGATTTGACACAATAGCTGAATTTGTTAGATATATTAACGGCAATGCATTAGTTGAAGTTGACAATAAATTAATAGAAATTCCGATTTATTTTATTACTCCATTATATTTAAATAATATTTAATTTTTTTATTTCGTAAGAAATGGGTGACAACGAAGCAGCCAAGAGTCCTGATTTAATTAAGATTCAGAGTCCTGACGATGAATATAAAAAGAAACTAAACAGAATTAAATCAAAAATATGCTATTACAAAAAGAAGCCACAATGCGGTGGGGTTGATGCCCATAAAACTAAAGTAATTGAAAACGATAAAGAGAAGAAGGAAATAATTGAAAAGTTAGAAACTTACCGTTCAATCCTTAAACTGAGTGAAGCAAAAATAAAAGAATTTAATAGAATAAATAAATTGATTGGAAGAGATGAATTTAATAAAGATGAATTTTTAAACTCTATCCAAATTTAATTTTTATTTTTCTTTGACAACATCTCGAAGAACTGAAGGTGCTACCATGTTACCATGTGCTACCAGGTTAATGAACTTCTCTGAAAAAATCAGACAACATGACATTTTGACAACACAGCAGGATTAATGCAAAAATAAATTCCAATCATACTTTATAAAGCATCATTTACAGGTATTTCATCGTCAGTAAATGAATCCTCATTATCGTTTGGTTCAACCTGTTTATATAATCCTTTCATTTCTTCTTTCAAAACATAACACCATGTTTGTTTATCGTCTATTCTTCTCTGTTGTTGACATATCTGTCTTTATATTCCGGATAAAAAAATATTTTATAAAAAACTAACTTTATTTTCTGACTTTCACAAAAGACCAAAAATAAACGCTTTACATGTATTTTTCAGCAACTTCGTCAAATAATTTTATAGCTTTATCTATCTCATCTACTTCAAACGTTTCTTTACCTTTCATGGGAGCACCATACCTTTTCTCAAACTTTTCAAGTAGTTCTGTTTCTGCAGCTCTCATATCATTAACGAACACAACCTTGACTGTATTGACTGTACTGTCATATCTTTGAGTTATATTATATGTTCTTCCTATCTTATATCTCTTTGTATTGAAGTCCTTCGGTTTCTGAACGATGTAAAGTAAGCCTTCACTGCAACGTTCCGTATCGAATGAACCATAAGTTATGAAGTTATATCCAACAACTGGGTCTAACCATAACAAAACTATTGGTATAAGACTTTTGTCAATGAGATATGCTGTAGCAGGTCAAAATGACATTACTGTCTTTACATACAAAATAAAAATAAAACTAACTTTATTTTACTCAGAATTTTGTTGCTGAATTCAATAAAAATATATTTTAGGTGAAGAGGTGAGATTTCACCTGTTTTCTCACCTAATTTTTCACCCCAGTTATTTTATAAGCGTTTTACATGAATTGTACGATGTATATTTGAAATTCTAAACAATTTCATAGCTTCTATTTCTTCTGTCAGTATGTCAAAAGTTTTAACAATGCCGAAAGTTTCTTTATACTTCTTCTTGACGTCAGATAGAAGGAAATCGTCAGCTGTTGGATAGTTTTTGTTCAGAAATGCTAACATGTCCATTTTATCTTCTGCTGGTTTCTCTACTTCTTTCTTTAAGTCAGCATAGTCGTTTCGCATACGTTCTATCTCTTTGACGGAGTAGTTATATTTCCTTATTGCTGCTTTACATTTTGAACATTACGGATTTTTGCGTTATACATTGAAATTTGACCTGCTAGAACAACTAAGGCGTCAATGGTTTTCTTTAACTCAAAAGTTGTTGGTTTTATTTGTCCATTCCATATTTTACATCTTTTATCTTTATCTCTTATCTGCCATACACATTCAGCAACTAATGAAACAAAGTTGTCGTATGTCTTAAACTCCCCAGATTTATATATGTCAGAGATGTTCTTATATACCATGTCGCAATCTTTGTCCATAACTTTATGGTTGCAATGATATCCTAGAAACTCATAGTTTACTTTACGTATGAACTTCTTTATTTCTACTGAGTCAGTTGGTTTCACTTCTATTTCATCGAATTCATGAATAGTTAGTTTTTGCTGCTGAATTTCAGGCAATTTGGGTAAATGGTCAATAATGTCCTGCATGTCATAAAGATACTGTTCATTTGTTTCATCTTTCGCACTACAGTCTAAATTACTTGTTAAAAGTTCTTGCTTAATTCTTTGTATTTCTGTCTCAAAAGTATATGAAGAAGGAATAAAGCTTTTCATCTCTACCAACATTGACGTAGGATTCATGACTAGCGAGTTTGGTGCTGTAGTTGTGGACAGAGTCCCGCCGTTCGTGGCTTGAATTGTTGTTGTGCCGATTGTTGAAATCATATCTTTTATACAAAATAAAAAATAAATAAAAATAAAACTAACTTTATTTTTTCTATCTTAAGGAAATTCATGAAAATTCACGAGAAAGCAAAAGCAATCTGAGCCGCTAAGCGGTGAGGGTGAGAAAACAGGTGAAAAAGGAGGTGAAATCTCACCTCTTCACCTAAAATATATTTTTGTCTGATTTACACTCATTACGATGAAGTCATGACAAATCATTTCCAGGACTGTTGTCAAAATGTCATGTTGTCATCATTTTTCAGAGAAGTTCATTAACCTGGTAGCACATGGTAACATGGTAGCACTAGAGATGTGAAAACTTAAATTTTATAATCCCTGGGATGCACTTTCTTCGATTTTTTTAAAATTTTTGGGATAAATTTTGACATCTTTTTTTTGCTGGCGACCCCCCACCCGTTCACAAAAAAAATATCGAGCGAAGGGGGGTCGCCAGCAAAAATCGAAAATTTTTTTGGTGAACGGGGGGTCGCCAGCGAGAACCTTAAAAATAAACTTCAGAAAAAAAAATCTAAAAAGAAAAAAACGAAAAGGCCCTGGGGTCGAACTGGGGAACTTAAGGCTTATACTATGACTCTTACCACTGAACTATATTATCTGTGGATCGGTGCTTTATAAATTGTAAATATAAAGATTATCATAACGAATTAAAATATAAAATAATAAATATTACTCTTATATATTATTAGATTTTAAATTACAAAATAATAATAACAAAAAAAATATTCATGACCGGAGGTTTTAATTAATGTTTAATGAAAGAGAACGATTCATTATAAATTATTGAATGTTAAATTGTTGTAAAAACACATTGAAATATTTGTGAAGAAAATGGCTATTTAATATTGAAAAATAAATAATAACAAAATGTTTATTTCATTTAGTTGCCATTAAGATATGACGGCTATTTAACAAGTTTTTCTTGGATCTTAACCGCCTAACGTTCAAAATTAACCTTTGTGCTTTGATATTACGTTCACATGTTGCCTCCGAAGGAGATGAACATAACAAGCGTAATGCTATTTCCGCAAGGATGGATTTTTCTCCAATTCTATGCGAGATCTCTTCCCAAGCATAATTTTGTGCCTCGTCCATCAGATCGTTCTCAAAGATGTCTGATTCCTTATTGATGAACGTATTATATAACGAGAGTACAAGCGTTTTTTGTCTTTCGTTCAATCGGAATTGAACCAAAATGCGCTTGAGGTAATCTTTAGCTGCTGTTAGATCATTTTCGGCAGTCTGATGATTATCCTCGCGTACATCTTGCAATGTAAGCCTAAGTTGATCATCAGATTCGACAATTCTACGAAATGTGCCTTCATCTGTTACATCAATTACAGCGTTTGTGTTACCTTCCTCAAAAATAGAATCCATGTAAATGTCCTGTAAATCTTCTGCCGGATCTTTATCAGGAATATGCTCACTTTGAAAGGAACTCAAGGGATCGGCCAAATCTTCTACTTCTTCGTTTTTAACAAACTTTCTATGGAAGTAGAACCTTCCTCTCGGCGTGAGAGAGAATGCCAAACACCATAGCCCACCAAAGTCAGAGTCCAAGGTATAGCTATCCAATGAAGATGCCAAGATGGATCCGAATGCATTATGCAAATTGGATGTCAAAAGATTGAGAGCTGATATGGCTTTACGAAGCCAAATGTAACAATTTGCCAACAATGCCTTATCCGATTCGAATACTAAGATTAGCTTTTTAAGAACAGCTAAACAATCTTTCAATTGTACGATTTTATCGTGATCTACATTTATATATTGCTTGATTTTGTTTTCGTACTTAAGAATAAAGACACATATATTATAGTCATATATCCATCTGGTGGATACATGCTGTGGACATTGTGCACCTATATCGTCAGCATGAATGCGACAAAGTTCTGCAATTCTGTGCACATCCTTTACTAAACTTTGTAACTGGTTGTTCTTGCCAGCAATATATTGATAGCTGTTGTGGATTCTGTGACACAAACAGGGAATAAGCAATATCTTGTAGTATTTTGGATCTCTGTCATGATAGAATGAATCATTCCAAGTATCTTTGAAGCATTTTAACTGTGCTGGTCCTCCGTCAACTACCACACTACCTATCTTGACTTTCCTAATGTCAATTCTGTTAAATCCTGCTGTTATTGCGGATTTATAATCCTGACTTGTCTGGCCATCCTTCATATCTATCGCCTCTACTGGGTATGGCTTCATTTGCTCCAACGGATTTGTTAAGACAAAATCAAGATTGTGGTAATCATGTGTCTTGCCTTCATCGATGGCGACACAAGTGTATGCTTTTTTGGCGAATTCGAGAACTTTAGCAAGGTGTATGCTGTTAGCAATAGCAATCATTCTATTTCGGATCTCATCACGTGTAATAGGCTTATATAATTTGTCAGCAAGTTTTTCCGGATTGATATTAGCTGACTGAAGTTGTTTGTATTTGTTCATCATTTGATATATTGTGAACATAATGAAAATCTTTGCAACATGCGTGAATTCTGGGGATGCAAATGTGTCTAAGGCAAGGTTGAACTTACCGGTAAAAATGGTCATTTCATCGTATACATTCGATAAATCCAACATTGGATCATTTGGCTGTTTACCTTTATTGTAGTAGTCAAGTAATGTTGCTGCGATAATGCTTCTCCGGCCTGACATGTGTGAACATGAGTCTTAAGCCAGTTTTTATAATGATCCTCCCTTTGTTCTTGCATTGAACACCGGCAAACTACGCCATCAGATCGTGTCACAAGTTCATTGCATTTTACATACCACTTGGGACTACCTTCATGTTTATATCGCATGTAAACATGTTGTTTCGTTTCAAGATCGGGATATGTTGTGAACCCGACTTCTTTCATTAATGAAGTGATTTCTTAAGTTGAATAAAAACAAATTTGATTGAAATTCATACAAAATTTTTTATCATTATTATTTAAGATGCTTTTTTATGTTGAATTGTTAATTTTTTTATTTCCACCTGGGATATTTTGAATTGGGCTAGCCCAATCCCACCTCTCAATTTTCTCTCAATTGGGCAATGGGGATCCCATATAAAATGTATTGTAACAAAATTTTACATGCATAATATAGTACAATTAAACAACATTCTAAAAATATTAAATTCACATCATTTACTTGAAGATTTTATATTTTCAACAAAAATTAATACAATAATTACATTAAATTGAGGAGATTTATAATAATTATTATAAATTAAAATATTATTACTCATTAATTTGTTGAAATATTGCATTTTAGTGGTAAAAATTAAAATTTAAGTTTACATGCAGAAAAAAAATTTTAAATTCCAAAAAAAATTCAATTGGGATAACGATAGGGACAAAAATTTAGAATCCCCATATGCTTGGGATAAAATCACATGAATAGTAGCACCTTCAGTTCTTCAAAAATAATTAATTATTGAATAACCTGAAACCATTAACGTAAACATATATTTCTGCAGTTCATCCATTACTTCATTACCTAATTAATTACAGACATAAAATATATTTAGTTCATTCGGTAAGCCTTGACCCAAAGGTCTGGGCTCAAGCACATTCAATGAACGCGGTACCATGCGAATACAGTCACAAATGGTGGCATGTAATCTTTACCCGAGCCTGTTGGATTTGTTGTGAAAGTGTGTGAATGATTACCTGTGGTTCCACAGAAAATACCTGTGCTTGAATCTACTGGGTCAGTTGAAATATCAGATCTATTCATTCCCTGTCTATTCGAACCCGCTGCAAGATTTGTATAACCTCTTTTTGTTATTGAATGTGAATGATTACCTGTTGTGTTTGTCGTTCCTGTATGAGTGTGCGGTGGAAGGTTTGCTTCTTTAATTTTCTTCGAACCTCCTGTTTGCTTTGAATATCTAGCACAGTATAAGACTTTATCTACAATCTGCTTCCACATACCAAAACCTAAAACTGTTTCTGGATTTGTTGAGTTCATTGACGTATAAATAGAACCAACAGGATATAATGTTTGAAGTATTTCATTTTTCATGCTTGTAATCACATCATTTACTTCCGACCTCTTTGCATAATTTTCATCAACATAAGTTTTATCTGCTTTAAGGTCTAAACATCCTGAAACCCATTCTGTATCGGCTTTAACTTTAAAAGTCTCAAATGTCCATTCATGATACCATTCAACCTTTTCTTTAATTTCATTATCTTTTTCATCAACATAAACCAAATTTGCCTTCTTATTTAACTCACTATCCACATATTCCTTATCCACCTTCTTCATTATGTCATTTAGGAAACCTTCTATGAATTCCTCATTTAAATTAAATCTTCCAATCTTCAAAACTTTAGGAAATGCATTTAATGCGTAATATCTCTGTTCTTCTGGTGGAATTGATGTTATATCATCCGTTATTCCTTTAATTTTAGAATTCATAAATAAAATTTCTTTTATATTTGATATCACTGCACCACCTTTGCAAACGAATTCGAAATGTTCATTTTTCAATACTATCTCCAAATCTCCATATTTCAACCTTTGCGTTTGTTCTGCCGTCTTTGAATTATATGCATATATGGCGTATGTAATGGTCTGAAGGACCTGGGTGTTTTGTGCCTTAAGTTGCTGTGGTTGCTGTTGTTTAATCATTTATTATGATTTAAAAATAAATATTTAATCTGTTATCTCATCAGCTATTTTTTCTATTTGAAATTGCCATAATATTTCATTCATGAATTCTAAATCACAATCAAATAGGTCAGTTATTCTAAATTTAATATTTGATAAATCTTTTGAATGAAGAATAAATGAATTCCCGGATAATTGAAACGGATATGATAAAGAAAATGTGTTTAAGTTGATGGATAAAATGTTTTGTATTGATGGGTAAGAGTTAGGGTCTAATGTTTGATGTGAAAATCTCATTGGGGTATTAACTTTATCACATTTGATTAAAATGAAATTGGAACCGGTGTCAGAATACAAAACATCCCCAACATCTTTTTCAAAATTTAATATTCCCAACAATGAACGAAGATGAGGAGTACAAAATTTAATTTTCAGCGGGAATTTAATAAGGTTATTTATTTCATCAAGTTCAAAAAGTTTATCAGGTTTTGATTTAAAATTTTCTTCATACCATACGATAAATGATTCATTTAAATAACTTAAAATCATGTTAATATCCCATTTCGCTATCACATTATTTATATACATATCATACTTTTTTCAAGGTCATCTTTAATAAATGATATATAATCTGAAGGGTCTAAAAGAATGGGATTAAATTTACCACTCACAGAAACGAGAGTAACATTATAAATTCCGCTAACTGTTAAATTTAATTCACAGTTATTATTCGAAATAATATTGATAATTGACATTTTTATTACGAATAAAAATATGGTAAAGCGTTATTTTCCAGTGATAAATAAAACTAGAATAAGATTACCTCAAGAATTCATAAATTCAACGAATAAGAAATTCATTCATGTTATAAATTTTAGTGTTTTCAGAAAATATGAGTCAATGTCATATTCATCAACAGGTTATATTTCACTTCATTCAAATTTAGTTCAATCAAACCCATATAATGACCATTTCATAAGATTTTCAGATGGTATTAAAAATGTAATTGATAGATTAAAATATGAACAGATTGACAATATCGAATTTTTGGAATTTTGGTTTAGATATCCCGATGGAAAAAAGATTGAAGTTAAAGATAAAGCTGATACTATAACAAAAACAATTACAATGACCGATCCGGATAGTGGGGAACAAAAAGAAATAAAACAAACGATAGAAACTGGTGAAGGTCAATTATTATTGATTATGATTCAAAGGATTATTATTCGATAATGTTAATGCTTGAATATTAAATAGCCTTAACAAAGAATTTTTCAAGTGATATTTTATATTCATCAACTATTTTATTATAAATATCATTATATGTTAAATGAAGTTCAGTTGTTGTTCCGTTCTTTAATATCTTAATTGTGCTAATATCCTTTATAGGATTTATTTTTGCAACTGTTCCGCAGCATGAAACCTCATCATCTATGAAAAATTGAATCTTAACGTCTGAATCTTGAACATCACAAAGAATGGCGATAATGTGAATTAATGATTCATAAGGTAAAATAATTAAACCGGATTGATCAATTAAATTTATTATTGAATCATAAATTAATTATTATATCACGGTAAATTTTCATTAATTCAGAATTAATGTCTATTTTATATGGGTTCTCGATGT
Organism: Trichomonas vaginalis G3; assembly: GCF_026262505.1. Taxonomy (NCBI): domain Eukaryota; phylum Parabasalia; order Trichomonadida; family Trichomonadidae; genus Trichomonas; species Trichomonas vaginalis. The sequence goes on along the minus strand of NW_026529174.1, from coordinate 219,133 downwards.
TTGATGAAAGAGGCGGGGGGTATGTTGGATAAGTGGGAATTTCAACAGGTTCTTTACCGGGTTCAGATAAAATGGTTGGGTCTCCATCTTCTTTATTTTGCTCCTCCTCCTTTTTCGGTAAGTCACGAGTTAATAAATTTGGTTGAGTTGCTGACCTTGTTAATTCAGGGCTAACATTAACTTTAACATTTTGAATAATTCGTGATTTATCATCATTTACGTTATAACCAACCGTAATCTCTGCTTTTGCGTTAGTGTTCTTTTGACTAGTGAAACGTCTTCTCATTTATATTCGAATAAAAAAATATATTTAAACTTTTATTTTGCTGGAACTTTTGAATCTATTATTCCCTGTATTTGTTCATGAAGTTGATTTTTAGCTGTTTCATCGAAATTAATAGACCGAATATATTCATTAATTGCATTCTTATAATCATCTGATTTCTCAAATTTTCTTTTATCTGATTCCTTAACTAAATCATAAGTTAAACCACGTTGCTGATATAATGGTTTCTTAATTAAATCTTTGAATGCTTGAGATAAAGCACCTGATGCAATTCTTGCTACTATAATTGGTTGGAATTGGTGTTTAAGTTCATCTTTAACATTTGCGAAAACTGGATCGAATAAAGCAACTTTAAAGAATTTCTTAGCTGAAATTTCAGGTCTAATATTTGCATATTGACCATCAAACTGGTTAGAATATCGTGGTAATCCATCCGGTCCCTCTTCAATAGCATTTAATTCTTCATTGAAATAAGAATATGGATTATGACGGTATGAATTAATTGGACCATTTTCACCTTCTTCAATGTATTGTTTAACAGCTTTTCCATTTTCATCAAATTGCATAGGATAACATTCATTATATGCTTTACGTTTAGAATAATCAGATATAGTTAATTTATAACCATTTATGACTTTAATATTACCTTGACCATCAGTAACGAAAACTTCATTTATACCATCAGGTTTTCCATTTGGACCCGTAATGTCTGCTTCGTGTGCTTCCCAATTTGGACCATGACGTTTGGCATATGCTTGAGCTTCTGGTAATGTTAAAACGTTTCTCATTTGTTTAACATCTTTTTGAAGACCAGCAACAATATGAACTAATTCTTTCATTCCATCAGGAACTTTCATAGTTCTATTATATGCACCCTTTTTGTTTGTCCCTTGTTTTAATGGAACCTGTAGAAGATTTGCCATTTCAGTCATGTTTAATTATAAATAAAAAATAAAAATTAATTATAAAAAGTTAATCAAATTTAACACTTCCTTTATTTAAATCAACTATTATTTTTCCATGTTCACCTAATTGCTGATATTGTGTGTAAAGTTCATTAATGCTCATTGGTAAATTCACTTGATAAAGCATAACGTTCAACTGTTGACGACTAAACCCACTGAAAATGAAAAGTGTTGATAGATTTGATTTAATGTTTGTGCTTAATGCTTTGAAGTATTGAACAGCCATAAAGAATGAACACTGAATGTGTCGACATTGAGTTAATAACTGATTAAAATATGATTTCTCGTTTGTTATTAGTTTTGATTTCACTGCATCATCTAGAAAAATGAGTGAATGCAAAAATTCTCTATCAAAATTTGAAATAGAAAGTGTTTCAAATAATTCATCCCGTTGTTTATCAATAATTTTATCCTTAATCCTTGCTTCTTGATTGCATTATATAATTCTTTATACATTAAAAAGTTTTTTAAATAATCTTCTGCTTCTTCTTGTGATAAATAAATAATTGGAATTTTGATTAAATGCTTTAAAGATTCAAATGTATCATCTGAAGGTGAACCTGAACGGTTGATATAAATTAACACATGTGAATGGGGGGAAGTGTTAGCAATAATGATAATTTGTTTTAATATCGTTAATGTTTTACCTTTATTTTGTTTACCAATTGCTGCAGTGATTGAATTTAAGTAACATTCAGAATATGAAATTTTCATTAATTTTTCCTTAGCTAGAGCATTTCTATTATCACTCAATGCTTCATTAATCATATCATCTATGTATGTATTATATACTCCCGCTAATTCTTCATAAGGGGTGGATGAATTTAAATCCATTTAATCAAAAATAAATTTATAATTTTAAACATTTCTATTCATCAATATTTCATCATATGAACTTCTATACTGCGGTGGTGTACCTGTTGGATGATATTTCAAACCTTCGTCCGGTGTCCATGTCCAATACGTAGTCCTAGTAAACCAAACCTGAGGAGGATTTGTCACCTTTGAACAGTAAGTGTCATTTTCACCCTGAATGATTGGATAAGCTTTCACTTGTACTGTAACTTGTGAATTGAAAGTTTCTAATCCATCAAAGAATATACCCGCTCCATCACGTTGAACTGGAATAGTGCATAAGAATGAAGTTTGGTCTTTCCATGTTCTAGCTAATGGCACGCCATTATCATCATTAAGTGGTCTAGTTAATGAGTCCTCATATTCTTCTGTGCATTCATTCACTCCATCTAAATCAGAAGCTTGAAGCATACGTGTAAAGAATATGTCGCCCACTGTGGTCATCGCTTGATCGGGGAAGTTTCTGGAATCTATAGTGACCTGAAGACCTCGAAGCATTGGATTTTCTAAAACTGTTCTTTGCATTGCATTCTTCGGAAATGCTAACACAACATCTGTAACATTATGAAGAGCGTATGAGAAATCTGAGCTAATACCTTCAGGAGTGATGCAACCTCCATTTAGTGAACGAACGTCAATATGTTGAGCTGGAATCATGAATGGATCTTCCTTACTGAATAAACGTGGTATTGCTTTAACTGATTCTTCAATTAAACCGTATCCTGGTGTAATGCATTTATCCTCTAAAACTGCCATCTTTGTGCATGAAATAATAACGTTATCAACTATTGCGTCAGCAGTTGTAGCGGCTAAGCTTGTAATTAATTTGGCAGGAAGTCCGATTTGTTGGAATTTGCGATCATATTTATAAACATGATTCATAATCTTTTCATAATTTTCATCAGTTATCTTTTCATAAACGTAATTTTGTAAATCAGCAACTCTTAACGGGTCAACCTGACAAAATACTAAAGTATCCCTGAAAACATAATATTTAAGAATGATTTCACCAAATGATTTAGGATAATCATCGAACGCCTGAAATGCTAACAAATCATTTACCGGAATAATCATATCAAAAGTGATATCAACTTCTTCATTTGCGTTCTTGAAAACTTCTGAAGGGTCAATATATTTACCACATACTGAGTTATCATATTTTTGAACATTATTATATAACGAATGAACAAACTTTTTAACTTTCCTTTCTGATTTTGGTTTATATGTTGCAAATGCGAAAGATTCACGGCGCAATCCATCTGAAGATAACCGGCATCACCTCTTTCGGTTTCTACTTCTAATTGTTTAAAGCTTTGATTTGATGATTTGTAACCAACGAATAAACGCATGCATTTAAAAGCGGCATCACATGTGAAAGCTTTATTTGAAACTAGAGTTGCTTTAACTTTGCGTTTAATATATGTGTCACCTAATTGGTTCACATCATGAGCCGGATTTGTAATTCTTAAATGAGTTTGTTTATCATCAAAATATGGAGCATCAGAGTCATAGCATGAACTTTCAAGTTCTCTATAATATCTTCTACCATCATTCTTTGCGAATATTTCATTTATCTTTTCGAATGAATGAAACACATTTCCATTAATCGGTTTAGTGTTTGGCATCAAATAGTTAGTCGTCATTTATTATTAAATAAAAAATCAAAATTAAAAGATGAAAATGAATTTTTAATTTTAATGAAATAATCAACTATGGCTGCAGGTATATTTAAGAAACTGTGGGATAAAGTAAAAAGAGGAGCGCATAAAGTTTGGGAAACAATGAAGAAAGGAGCAAATTGGATATTTAAGAATAAAGAAGCAATTAGTGACGTTGCTGAATCAATAACACCAAAAGCTGCCCCAATAAGAGAAATATTAAATAAAGGAGAAAAAGTTTATCAAAGACTTCAACCGATACTAAGATAAAAATAATATTTATTTATTTTTCCACTATCTACCTCCTATTTTATTAAGTATTCCTTCAGCTATTCCACCAATTGCGTTACCTGCTTGTGCTCCCATCGCCGGATTACCTGCTTTAGTACCTAATACTCCACCTATGATAGTTCCTGCCGTTTTCGCTACTGGTGCCAAAAAGTTTGCAATGGGTTTAATAATCTTTTTATGAACCCAACCCGCAGCTTTCTTAATTCCATCCCATAATTTTTTAAAGAATCCTGCCGCCATTTCTGATTTAATATTAATTAAAAAATATATTTCATCACTTATATTCTAATTTTTATTTAATGATAAATGAAACCGATTTTGAAAATAAATGAAACAGAGGAGGAAGAAATAAATGAAAGTGAAAATGTTCAACAAAAAATAAACGTTGTTAAACCAATTACTGAAATAAAAATTTTTTCATCTGTTGAAGAATTTAATGACTATTATGCTAACAATAAAAAATTATTTGAAGAATTGACAACGTGTAAATTGAATAAAATGTTTAAAGTTGATGGATTCAAAATTTCAAAAATAAAAGGGTGTTAGTTTGAAATCTATTCCTCAATCAAGAATCACCTCATTAATGAAAATTGATGATTTAACAAAAAGAATAGAAGAGATTGAAGAAAGAATGAATCAAATAATTGATTTCATAAATTCAAATAATCATTAGTTTCTTAAAGTTCTATGTTGATTCTGAGACATGAATTTTTAAAGTTTATTTTTTATTTTTTATTTCATTATGGTAGTGAATCTTTCATTCATGAAAATAATTATTTCTAATTTCTTTTATTCTCTCGTACATACTAGATTTGAAGAATTCAGAACATTTCCCATAATCTCCTAAATGTTTTCTTATCCCTAACGTGTGCCAGTTATTATATGAAACTGAATAAACTTTATCTTTATCTTTACACCTTTCATCACTTCCAATATATTTATATCTCAGTTTTGATTTAGCATTTTCATATTCATTAGCGTTTAATAATTCACAGTCTTCCTTTTTAAATTGATGTTTAAGATATTCAGGATTTAATACTCTACGTTTATATGCTCCTAACTTAGTTCTAAAGGTTTTTCTACAAAATTTAGGAATTCCATCCTCTTTAATGTCATCAATGATTTCCATTTCATTATTTTCAATTTCTTCTTCTCGTTTATGAGGTCTTTGATTATGACTCCATTGATTCCATGAAATTAAATATTCTTTATCATTATATTTATACCTCATTAGCTTATTTTGGCTTTCATATTCATTTAATAATTCACAGTCTTCCTTTTTAAATTGAAGTTTAACCCATTCAGGATTTAAACAATGTTTAATTAATCGCGGAATATCTGACATCATCTATATATAGCTTCTTTTATAAAAGATAAAAAAATAAATTATTTTAAAATTAATGTTAATTTTTTAAAATGTGTTTAGTATATAATATTTATTACTAATTTATTTAATAATGTCGCGCTTTCTTACGAATTCATGACTTAAAAAATGTAAGAAAAAATTTTTATATCATCTATATATAGAAGATGTGAAAATATACCTTCATCTATATATATAGACGTAACAAAAAAAGTCACACAACCCTTCCTATCCTACTACTATGAAGATATTTTTTATCTTGTGTTTTTATCAATTCAAATAGTAAAGTTATATATAAATTCTTGATTAATGTGTCATCTTTTGTTTCATTATATGTTATAAGTGTTAATTTTAATATAAATAAACTGTGTTCACTAAAAATGAATTTTAAATTTAAATCCTTACATACTTCTAAATCCTTTAATACCATTAGGAGTTGTTTAAATTGTTGAAAATTTAATAAAATTTCAAATGGAAAGTTAGTTGTTAACCTGTAAAATAAATCATATGCAACTTCTTTTTGTAGCACTAAATCAATGTCCGAAAATTTTGAAATAAGAAATTCAAAATCCGCATTAACTGAATTTTGCCCTCCAAAATCGTGTTCAATTGAGCTGCAATTAAAATTTTGATCCTGGTAATTGTTTTCAGCCTGACTATAGTTTTCTATCTCTTTGTAATTGGTAAACATTAAAAAAAGTAAAATTATATAAAAAGTAATTGTTTATTTAGTTAGTTTTTCCTTCTTATTCTTTTGGTTCTTTAATTTCTATATGAGATTCATAAAAATCCAATAGGCTTTTGATATTATATTTTTTGACATCGTCCCTTGAACACTTATAAAAGTGTCCATTGATTTCACCTCCACACATGCATTTCCCATTTTCAATCCACATAGGCAAACCCAAATTTTAGCTAAAAGTGACAGGGGAAAAAACGTTTAGTATTAAAAAAAGACCGATGAGAGCTTCGTTCGAAATATAGAGGGAACTGAGAATGCGCAACCATTCTCAGGGAATATTGGATGCTATTCCCGTTCCCTCTGTATGGAAAATTGAGGTTTTCAAAGGGAGTTAAAATAATATCAAATTTATACTAATTTACTTCAAAATACAAAAGTATTTGACAGCTAAAATTAGTTACTTTAGCAAGCCTATCAATACCCTTTTACGATTATTGCTACTTTTTCGAAATAAAAGTAAAAACAAATTTATACTAATTTACTTCAAAATACAAAAGTATTTGACAGCTAAAATTAGTTACTTTAGCAAGCCTATCAATACCCTTTTACGATTATTGCTACTTTTTCGAAATAAAAGTAAAAACAAATTTATACTAATTTACTTCAAAATACAAAAGTATTTGACAGCTAAAATTAGTTACTTTAGCAAGCCTATCAATACCCTTTTACGATTATTGCTACTTTTTCGAAATAAAAGTAAAAACAAATTTATACTAATTTACTTCAAAATACAAAAGTATTTGACAGCTAAAATTAGTTACTTTAGCAAGCCTATCAATACCCTTTTACGATTATTGCTACTTTTTCGAAATAAAATAAATTTATTATCAAAAACCTTTTTTTTCTTAGTAAAAATAAACGAAATTTTTACCTTATGAACTTTTGATGGAAATATGCAAATTTAAAATAATAAAGAAAGCCGCGAGCGAAGCGATCGGCTTAGTTCGAAGATTTTGATTCAAATCTTTGCTGATCTGTAATTCGCGGAAGCCGCGAGCGAATCGAGCGGCTTAGGTCTAAGATTTTGATTCAAATCTTTGCTTATATTCCTTAAATTCTTTATGAAACTCGCAACAGTTCCATAAAAAATTTTAAATTCTAAACTGTCGAAATTACCGATCGGTAATCACACCCTTCACGGGTGTGTCACTTTTACAGGCGTGTCACTTTTAGCTAAAATTACCCCTACTCAATCCACATATGGGTAATTTTAAATTTTTTAACTTTAATTTCTTCAGGAGGGGCCTGAGTTTGGTTCCGTTTCTCAAAATCGTCAATCAATTTTTTATAAAAAAATAATTTCGTGGAATCAACCCAATTACAATCTTCTTTATTGTTTTCAATCCATTTTATTAAATATTGAGTTGAATCACCATTATTTTTTTTCATTATAATTTGAGCGGGTTTGCAAGTTTTATCATTGAACATTTGCAAATAAATTGAGACATGATCGGTAATTTTGAAAGGATAATAAAAAATTGAGAGAAGATGTAATTTTTTAAAAAACGAAGATAAATCAAATATATTTTAATAAACATATCAAATTATTAATTCATCCAAAATTTGTTAAGAAATGATCGGCAATTTTGAAAGGATAATAAAAAATTGAGAGAAGGTGTAATTTTTTAAAAAACGAAGATAAATCAAATATATTTTAATAAACAAATCAAATTATTAATTCATCCAAAATTTTTTTAAGAAATGATCGGCAATTTTGAAAGGATAATAAAAAATTGAGAGAAGGTGTAATTTTTTTAAAAAAGAAGATAAATCAAATATATTTTGATAAACAAATCAAATTATTAATTCATCCAAAATTTTTTAAGAAATGATCGGCAATTTTGAAAGGATAATAAAAAATTGAGAGAAGGTGTAATTTTTTAAAAAAGAAGATAAATCAAATATATTTTAATAAATAAATCAAATTATTCAATTTTGATTTTAAAAACAATACTTTTATTGTAAATTTGAATTCAAATTATTGTTTTATATTCAGCCTTATATATTATTTTTCTTTAAACATTATTTTTCTTTCTTCTATTCAAATGCATTTTCAAAGCAAATTTTGAATTATCCTATATTATCTTAATTACAAATATATTTTTATTTAACTTAAATGCACAATTAATCTTTTCATAATTTATCCATTTTGATAATTTCGATTTTTTCAAAACGCTCTCAAATCTTTACAATTTGTGAGAATAATTTTATTCCCATATCAAAATTCAAATTTGTTTTTTTTTAATAATTGCATTTATCTATTAATATACTATCTATTTTTTCAATTTTTTATTTTCTATTTTTTCTCAATTTTTTTCAAAATCAAATATATAGGTTTTTTCTTCAATTATTTATAATTGTATTAAAACATTTTACCCTTATATCAACCAAATGATTTAACACGTTAGCCCTTTATTTCAGCTTGAATTCTTCAATTTTTCTAAATATCAATTTTGATTCTCTACGATAGATTTGTAATAATTCAAAACAATATCTCCCCTATGAAAACCACCTCAATGTGCATTGATATATCAAAGTATATTAATTTTGATTTACAATTCGATATTCCATAATATAATATCAAATTATTTTTCTTTGAGAATTATATGACTCTATTCATTGGATTTTGCAGTATAATTCCACATGAAGACAAGTCTTGAAAACTTATTTGAATGCTACTTTTTAAGCAAACAGAAAGTGTTCCTCTCAAAAAGTGGAAACACTTTCCGGTCCCTCCTATGGCGCATCCGGTGGCTCAATCAGTAATTCAGTTTCGTCGAATCGCTTTTCAAATAATAGTTGCATTTCAGATGAAATCGTTCAGAAGTATCATGGAAATCTTATATACGAAAAAAAGAGATCTGACATTGTGTCAGATCTCAGTAAAAGTGACATTTACATGTCAAAAAAATAGAATGAGTTTAAGTAATTAAAATTGAGGGTGAGAGTAGTATTGTATGAAATAATATCTCTCACCCTCCAATTCATCCTATGGCGCCGAAAAAATTTTGGTGAAATGCGACCACATTTCACCAAAATTTCTCGGCGCCATATAGAGAACTAGAGCCTGTGAGGTACTGATACTATCCATGTACCTCGCAGGCTCTAGTTCCAAGCCAAAATGGCTAAAAATTGCCCGCAATTGTTCACATTGCGGGCAATTTTTAGCCATTTTGGCTGGGAATTGGAGGGTGAGAGTAGTATTGTATGAAATAATATCTCTCAAGATTTTCTTCCAGATTCACTTATGGCCAATGAAATGCCAGAGCTCCAAGGAAGCGAAGAAGATGAATGGGAAAAGAAGGCGAGGAAGTTGAAGAAGAAAAAAATAAGGCGAATCCGGTTGAAATAGAAGAAGATAGTAATGAAGAAGAAGAATACGAACTAAAATATGAAGAAGAATATCAAGAAGATTATGAAGACCCTTATGAAGAAGATTATGATGATTCATTTTAATATTACGAATAAATATCACTTTTTCTATTTTTGACACGTAAAGTTGTCACTTTTCTGTCAAACCGTTTTTATCGTTTTCGTATATAACAGAAACACACAATGCATTAGAACGGCGAGTATTGGTGGAGCCGGTGGCTACATAGCCGGAACTATTCATTTATCCAATCAAACAGTCACTTTTCTGACGATAGGAGGTCGTGGGATTTATGGCAATAAAATTATTGAAGTTCGTACCCCAAATTGTTTTTTGAAACAAAATATGATGAACGGCGGCTACGGCGGTGGAGGAAGTTCCTCCAATTTCTGCGGCACTGAAATCGATACGTCTGGTATTTATTGTGGAACAGGTTCTGGCGGTGGCCAGACAGCTGTCAAATTTTTAGAGAATGACTTATGGCATCGTGTCTTAGTGAGCGGGGGAGGTGGTGGCTGTGATAATGCGCAGGGTGACTACGGAGGTAGTGATGATGGTTCTGGAGGTGCCGGGGGAAACTTCACTGCTCAAAGTTGGTTTGCAAATGGAGTTCTCTCTGAAAATTATTTTGCCGATTCCGAGAAAGGATTCAGTTTCGGTGTTGGAGAAGCTGCGAGATATGGTGATCCATCAAATAATAATGCTGTTCCAGAAGGAACAATGGAAGATAATGCGGGTGGTGGAGGTGGTTGGTTTGGAGGCTTTTCTGGTCAAATTGGATCATCTGGTGCGGGTGGTGGAAGCTCATGGGCATTAACTAAAGATGCTATAATTCCTAAAAGTACATTGACCACATCTGATGAATTTTATAAGAATACAATCTCTAGATATTATGCATTTGGCCTTTCATCAGGTTATTTATTTGAAGATGTTGTAAATGTTGCTGGAATCTGGAATGGAAATGGAAGGGTAGTGATTTCTATTATTAAACAAAATCATATAAGGAGTTGTTCTTGCAGAGTTGGCATACAACCGCATTTCTTATATTTAATGTTTTTCGTAAGTAGTTGAAAAATAAAAAATTATTTAAAAATACCCATTATTGTAAATGCCATCATTTTAGAGAACTTTCAAAAATCACAAATTTTGATAAATCTCGTGAAAATAGATTGAGCCAATTTTTGTTAAAGGAAAACAAGCGATTCTTAGTTGTGACAGTAATATTCTGAAAACAATGATTTTTATTGATTGTTTGAAGAAAATGTATGCATATTGTCTTGAAACTTGACATATTTCTTCAAAATGTTTTGTTTTATAATAATTTCTAATGAGTTTATTCATTTGGGAGAACCTCATTATCATTTTCTTGAATTTTTTTCGAGATCGAAATTATTTTCCCAAAAAATAAGATCCAAAGACGAATAAATGAGTTTTTACTGAAGTTGATATTTAACTAAATCAGAGTAGACTCCATTTAATGAAAGAAGTTGTTCGTGATTACCTTTTTCAACAACACAACCTTCTTTCATAACATAAATGATATCAGCTGATTTGACTGTTGACAACCTGTGGGCCACAACTATGACAGTCTTCTGCCCGTGAAAATTCTCAATTGATTTTTGGACAAGACTTTCAGATTCTGTGTCAAGTGATGCCGTTGCTTTGTCAAGAATAATGATTGGAGTGTTTGCAACAATTGCTCGTGAAATGCAAATTCTCTGCTTCTGGCCTCCTGATAAGGAGTTCTGTGTTACCTCAGAGTTGTATGATTGAGACATATTGTTTATGAAGTCATGTGCATTTCCACTATTAGCAGCTGAAACAACTTCATCATGGGAAGCATTTGGATGCGAATACTTAATGTTATCTTCAATGGGCATTGAGAAGATCACAGGAGTTTGAGGAACGGATGCAATATTAGAACGAATGCTTTTGTCACTGAAATCCTTTACATTGTGACCATCAATTGTGATTTCTCCTTCATAGCCATCATAAAATCTCTGCAAAAGATGGAGAACTGTTGATTTTCCACTTCCACTCTCTCCAACAATTGCCACTGTTTGTCCAGTTTCAACAGTCATGCTGAAGTTATTAAGAGCATATTCTTCTCTTCCTTTATACTTGAATGATACATTGAAGTAATCAACTCTACCGGTAACACATTTGATTTCAGGTTTAGATTGAACTTCTTTTTCTTTGTTGTCAGTATTTATAATAGAGAGTACTTTTCGTGATGAAATGTTTGCTCTCCTGAAGTCGTCTGAAGATGAAAACATTGCCGCAAATCCCATTGCCGCTATTAGAACTGATATAATGAGTGTAATGCAGTCTCCTGGCTGTAAGCCATACTTTGGTTTCTTGATAATGAAGTAACACATGATGTAGAACAGCATTATGATGAGACCGTTTTCAATGAATGTCAGAATTCCGTATTTGAAACCTTGAATGGAGGCAGATTTCGTATAGACTCTATCAACACCATCAAGGCTCTCGGCATATTTCTCGTACTCATTGAGTTCATTGTCGAATGACTTCACTGTTCTGAACTGTGTAATGACTTCTTCTGCTTTGGCCATAGCATAAGTTGATTTGTCATTGTATTTGTGCCACATATGACCAACACATTTCTCGGTGAGCATGAAAATGGTAATAATAAGAGGGAGTGTTGCAACCCAAATGAGTGATACAAGCCAAGATGTCGTAAAGGCGATAATTACTCCTGTAAGAGCAAAGGCGCAGTTCTTTGAGGCTTCTATCGCCTTATCGCAGTAGGTCTCTTTGATCAACGTGACATCTTCTGAAAGTCTGGCGATAAGTGTACCAGTCTGAGCATTATCGAAATAATCTATCGGTTTTACGATTAGGTTCCCGTAGATTTCAGACCTAAGATCATGGGAAAATTGTGGAGTGCAAAATGACTTTAGGCATTGAGATATGAGGTTAGTAACAAGCATAACTGCATCTGCAATTGCCATCCTAATGATGTTTTTTATAATACTTTTCATAAAATCTCCTTCTTCCTGGGATTCACCTAAAGATAGGTCTGTCGTAATACCACCAATAAGCTTTACCATGATTAGAGGACATATTCCCGAAATACAGGCAAAAATAAATGTAAGAATGAGTGTGATCTTTCTTTTGAAGAACTTTAGCATCGAAAATATCTCGAGACCCGTTGTTACAACGACCTCTTGGTCTTGAGAACCTTGCGTTTTGAACAAAACTGCTGACTCAGGCATTGAAGTAGTACTTTTTGATAAATGAGAACAGTTTCTATGCAATTCAATTTTGAAAATATTCGATTTTGAGAAGAAGATAAAATCGTTATTGAGTTAATTGTAACCTATAGTCTTCGCAGAATCGTTACAACCTGATTTTTGTTTTGAGAATTTAGAAAAAATTGTGAGTGATATTGAAATGCGTATCTTTTCTATTTTTATCCAGTATTTATCATATATTAATATTCTATATTTTATAAATTCAAAAGTTTACGAACGTATTAACCCTAAATTTGTCTGAATTTGGTCGCATAGAAATGTAATAAAACTGTAGGATTTTAAAACCAAGCATAAATCAAGAATGCTAGTTTAAATAATCCCTAAAACTTGAAGAAAATTGCTTTTCTAAGATGATTGCCGACAAATTTATATTAAAATCGAATATTTTTCGATAAATATTGAACAATTAAGATTATTGTTTTATAAAGAAGACATCTTCATCAATAAATGGCCGAAATCATATGAAGTTCACAATTTTTAGTATATGATTGGAAATTTTATTTAAAAATATCCACGTAGATGCTCACATGCATTAAGAACAAAACATATAATATACTTATACTAATTATGAAAGAACAATTATCAGTTAATTAGAAATATTGAGATTCATTTATTTCTTTATGATATGTCGGAAAGGTCACATTGAAATTCATTCTCAATGGAATCGAAAACAACTCTTATTTATAAGTGTGATTCATTTTTTTAGTTGGAAATTATTAGAATTTTGCAACGGAGAGAGTGAACTTGAGATATTTCTAATTTTTGAGTCCAATGCGTGATAAGTAACGTCTTTACATTTGGAATTTGAAATGACTTGGCTCAATTTTATCTAAAAACGCTGAGCTTAACTTTAAACACAAACAATATAGCATCAAAGTTAACGTTTCTGAACAGAGTTCCTATGATACTGCATGTTTTTTAATTCTGTAAAATCGCAAAGCTCAACTTTTTAAAAAATTTTGGATAATTCAATTTTGAATAGTTACAGTAATGAACCATATGGAGACTGCAAATCCTACGAAAACAAAAGCTCAGCAAAAAAAAGGTAGTGGGGCTTCCAGGCGCGTTGCGCCCTCTAGCCCATAAAAAATTTCTGAGGACGAGCCAGCCGGTGACTTTTTTGTAGAGCACTCAAAATAGTATAACTTTGTCCGGACAAGTAAGGGTCTATCGTCGCTACAGGAAAAGTTACAGGCGTTCCAAGGAAGTATACTTTGAGAAGCCTTTTTCCCCTTATAGAATGAGATAGGACGGTTATTTTACAAAACTGACAACACTTTGACCGAGTAGTTTTTTGTGCTGAACAAAAAGTGTCATACAAACATCTGTCAAAAACCGTTTTTTAACTTCACTTAAAATGCCACGTAAGCTACGTAAGAATATACGTAAGAGGAAGGGAGCATTGAAACATCCAATAGTAAAACTGACACCACAACAACAGTTGCAACAACAAATGCTGAATGACCCCACTATGTTGCAACAAATGTCAAGCAACCCTATGCTTTTAAACCGAGTTATTGGTGCACAGAGTGGAGGTTTAAGAGCGGCACTTTTAGCGAAAATGGCAGGCTATGGTGGAGCTGCAGACGGAACAGCTTATAACCCTCAAAGTCAAATGAATTTGAGTTCACTCAAAAATCAAATAACAGATGTCAAAAAGTCAAACATAGACATACAGAAACAAATAAGTGAAAACGAAAAGAAACTAGAATATGACAGACACACAAAGAAACTCAATGAGTTAAACGTAGAGAAAAAGAAGAAAGAAGAAAACTGAAAGAACTAAGTACAGAGGAATATGCGAAAAAAGTGTCAGAAAAAGCAGCAGAAGTAGCAAAAATGGAACAAGATGTTATAAATTTGAAAAACCATACTACTCAATATAAAGTACTGAAAGATGAAGAAATAAAACAAAAAGCCCTGAAGACATATATGGATAGCGATGAGTATAAAAAAGAAGTTGAAGCAAATGTAAAGGCAGAAAAACTTTTACAGTTGCAAAACCAAACCGTACAGTATGAAAACTTAGCACAAGAAATTAAAAATAACGACGCAGCCATGCAAAAGGCAATGAAAAGCGCAGAATATATAAAAGCTAATAATGACTGGTTAGATGCCCAAGCCAACGCTAAAGCAGCCCAACTTATAGGGTCAATAAGGACAAAAATACAAGCGGATGAAGACAGTTCAAATGAAGCTTTAATGAATGCTGACTTTAAGAATGCCTTCGAAGCTCTTCATAGTAAAGTGAAACTAGTGAACGACTTCTCATCTGGAAAGAAACTGAAGTCTGAAGGTTTCGACAAAGAGATAAGAGAAGTAGCACAAAATATGACGAAAATAACAGATGCAGCAACGAGACAGGCAGTTCAAAGTGCCTATGACGCCGTTAGAGCAGCTGTTGTGGAAAGTCAAGAAAAAGAGTTACAACAGACCAAAACAGACCTAGTAAATGCTTTCTTAAAAACGAAAAGTCAGGTAGGACATTATGCTGCAGATGGAACATATGTGCCAGCTGGTGGAACTTATATACCACCAAACCCTCCAAGAGAAGCACCTGCACCAGGACTACCTAAAACATTTACATCGTCACATGGACACAGACACAGGCATGCACCAAAACCAACACAACAACCAACAGTTCAAAACCCTGCACAACAACAACCACAAACAGAGCAAGGACATAAAAGAAGTAGAGAAAAAGGAAACCAAGAATTCTTAAAAATGCTTAAGGAAGATTATGGTTACCCAGATACTCTTGACTTTAGTGACAGATATAAAGAAGCTATTAGAAAGTTCAAGGAAGGAAATACTGACCCGAACCTATTTAGCTTTATGGTTCAGCATAAAATCGGATATAATCTCAAACCTGGAAAATACAAGCTCGCAAAGGGATATGATTTAATAGCATATCATCCAAATGACATGAATGAATTTACTCCGAGATATTTGATGTCAGAGCTAAATGATAATTCAACTCTCTTCATGAAACGCGTAAAAAATAGAGACGGAACGAAAGAAGAAAGGTTTATGAGTCCGGATGACTTAGATAGGGAACTTGTTAAAAACGGTCTCGGAATATATGAAATGCCAGCAGATGAGGTACAAGAAACTCAACAGGAAGAAGTTCAGATACAACCAGACATGGAAGAAATAGTTCAGCAACAACAGCTAGAAGAGCCTGAAGGAAACGAACAAATCCCTCCTTTGGAAACTAACTTCACAGAACTAGATGAAGATTTGGAACAGCCGAAAAATCTTGACCCTCAACAAGAGTATGCAGAGAATATGGAATCTTTCCAAGAGTCTAAGAAAAATTCAGCTGACATAGTAGAAGAATATCGAAAAATGTTCACCGACATACAAAAGACTCCAACATCAGATGAAAATATTCAGCATAGAATGGAAGTACTGAAAGAAAATGTACGCAAATACAATAATCCTTTTTACTTACGACCATATAACGTTCAATCTTTGGCTGAACTCGGTGAAAATAAAAGGTTTAATTTCAAGAAAACATATAGAAATGAAACATTGTTTAAAGTTCATTCAGAACCTAACCAAGATGGAAACAAACCTACTTTTGTTTCTGCAGACTATGGAACTACAATGAGATGGGGTCATAAAGCTAATCCGGATAGGTGGTTCATAAACTTACAACCTCAATTCCAAGAAGTTGTAGACGCAATGGAAGTGAATGGTGAACCAGATATAACGGGTATTTTCAGCGCGGCTTTAATGCCATTGAAAGATATGAAAGATGCAGATATTTTGGACCAGTATGAAATGAACATGGCTGAGGGAAATATAACACCTGACGTTCTAGAACATTTATCTCAAAGAACTACACAGAACCATAGAGATGGTATATTTGGTGAAGAGTTTAGAAAGAAAGTTAGGGAGAGAGAAGGAAGAGAACCTATTGTACATGACCTTGCAAACGAAAGTTTGCAAAATGTCATAAAAACTTACTTTGCAGACAATGAAATGAGAAGGGATGAATATTTAAGAAAACTCAAATGGACAGTACCAAATGAAATGTTAGTATTGAAAAACATGTTCCTTGACAAAATAAAACCAACTACAGAAATAAATGACGCAAGACTGAAACGTTGGGTAAAAGCTTTCCCATTCACAAAAGATATTATTGGTTACATGGAAAGAAAACCAGAATGGCTACAAAAACATATATTTGGAAACGAGCTTATTCCATATGGACAAGCTATATTTGAAGAGCTTGAACCGGAAACTCAGGAAAGAGTCATGCAAACAATAAGCGAAGACTCAAATACAAACTATGACAAAATCTTTCTAGGATATATGTTACCTGAGATGGGCGACCAGAGCCCAAAGGCAAAAAGGACATGGGAAATTTACAACATACTAGGTGAACATGAGGCAAAGATGCAACAACTTGAAGCAGAGGGCAAGTTACCAAAAGCGACACCAAAGAAGAAGAGAAGAGTAGAACAAAGTGAAAGTAGTGAAGAAGTAACTTCATCTAGTGAAAGTAGTGGCAATGAAGGAAAAAGAAGAGTTAAAGATTCAGTTAAAAACTCAGTCAGGAAGAAAGTAAAGCTTGGTCCGAGTGGGTTCTATTATGACATATAAATCCAACTATTCTATATTTTTACCCATATGAAATGTACGCCGCTCAGAATATAACGCCAACAGTTTTGGATGCCATGAACGGAAATGTTTCCGAATGGTATAACGAATGCGACAATGCCATTAGAAGGTCAGAAATAGTTCCTGGAACTTACGAATATACAACTGCTGTTTCTTATGGAAACGTATGTGAGTTTGGAGAAGGTTCTTCAACAACAGTAGATATTGCTTGCGACAGGTTTCATATTATTTCTATTGACAACTCATTCTTATACGTGGAACAAGACATTGAAATAAAACCTTCTGCCAAGTTGTCTGACAAGAAAGGTTGCAATGGAATTTTCTATGTCGGATACCAATATGCTCCAGAAGTTTTTATGGGATATAAGATATATTCTAACTCTGACTTAGTTCAAACAGTAACATGGGCAAACTATGAATGGTTCGCTTTGAGAAACTCAGTACAACCACAAGCTAGAGAACAAACAGACCAGTATGCAACTATTGAGAAAATAAGAAGACTTGACCCTAACGTTCCAGGAGTTTATGTTAACCTTTCTGGACAAACTGCAGCAGCAGTAACCAAAGTAAAACTGAAACTAAGAGTTCCTTTGTCATCTTTCCTCATCTTCAGGTTTTTAAGATACTTGCCAAACTGGGCAGGAAAAATTTCTATTGAACTTACTCCAAGCAAAAATAACTTAGTCATTGCACCAACACAAGACCCATTCACTATTACAGACGTAAAGGGAACAAATCAAACGTCATTCGCCGAATTTTGCAAAGACAAAGTTGACTTAGACTTTGGTTTCTCAAACTTCAACAATGAAGTAAACTATTATTTCAATGCTGCTGGAACTGCTTGGGACCCAGCTAAGTTCACATGCGAACAGTTTGAATGCAAGAGAATAGAAAGCAGACTTGCAGTCTATATGTTGGACCCAGATATTTCAAATGCTTTAGCTGCCAAATATATTGCAGTTCCACTTATGTTCCCTATACACCAAATATCTGTCAAAGACTTTGGAGGTGAAGTTGGAAACCAAAATCCAGGAGCCGCAGGTGCAAGAACAGATATTGCTTTAACAACTGCAATGAAACATGCAGATACTATGTTTGTTCTGTTCAGACGAACTATAAATGACTATTCTTGTTTCTACAACCCTGGTATTAAATATCATATAAACATAGATGGCAAATATTATCCAAGAGAAGAATATTCTACAGTTGAGGATATGAGGTCATACAACGTGACATTAGATGCTATGAACTTTAACAACAACTTCACAACAACCATTAACCCTGAAATGCAAAATTCTATTATGCCATATGTGAAAGTATGGACTCATACAGGAGGTCAAAAAACTCAATATACAAATGGGGACCGTTCAAACTTTTGGCTTGGCATTCCATTTGCTGACTCAGAAGACTTTATGGGTGGTATTTCAACTGTTGGTACAGTTCAAATACAATATACTGGTGACAGAGACGGTCCAGATGAATTGAGAGCAAAGAAGTTTACAAAACCAATAGCACTTTTCACGGAAGATGCTCTTTTGAAGATTTGTTCGATGAAACCTGCTGGGGCTCCTCAGATTGGCATAACGACAGCTTCCATCGAGCAGATTTTGGCAGCAGGTCAGTAAGTTGTTCTTGAACTGACTTCTCTCCGTCAAATATTGACAGTACGCCAGTTTTGACATAATATTGTATTATAAACTTTCCTTTAGTAATATCTGTAAGTTTTGAAGTTATATTTTTGTCTGCTTCAAGAACTTTCACCATTTCAGTTATACCAACTTTCTTTGCTTTATGAAAATATTTAGGTTCAGCAAAGACTGCTATTCTATAACATTTTCCATTGTTTGTGTAAAGAACTATTCTGTCAATGTATTTGTATTGTTTGTGAGTATAAACTTTGTTCTGCTTCAATTCAATAAGATATCCGAATACGTCCATCTTTTTATTCTAAGTAAAATGTCATTTCCGAAAAATAGAAGCGTAAGTGTTTCAAAAGGTTTAATGGCGGTGGCAGATGTGAAGTTAAATTCACCAACTCAAACAAACAGTCAAAGTGTTGTTGTCAATGTCAAAGACAGAGATGTTGAAGTGGGGAAACCATACGAAGACGAAGATGGTATAACAATTGTTCCTGTAAAAGAACCAACATATCCTGAAGTTAACAGAGACTTAAGTTCTGTTGCAGATATTCGAAACGACTACCAACAACTGAAAGACAAACTTCAAACTCAGGAGAAGATTTGTCAAGCTTTAAGTATAATGTTAAACTTGGTCGAACACAACCCTGTAAAAGTGAACTCATATGTCATTGCACCTCATGAAGTTTTGAAAGAACTATTGAAACTTTTGACAGAGGCAGACGATATAAACATCAAAGAAATAGAACCCGACATTGGTTGCTGTGGTGTTTCATATAATGTCATTGACAAGATATACGTTATGAAAGGAGGTGAAACGTTGAACTTAAAATATAGTTTCCCAGACGTTATAAAAATATTTGACGACCACAACATTTCATTAAAATTTATTTGCTAAGTAAATGGCAGAAGACATAATGGTTTATACTATTACGACTAAAAACCCTGAGTCATATAATTCTATAACAACAAACTTACAAAGTCCTCAAGGACGATATTGTAAACTAACCTTAAACACAATGACGACTAAAGCCTGTTGAGTAGGTGACAAAAGTGCATACTCTTAAATTAACCTTAAATGTTGATTTTTCAATATTTTCGGTATTAACCTTATTGTAAATTTTTCCGGTGATAAATTTATCACACCGTGGTTATTTTTCCGGTGAGATTTTTAACCTTGATTTAATGAAATTAATATATATAAATTTTATTATTTTTAATTTCGAATGAGTATAATAAAATATTTTTTATGTGTTTTTGTTTTTGATGTGATTTGAATTTTGTTAACTCTTTTCAAAATCACTTCATTTTTATGATTTCGGTGGACTTAGAGGAGCTTATTGCTTTTGGTATTAAACAGGAAGTCAAGGGCAGTGTCCCATACAGAAGAAGAACGGGATCTCCAAAGCAATATGTCACTTATTCATGTTCGTATCCCCTATGCAAGGCAAAATTTAGGGTTGAAGAACAAAATGGAGTGTTTACTATAAGCAAAGTTAATGAAGAACATTGCCATCATATAGGAGTTGAAATGGGTTCACATTACGCGAGTAAATTTTATCAAAAATGGATCGAACTTTATATTAAAAACGGTGGAAAGCAATTTCTTGCTCAAAAAGCATTTTTTGATAAGTTCGGAATTGATACGAATAACAAAGAAACGATGAAACTTTTCGCGCAGTCTACTGATGCTTTAAAGCACAAATTTTATCGCCTTGATGAGATTATTGCACAAAGATTATCAAACGATCCTTACACTTCTTTGGAAGCATTTTTGAATAATTTACAGGAAGAGTGCCCAGATGATCTCGTTCAATTTGATTACAATGGAGATTTTTCCGAGTTTACAATCATATATGCACCTTTTGCTGCAAAAGAATTGGTGCATAGCATTGATAACCCTCTCCACGTCGATTCCACTCATTCTTTAATTAAAGGAAAGATCCAATTGTTTGCAGTAACAATGAAAACAAGTCAAAACACAATTTTCCCCTTTTGCTATTTTTTAGTGAACCCTCAGACATCTGAAAAAATTCAAGAATGTTTGGTGAAATTCTGTGAGTTTGCGCACCTGGATCCACAGCATTGGAGCGCTGACTGTGCGCTAAACATTGCTCGCGCAATTGAGGACGGATTTCCTCTTGCGCAGCTCAGTTGGTGCGCTGTGCATGTTTTACGCGCATGTGCAAAAGTTGGAAGCTATTTTGACAATCCACAGAATTTTGAGAACTTCTATTTAGCAATGGACTTTTTGACATTACGTGCAGATGCAACGAATGCAGAAAAGCTGGCTGAAGAGTCTGATGAAACATATGAGTTCTTGACAACAATGTTAGAAGAAGAAGAACCGCGCGCTTTGAAGTATTTCGATAAACAATGGAGAAGAACCAAAGAACATTGGATGATGTTATATCGTGGAGAAGGTGATTCCACGAATAACATTGCGGAATCACACTTTCATCAATTAAAGCAAACATTTTTCTTGGGTAAGAAAAATGAGCGCATTGATGACATCGTCATAACTCTCATCACTGTTGTGATTCCAAATGCGATTATTAAGGTTCAAGTCGCTAATGTTTTGAATGAAGAAAGAGCAGTAAGAATTCTTACAAGGGCAGGTAATCAGATTGTTGAGCAAAGAGCTTCAAAACACGATGAATGTTTGAAATTAATTCAACACATTTTGGAAATTGTCGAAAGCCGAAGGATTGAACCTAATGTCCTTATTCCATCTTTGAAGGCAATATTAAATTTGGCACAAAGAAGTTTAAAGGAAGAGTAAGCAAGATTAGATAATTTGGACTTTTTTTTAAAATTAATGAATAAACAGTATATTTTTGAAGTGTAAGCTTATTTACCTGAAGCTATATTACTTAATATAACATTCAAAGTATTATTGCTATTTATTGGAGAACAAATTTATGTAATTTTCACATGAAAATTGATAAATTTGTATTTCCTTATGATAATCAATTTTTGTATTTGTAGAGAGTCTCCCTGCATGATATCAAGACTTGGCTATTGGTCTTTATCCATTTTTGAAAATTGTATTGTAAATTGTAAGAATTTCTGAATACTACTACTATAAAATATAATTGCTTATCTATGTATATTCTCCTTGCATGATATCAAGACTTGGCTATTGGTCTTTATCCATTTTTGAAAATTGTATTGTAAATTGTAAGAATTTCTGAATACTACTACTATAAAATATAATTGCTTATCTATGTATATTCTCCCTGCATGATATCAAGACTTGGCTATAAGTCTCTATTCATTATGAGTATGACCCCATTTTTTTTACAAAAAGTGCCGAATTGCAACTTTGTCCCAATCTCCTCAGATATACCACCAACAGGTTTTGTTGACTTATTTAATACTTTAAGTACGGGTGTAACATGTGCTGCAACTAGAGCAGGTTTCATTATGTTTGGATGTCCGACTGAGTTTACTATAAACGATATGAGCTATAATACAAAACTTATTTCTGGTTTTTACTACCAACAGTTTCCTATAACAGGAAAAGGTGTCATACAAGGAATGTCTATTCCATTGACATTAAGCACACCAATCTTATATATTGTTTCAAACTTAGGTTCAAAGTGTTATTCGAATGTCGACAGAAACTATTATGACCAAAAGATACTTATGCGTATAAACAATACTTTCTCTGCTGGTTTGCCTATTGTTCATTCGAATGCAGAATTTTCAACCTTAGTGAACTCAAACACATTGGCAAGTATAACGTTGACATTAGTTGACGCAAACTTTGTTCCTGTAAAACTTTTATGTCCTATGTATTTGTCATGACGGCAGAAAGTTTCGAATTGGAAGATGCAACTGGTGAAAGTATTGTATTACAAGAACAACTTCAACAACAAATAGCTCAAGAACAACAAATGCAACAAATGGAACAACAAAGTCAAGAATAAAAAAATAATATTTTTTTTATTTTTATAAAAATGTACAGAATAGATGTTTCAGATTTTTATGACTTCCAAGCATTCAGAAATATATGTCCATTTAGAGACTATAACAAAGCAGTCGAGAATTTGAAACGTTTAGTCATTTATGTTGACTCTGCCCCAGAATGTTATGTCATGAAAGAATGGGATGTTGTCTTTAACAAACCAAGAGCAACAATAGTGTCTGAACAAGAATGTAGACAGAAACTTAAGAAAATAAAAGTTGTACAAGTTGGAATGAAGATGTTAGATGCTTGGGATATCTTATTGTCAAAGTTAGAAGATTTTTCAGTTCGAGGTATAAAGTTCTATACACCTTCTCCAAACTTCTATTCTATCTTCACTGGATATAAATACGAACAAGTAGAATGGAAAGAAAATATTATAGAAGCTTGGTTAGACCATGTCAAAAATTATATGCAATGGAAACGAAAAGGTTTATGAGTATATCTTATGTTGGTTTGCAAACATCTTACAACATCCAAGTGCTAAAAATGAAACTGCTCTCATTATAATTGGAAAACAAGGAACAGGTAAGAATACTTTCTTTACAGATATTTTGTGCAAACTGTTAGAAGGTTATTCGAATCCGAATATGACAAACTTAGAAAACATCTGTGGCAAGTTTAACTCTTCAATAGAGAATATGAAACTTATAGTTTGCAATGAACTTCAAAGTATAGATACAACAAAAGTTTTGAACTCAGATGCTTTGAAGAGTCTTATAACAGACAAAGTTGGAGTTGTTGAAAGAAAGTATAAAGACCAAAGAGTTTGTGAAAATGTTGCAAACTTCATTATGGTTTCAAACAATGCTGTTCCGATGAAGTTAGAAAGTTCTGACAGAAGATATGTAGTTGTCAGAACGTCAGAAGCTCATATGCAAGATACAGAATATTTTGACGCTTTGTCAGAAACTTTGACATCTGACTTTTACAACCACTTGTTCTCATATTTCATGACATTAGATATTTCTAACTTCAATCCAAGACAAATTCCACATACCGAAGAGAGACAAACATTGTTAGAAGCAAACAAGAGTGTATATGAACTGTTCATAGAAGAAAGCGACTTTGAGTGTTTAGATGAAAAGTCTTTATATGATGAATATAAACAATATTGTCAAGAGTATGGTTATATGCCAGCGTCTAAACGAACATTCTTGGCAAATGTTAAAAGTCTTTTAGACGTACAGAATGGTGTATATACAAAGAAAATTTTTCTGAGTAAATTTTAAAAAAAATATTTTTTTATCCGATAGAAAAGATGACGAAATATATTTCAGTAAACAAGTACATGTCAGGACTTAAAGAAGAACTAGACCCATTCACATATTTGAATGTTTACTTCTACCATTTTGAAAAGTCTTCATTCAGCAAAGTTTGGAACATCGAACCAGTTAAGTTTGCTATTGTGACTAAAAATGGTGCGAAATTTGAAGACTTAGACATAGAAGGTTTGTTAACAGTCAAAGAAAGTTTTGACAGAAGGTTCTCAAACCTTAAAAAAGGCAAAGCATACAAACTTGTTATACCTTATGAACCAAAGAAGACAGACGACTATGAATATTATGAGTCTAAAGTTGTAGAAGTTCAAGGTAAATTGGGTAAAAAGCTATTAGAGTCTAAGCCAGTGTTTACTCCTAAAGAGGAAGAGAACATTGACATTGACCCAGAAATGTTCTAAAAATAAAATTTTATTTTTACATGTCAAATTTCTTTTTCTCTGGAACTGTTTCAGGTTCTTTCTTCTCTTCTTCTTTTTTCTCTTTCTTTTCTTTCTTCTTCTTTTCTGGTGGTGAGACGTCAAATTTCTCAGAACCATATTTATGTAAAAGTTCTTTGTCCTTTAATAGCCCATCTATTCTGTTTTCTATTTCATCTTCAAGAACAGCGCATGTGTCTTCTTTGCATTCTAAGAACTTTTGTTGGACTTCATCTTTCCAATCGGCGTCATTTCTGTCAACAAGTCTGTCATTGACAAATTTTAAGACTGCTCTTTGTAATGTTTTATGGTTCTTGTCATATTCCCAGAAACAGAACTTTAGAACAAATTCACCTTTCTTGTTTACACTATGTAAGATTTTATGGTCGACAGATGTTTTGCTGTCAAAAAGTTTGTCTCGAATATAGATAGCGAAATCGCTAGACATTTTCTAAAAGATAAAAATTTTAATTTTTCTAAAAATATGTTAAAAAAAAGTTTGCTGACATTGACAAGAAATTTGAGAATGTTTTAAATAAGAACAAGAGGAAGTTAGAAAATGCTCAGATAAAACCTATACATGACAAGTTCTTATTTGCTCAGAATGGTATAACAGGTCTAATTGCACCACCTGGGTCGGGTAAGACTTTCACTTATCTTAAAATGGCTGCACAACAACAAGAACTAGATGAGAAGAACCCATTCTATGAGTTAGTAGTCATTTGTAGTACTTCGGGTCAATTTGACCAAACCGTCAATTCGTTCAAAGATATTATAAAGAAGTCTAAGTTAGTATGTATAAAGGATACTGAGTTGTTAGATTGGATAAAGAAGTACCAAAGAAGAGTTTTGAAGTATAATGCTATAAATGAGTATATAAATTCTAAGTTCAAAGACCCTAATGAGGAAATGCAGAGAATATTAGAGAAGAAACACTTCAGAAACAAACAGAAAGAGATAGAATACATTTCGAAGAAATTGCAATCTTACGATTGGAAGACTTACCCTCATAGATGTCTTCTTATCTTAGATGATTTCGCCTCTCATCCTTTGTTAAAGAATAGAGAACAAGATATGTGTCGAATTCTTAAGAAGCTCAGACACTTTAACATCTCAGTTGTCATTTGTGTACAGACAGTAAAGAGTTTAAGTAAGGATGTAAAGAGAATACTTACTGACATAATACTTTTCCCCGGATTGTCCGAAGACGATTTCATGGAACTTATGAAAGAGTCCATGGCAGGTAAGTTTGACAGACATGAACTATGGGAGAAGTACAAAGTCATACAAGACCCTCATACTTCTTTCAAAATTCATATCTACGCAAACAAAGTTCAAATTGTAAATGGTCAAGCTTGAAAAATAAAGAGTGCATCTACCCTACTTGTTTGAAGTTGTCAAAATACTCTGTTATTTTTTCCTTCAGTAATGTTAAGCCTTCTTTGAATGTAAGTATTGTGCAACCTTTGATGTCATAGTGTGTTTGAGGTAACGTATCTTGAACTATCTGTTTAACATCTTCATTTGGGGTCATTGAAATCGGTAAGTTTTCGCGATAGAACCAATTTCTGTCAGATTTGTAAATCTTAGCAAGGTCGTAAAAGCTTTTGTTGTTTCTTCTGACTAAATGCAACATAACCATATCTTTATCTTCTTCTTTCTCCAACTCTTCAGTATAAATCATATACTTATAGTTCTTTTCCTTTCCTTTTGGTACCGAACGTGGTATTCTTTTCTGAATGCTTTTGTCTTTTGCTTCAAGCTTGTTTTCCATCTCTTCACGTTCTGCTTTATATAGTTCATCTAACATCATGAAAATATAACAAGCATAACGAGGTGAAGCCCACATTGCTACAGCATTTACTAAAAGTCTATGAATATAATAACCTTTCAAACCAGGAGCCAAATTCTTGCGATTTTCGTACGGAATCTCTTCTCTCGGTTTTCCGAGGGAAGCAATCATATGAGGAAATTCTTCTAAAAGTTCTTTTGTCTGTTGGTTTTCAAACCAATGATATGCTTGCTTTGTAGAACGAAGAGCATTCATTATACTTTGCATTTGGTACATATCGTCTTTGACCGAACGAATGAGACGTAACTGTTTGTTATACTGTATGTACTCGTATTCTTCATTTATAGCTTCATGGACTATAACTGTTGTTGTGTTCTCTGATGTTGACATTACTGTCTTTACATACAAAATAAAAATTTTTCTTAGAAAAAAACTAACTTTATTTTTCTAACTAATGAAATTCATTATTTTTGTTGCTGAATTCAATAAAAATATATTTTAGGGTAGATGGTTAGATCTAACCCGATATCTAACCTCATTTCTACCCCAGTTATTTTATAAACGTTTCACATGGTAAACGTTATTTTTTAAATTTTGTGAAAACTCAACGGTTTGACACATGCCCTAAAAATTATTTTACTCAGAATTTTGTTGCTGAATTCAATAAAAATATATTTTAGGTGAAGAGGTGAGATTTCACCTCTTTTTTCACCTAATTTTTCACCTCTTTTTTTGACAAGCGTTTTACATGAATTGTACGATGTATATTTGAAATCCTAAACAATTTCGTAGCTTCAATTTCTTCTTTTAGTACATCAAAAATTTTAACAATGCCGAAAGTTTCTTTATACTTCTTCTTGACATCAGATAATAGGAAATCGTCAGCAGTTGGATAGTTTTTGTTCAGAAATTCTAACATGTTCATTTTATTTTCTACCGGCTTCTCTGCCTCCCTCTTTAAATCTGCACAGTCGTTTCTCCTTCTTTCTATCTCTTTTACTGAATAGTTATATTTCCTAATTGCTGCTTTACATTTAGAACATTGCGGATTCATTTTTGCGTTATATTCTGAAACCTTACCTGCTAAAACAACTAAGGCGTCAATGGTTTTCTTTAAATCTGAAGCAGTTGGTTTTATCTGTTCATTCCATACCTTACCTCTTCTATCTTTATCTCTTATCTGCCATACACATTTTGCAGCTAATGAAACAAAGTTGTCGTATGTCTTAAACCCCCCGATTTACATATATCAGAGATGTTCTTATATACCATGTCGCAATCTTTGTCCATAACTTTATGGTTGCAATGATATCCTAGAAACTCATAATTTACCTTTCGTATGAACTTCTTTATTTCTACTGAGTCAGTTGCTTTGACTTCAATTTCGGCGAATTCAGGAATAGTTAGTTTTTGCTGCTGAATTTCAGGTAGTTTAGGCAAATGGTCGATGAGGTCCTCCATTTCATAAAGATACTGTTCATTTGTTTCATCTTTCGCACTACAGTCTAAATTACTTGTTAAAAGTTCCTGCTTTATTCTTTGTATTTCTGTTTCGAAAGTAAATGAAGAAGGAATGAAGCTTTTCATTTCTACTAACATAGATGTTGGATTCATGACTAACGAGTTTGGTGCTGTTGTTTGAATTGTTGTTGTGCCGATTGTTGACATTTCTGTTCTTTTATACAAAATAAAAAAATAAATAAAAATAAAACTAACTTTATTTTTTCTATCTTAAGGAAATTCATGAAAATTCAAGAGGGTAGAAATGAGGGTAGAAATGAGGTTAGATCTAACAATCTACCCTAAACATTATTTTTGCTGAATTCAGCAACAAAATGAACGAGGTCAGGATGTATGTAAATACCTTTGAATTCATTTATAACGCCCTTAGTAAGCTCATAAAATGCTTGTTTTGAGGTCGAGCCACTTTTGGCTCCACCGTATTCTTTCAACCAAAACTCAAGAATTTCCTGCTGGGGTGGAGCTTGCTGGAACAACCAAGGGTTGGGGAAGTAAGGCATAGGCTGAGGAGGGTAGTTCGGGAAGCCTTGTGGTGGGTAGTAACCTTGAGGTGGAAATTGGTAGTAATTCGGAGGTACTTGCTGGAACTGAGGTTGCTGAGGAGACTGTTGTGGTTTTTTAGGTTCCTCTGGTTTGGGAATGGACTCGGTTGGTGGGACGTCAGTCATCCGTTTGTGGCTTAACCGTCGGACCACAACGATAAAAATCTCTGCTACTAGCAGTACTTTTACTGACAGTAGCAGTACTTTTACTGACAGTAGCAGTACTTTTTCTGACAGTAGCAGTACATTTTCTGACATTAGCAGTCCTTTTACTGACAGTAGCAGTACTTTATCGTCGAAAACCCTCTCAAATTTTCCTTTTTACTGACAGTAGCAGTACTTTTACTGACAGTAGCAGTACTTTTACTGACAGTAGCAGTACTTTTACTGACAGTAGCAGTACTTTTTCTGACAGTAGCAGTACTTTTTCTGACAGTAGCAGTACTTTTTCTGACAGTAGCAATGGTCGAGGTCGAACCTACCGACGAGGCAATTTACCTAATTGAAATTAACGAGCTTGTTAAAGACTTCCTCAGGCAGAATGTAAAAGGCAAGCTTGTTAACGGTTGGATAACGGGAAGGGCTGCCTTGAATCTCGAGACTTCGACTGGAATTCCAATTGAGGTACCAGAATGCACTCCTTTCGACGACATAAAGCAAGCAAAGAAGGAAGCCATTATAAAGTTCTTTGCCAAGCGTCCTTGGATACTACTTCCAAACAGAGAGAACCCTTTCCCAAGAATGAACCAAATTCTCAAGGGTCTCCTTCACTTCTCTGGTCAGCCGTTCTACATAACCTGTGAAGGCGACATCCAACCAGTTCAGTAAACATCTCATTTTAACTCACTTTTTTTATGTTTTTTGTGAAAGTGTCAAAAATAAATTGTTTTCATGAGTTTTCTACGATGTTAGAAAAAATGTTATTTTCTAATATCTTCACATTCAATACTTTTTCAGCACTTTTCCGTAGTTATATATGAAAGACAATTCGAGATAAAAGTCATAGTACAATGGAATAATATGTTGCACACCATTTGTTGTGAACCAAACTTGAAAGTCAGAGAAACTGTTACTAGGTGGTTCGTAGAATTTAGAAGCAAAGTCATAAAGGTCCTTACCAATACATAGAAAACTATTGCTGCTTGAACTGAAACTTGCATGACACATAACATTTTGAGGGTCAAACACGTTTCTATAAACCATCAAATCTGCTGGTGGAAGTATAAATTTAAATGGACCATCTGGTGGTAATGGTTCGTTCTGGTTTAGTAACCGAAGAAATTGTGTCCAAGAACGTTTGTCTACTTCCCAAAATAAAAACTCTGTATCTCTTGGAGGGTTAATTTCAATCTTTTGAAATGAAACGGTGGAGTTCATCTTGTCATATTCTAGTTTCAGATAGTATGTTCCATTTAGTAAAGAGTCGTATTTTTCTTGAAATTCCCAATAATATTTGTTCATTTGAGTTTGAAAGTCATTTAGAGTTTTCTCAAGACTTTCGTCTGAACGAACTGTAAAGATCCTCATTTCGTCAAATTTGTCTATTAGACCATCAGGACCTTCATACTGCCCATGAAAATATACTGCGAACATAAATGCGTTAGTTCTATTTGAAAACAAAACTCTTCTAAATCCTATTGCCTTTGCATCTGAAGGACTTTGAAGCCAACGAATTGGATAGTCAAACCTGTATGCTCGGGATGAAATTTCTTCATCTGAAATAGTCCTACCAGCATTTGTAAAGATATAGTCTAACGGTTTTGTATCTGCTACTTTTGTTCTTTGTTTTTCAACCTGAAGCATTTAATATATGTAAAAATATATTGTTTTAAAATGGTATGCCATATAGCTTCTTGAATTTGTTAAGAAGTATTTGAACGTATTTTCCATCTGTATCTCTAGTGTTTACATAAGCATAGCCCGCCTTAGTAAAATATACTTGTAATTTCCTATAGTTTACGCCGGTATAAAAGTAGAAAGAGTTTTGTTCTTCGCTATAGTAGTAAAACTCAAACGTATGCTTGCCATAGTCTGTAATTTCAATTGTTTCATCTTCTAGTTCGTCGACAAATTCGAATACAATATCTCCAAATTTGCCTTTGTTCTTATTGTTTTCAGAACGAGTGACCCAACGTAAGTTTTCAAGTCTATTGTCGTTTCTTATATGGTTTATATGGTCTACAAAAGGTAAATTGTTAGGATTCAGTATAAAATGAGTTGCAATGACAACATGTTTAAGATAGTGTTTTCTACCCATCTTCATAATAGCATATCCGTCATTTCGCTCCCATTCGCTTAAAACTCTTTTTGTCTTTTTGTTTCTGACTTCAAATGACTCACAACAGTGAATTTCATATTTCTCATCTAACAAACAAGTTTCCCAACGGTCTTCTCCAACAAACTCAGCGTACATTTCAAATAAAATAAAAAAAATGTCACTTTTTTAAAAATAAATTTTTTTATTTCATGCAATGTTTTATTTCTGTGCCGTCTTCAAGTATGCCCCAATATTTCCTTTTCGATATTACATGAACTTCGGAAAATACCTTATCTAGCTTAAAACAGCCCATCTTTTCACCGACCATTCCCATTTCAATGAGTTTGTTGTATCCTTCTTCGTTCGTCATGAGTGCGTCAATGTTCTCATAGTAAACCTTCACTTTCGATTTGACTTCCGAGAAGAACTCATTGTAGTTGTCAAGGACTGCCTTTGCGAACTGAGGGTAAGACCAATGTTCGACAATAGGTTTTAATGTGGTTACTAAGCCACTTTGACCTTGAGTGAATTCGTACTTCAAAACAAAAGGAGAAAACCTTTCAACAAAGTTGTCGACCTTCTCATAATGTTTACTCTTCATCTCTTGAGGTTTCTTAATGGAATATCCCCATGTCGAATTCATAAGCAATTTGAGTGTCATTGCAAGTTTGGGGTTTGAAGCTTTCCTAATATCATACAGTTGTTGTATGACTTTTCCAACTGTATAGTTCCTTCCCGGGAACTCACCATCTTCGTTTGGAATTCCAGTCGGAATATATTGGACAAACCTCATGTACGCAGCGTTAAGGTCGACATAGTATATCTTTTCGTTTGAGTCGAACTTGTCGCAACCAATTGGTCCAGTTTGTGGAAATTCAAGTGAGTCTCTTATCTTCTGAGAAACTTCTCCTGTTATCTCATAAACATCGTCGAAGCAACCTGTTTCATATAAAACCTTCTGACCTAACTCAGAAGCTCTCCAATACAATTTGACGTCAATTGGATGTCTCAATGGAAGTTTGTTTATAGCATCTTGAAGTTCTTGCAACCTCATTGGAAGTTCTTCTGGTTCAGGTTGGTATCCGAACATACCAACCCCTTGTGGAACTGTGTACTTCTTTTGTACTAGAACTTTGTCTGGAACAACTTTTGGTCTTGCTAACAATGAAAAGTTTGTTTCGTCTTTTGGTACAAAAGTTTCTGTCAGCTTGTCATCTGGAATTGGTTCCAACAAACCTTTCTCGAAAAGAATGTTTACAGCTCTGACAATGTTGCACTTACTTTTACCAAAGAATGGGTTTGTAAGACTTTCGTTCAACATGAAGTGGTTGTGGACAATTACAATCTTCAACCATGGTAAGTCTTTGTCAACAACATAGTCGTCATGTGAAGAACCTTTAGCTGTAGGTATGTTGACTCGGATATTGACATTTGCCAACGGTGCAATTTTTGCCAATTGACCTCTGAGAATGTACCTTGTCTTCACACATGACTCAAGATACTTCATCTTCTCATCTGTAACAAGACCAGAGTTCCTGAGACATGTAAGAATACAAGGTTCATTGACAATTGTTTCAATTGAATTGTAAATTCCATACCTTGTCAAGTCAATGTCAGACTTATTTCTGAACGGGAAGTATCCAGCATGTTGTCTGACTGCTGCTTGAGGGTTAGGTTGGTACCATTCGAACTTGACACTTGCAATTCCTTCAATTGCATTCAAAATGTCTGAGTCGGAGTCAACCATTTGTTCTCTCTTTGTAGTCTTGAAAGCGTCAAGAAGTTTTGCGGCTGTTTGTTCATTGCCATGTGCATAGTAAATGTGACCATCCAAATCTGTTATGGTCAATCTGAGATTGTGTCCTTTTTATTTCCGTCTTGAATTGCAGCAAGTACTCCCATGAAGCCTTCTTTGTTCTTTCCTTCGTCAAAGTTTACTGTAAAGGTTCGACCAGATGTAATTTGACTTCTAACATCACGATACTTTTCATATGCATATCTTGTTCTTTCCATGGGAGCATGTGCGTCTTCACCTTTTCCTTTTTTCCTTCTCAAGGGATGCAATTGTTCGTCATGTTTCCAGTAGAATCTGGCAAAGCCGTCGTGTCCTTCAACTTGAGGTTCACTAACATCGAAAGGCATGTCCATAAGACGTTCTTCTTCTAACCTCTCTAGTCTGTTTGGATAATTGGCACGTGCTGTTTCCAAATCCATTTCGTAGCGAAGACCAGACAATTTGTCATAGACTTTTATGGGTCTTCCCTTCCTATATTTAAAATTCTTCGAAACTCTCCAACCATATCTTTGTAACTCTGCTTTTATTCTAGCAGACTTTCTATCCATTCTATATGGGGGCATTTTTATAAAAATAAAAAAATATTTTTTTCTTTACTTTACATAACCGCCTGCTGCCATAAGTCTTTGACGCCAACCCATACCAGCTAATGAAGGTTGACTTGGTTTAGTTTGGAAACTAAACTTTGGTTTTGGTTTATCTTCAGTTTTTGGTTTTTCTTCTTCTATCGGTTTTTCGTCACTTTTCAGTTCCTCTGACTTTACTTCACTTGCAGGAACAGTTGTGTCGTCAACATCTTCATAAATATCATATGCCATTTGTTTTTGTTTTCCTTTCAACTTTTTGTGTTTGTTGTAAAGTTTAGAATATTTCGACTCTAAGTCAATGAGATGTTCTATAATGAACTGTTGGTCAGTGAAGTAAACTTTTCCATCTGTTGTCTCGAAAGCTCCTTCAGACTTCAATATTTTATTTGTGAGAGTCTGTTTCTTTTTTGAGATACTAGCCGTTCCATTTTTATGAAAAGTGACTTTGTAGTTAGGGTTTGTATTTCCAGATCTGGCACTTTCTATTATTGAATTTTTCTCTTCATCTGTAAGTTCTTTGACAGGTTTTGACAATGGTTCTGAACTTTTTGTTTGTGGTGTCAAATCTACCGTTTCAACTTCTTCGGTCATTTCATCTCAGTAAAAAATTTTAGTTTGGTTTGTTTTCAACTGGTTGTTTAGGTTTTTTAAGTCGGTCTAAAACTTCCTGAGGTATAGGAAGAACTTGACAAACACGTGGTGTAACTGCTGGAAGCCGACAAATCCATCTTGAACTTATTTGTCTCAATGCTGCATTGTTCATTTCATCTCAATAAAAAACTTTACATTCCCCAAGTTTGAGGCGGTTGAGGTTGGTTATTGTTTACCCACTGTTGTGCATGGTTATATCCTCTGTTAAAGAATCTTTCACCTTGGTCCATATAGTGTCCTGCTTGGTTATAGTAGTCATTTGCTTTGTTATAATAGTTTCCTGCTTGTCTTCCTACATTGTCCATCCATCCTTGAACTTTTCCTCTTGTTTCAGGATTTGGAATAAGATTTGTTGCATCTCGTGCTACATCCCAACCTTTCTGTACAGTTTGTATAATAGGTTGTGCTTTCTCTTTCAGTATACCTAATGTACTCAAAATCTTCCTTCCAATTCCAAATGCACCTCTGGCTATTGTTCCCACTGCGGGTAAAAATCTAGATGCAACTCCTGCTAATGCGCCAAATAAACCCATTTCTTATAGGGTAAAAAATGACGAATCCGAACAAGGACCCCTATGTTTCAAAAGCGACAAAGAAAGCACTCATGATAAAAATCTTTAGTTCAACACCAAATGCTTGGTTTATGGATATCTTGGAAAACATTCCGAGAGTTAGAACAGATGGACCTCCATACTGGTTAATATTTGTTGGTCAAAACACAAGATACTGTGAAGCCATACCATTATGGTCCAAAAATATTTTAGATGTGAAAACTGCTTTGACAATATTCGTTGACAAATACCATCCAACAAAACTGACATCTGACTGTGAAAGTTCTTTCAAATCAGCTGATGTAAAAAACTATCTGCGTTCAAAAAATGTAAACCAATATTTCATTGTCGACCAAAACCATTCTGCTCTTGGTGTCATTGACGGATGTATAAAAATGTTAAGAGACTTAAACCAACCACAAGGTGGTGAAGCAAATGAAATGTCATATGACGACAAATATAGACACTTCTCCATGGCAAAGATGAGACAAGTTTTAAATATTTACAATAACCGTAAACAAAAAGGTTTGGGAAACCACTCCCCCGAAGAAATGAAAAACAACCCTGACTTAGAGAAAGACTATATATTTAATAATTTAGTCAAAAGAGACAAACAAGAAAGAATGCCGGGCTTCAAACTTCAGAAAGGTGACAAAGTAAAAATAGAAATACCTAAGTTAGTATGGGTTAGTTGGGTACGGAGGCACTGCGCGCCTCCTTACCCATTATATGTGAATTTGACACTTTACAAAACCGTTAACGTATATTTTACAACATGAACGCAAAAACTAACTTAACCTTAAATATTTACAAAGCCACCAACCATTTCACCTCACTAACGAACTCACTAATGAAAAAATAAACGTTCTCATAAATTTTCTTCTATATCTTCATCGTCAATGTTAACCCTATTGTAGTCATACTTGAAGTCATAAAGTTTCTCAAGTTTTGAAATGCATAGTCTTGTTAACTTACCTTCATCATCATAAGTTTTTATAAAACTACCATGACAATCTTTATACACAGTCAATGTATAATCTACTGGTCTAGGATGAAGTGTAAAGAACATGTTATACTCAGGAAGGAAGAATAAATGTTTAAATGTATGTTTGTTATATTTTTCGATTTGTATGAGTTGCTTTTGTTCTGTCATTTATATAAAATTAAAATAAAAAATAATTTTAAAAAATAAACTTAAAAATAAATGATATCACCACCCTCACACGTATGAAAACATAGCACAAAAATAAATTTAGGGTAGATGGGTATATCTAACCCGATTTCTAACCTCTTTTCTACCCTGTTGAATTCAATGCTTTATAACTCTCTTCCTTGGTTTCTTTTTAGTTGCTTTCTTCACGTCTGTCTCCAACTTGACTGTCTTTCTTCTTCGTCCATAATGATACCAATTACTTCCACCAGTCAATGGGTCAAATGGTCGTTCATAAGGGTTTCCATACATTCCATAAGGTCCGTATGGATAAACCGCTGGTGGAGAAGAAACATTTTCTTTAGTTCCATCGACTCTATTTAAATGCATTGTTTCACCTTTCATCTGGTCATTAAAGTCTTTTGCGTGTTTTGCAAACTCATCGTCCTTTCCTAAAGCATTTTCTGACTCAGTCGCAACCAAATTGGATGCTTTATTTATGAGCCCTATTTTATTTAATCTTAACTTCTTTGCAACCCAGCCTCCAATCTTCCCTTTATTTGCATCTAATGTCTTCGAAACCCTTCCTCCACTCATTTTATTTACTGCGTCATAAGCTCCAAGTGCTTTTGCTCCAAATGCTAATGCTTTTGTTCCCATTGCGCCTAAAGCTGCCCAAGCTACCATTTACACCATATTAAAATCATCTCTCTTCAATATTATCTCATAAAAGTTCTCGTTACTGGAGAAAGTCAATGAAACATAAGCGTTCTCACGGGCTTCGCCCTCACCGCTTTGCGGTCTATCTAACTTCTTTCTTATATCATCTATACGCTTCAAAATGTCTGAACAATTGCTAACATCTTCTACAACAGTTATTTCATCATGAATGACCCTCAAAAACAAACTCATTTAATATGCTATTAAAATCATCTCAATAATGAGTCCATCCTTTCCGTCTTTGGGTAGCACAACATCTTTCATTGAAGAAGGTTCGACAAGTCTTATGTTAAACTTACTGACAAAGTTTGTTATACTATAATGCTTCGGCGGCGAATACATGTAGTTTGAAAGACATAATATAGATTCTTCAGCAAATTCACTTATACTGGATTTTATAACAATGTTGTCACGAGACCAAATACCACCAATTGACAATCTTGTAAGCAATCCTGCTGAACCTTCTACTGTAAACGTCGATGGTAACATTTCACGAAGGTCATCTATTGACATCTTTGAGTCACTGAATTTAAAGATTTTCTTAAAGCAATCGTCATTATCTAACCATGCAATAGCTTTGAAGTTTTCATTCGAATATACATCTGCTTCATTAAATGTAAAACCTGACTTCTTTGCAGAGACGACTTTAAAATCTATTGAGTTTGTTTCAAAATTATATGCTATGGTAACTTCTGAAGGTAATGGATGCCCTTCCGCAGTCAGTTGTTCTCTCACTACCGTTTGAAGCTTTGTATTAAAAACTTTCATGTCATCTCCTGTATCTAAGTTCACATATACAGCAACAGGGAAACTATCTTGCTTCTTTGTTTCATCATTATATCTCAAAACATTAAAGTTCTTCAATAATATTGTTCTTCCTGCTGGAATACTTCGAACCTGTCTGATTTCAATAGCTTTCTCACCTCCTACATACTCTACCCAGTGTCTTGGATATTCATAAGTATACTGACTTTCTTGAATTTTGGTTGGTTTCATCATAACATGTTCATAGTATATCTTTATACTCTTGTCAGTTAGACTCGGTGCTATGTTCTGAATATTTCTGACTTGCATTTTTAATGGAGATAAAATGAAGCATTTAATACATGACGTAGATGAAGACATGAATGAAAGCAGTGAAAAGCTCAACAGTTCTCTCATTCTTCCTTTCAGTAAGGACTATGAGTTCTGTTCAAATGGTGTTTATTTCTATTGTGGAAAGATGGGTTCAGGTAAGACATTTAACCTCATTCGTCATATACTCATAACAGAGCGTTTAGGAAACGACTCTTACTATGACCAAATCATTATATCAGCAACTTCAGACTCTATGGACTGAACAGCGAAAACATTTATGTCAAAAGTTCAAGCCTCTGTCGTTAAAGTTCCAGACAGTGAACTCATTGAATTTCTTCAACGTTACATTCGACGTAAGAGGAAATATTATGCCATCGTTGAATTTATACAGTCAGGAATGCAAAAGACTTCTGAGGAGATGGAAAGAATTATTGACAAACACCACTTACGTCAATACTCAGGAGTTTACGATATGAAACGACTTACAAACTACATTCTGTCAAAACTTTCAAAATACCCCTTCAAAAAGTATCCTTCAAACACTCTGCTCGTTTGTGACGACTTCGCCGGAAAAGGTTTAGTGTCAAAACCAGACTCACCATTAGCTAACATCATTACTAAAGTCAGACATTACCACTTAACTGTAGCAATACTTATGCAAACATGGAGATTTTTAGCTTTAAACATAAAACGTCTCATAACTGACTTCGTTATCTTTCAAGGTTTCTCACGTTATGATATTGAACTCATTTGGAAACAGTCAGGTATAACATTACCTTTTGAAGAAATTTGGGAAGCATATAAGTCTCTCATCTCTCCTCGTTCATACCTTGAGATTCATATCATGACTAATACCATTAAAGTCAAAAATATTCCATGGGAACGACCAACATTGTTTTAAAGTTTAACCTTCAATTGACTGATGGTAAACAAATTCCATGCATCTCTGTCGCCATTTCTGTTAATATTTTTGCTGTCATTCATATCATCCACTTCCCCATCCGTTAGCTTTTGAGGATATGCGTTAGAATAGCTGTTCTTAAATGAAGGCTTTTCACCTTTGAGAGCATAAACTCTATAACTTTCTGCATACTTTATGTTTGAACCTCCTGAGCCATCATTGACATAAATTTTTATAGGCTTCCACCCTTTGTTCATATTCCTGCTTCTTCCCTTTGCTCTTTTGTTCAGTAGTTCTACATCTTTATACACAGCTCCTGTCTCAGTGAATTCAACAATATTTTCATTCGTTAGCTTTACATTCAAACCCTTGTCGAGTATATTGTTCATTTCATACATATAAAAGGTTTTTATTCTATATGAAATGAGAAGCAAATTCATCTTAGCTGGTGCCGTTAATGTTCCAATTGAACCAACATCAAATGTTGACTCACGAACGACAAACAATATTGTCATAAAGAACTATAGTTCAGAGTGTTTGAAAGAAAAAGAACCAGAACTTAAGTCGGTGAATTTAAACACAGCTTCAAACGCTAACGTTACATCAGATGTTAAGTTAGAGTATCCACCACTGGACCAAGTTCTTTCAAGAGAAGCCAACGACAACCCTTACACAAATGTTCAAACAAATCCTTCAGATAACGTAGACCATTACCCTCTTCAGTTATACCAAACTATCTTACTCAAAGACGATAAGAAGCTTTTGACAAATCTTATAAGTAAGAACCAAATAATTCTAACAAAGGAGGACCTTGAAAATGTTATATCTCGAATAAGGGGAAAGCAATGTGTCATTGACTATCTCGACCCTGAAATCGAATGCTGTGGTCAAACTCCACTATTCATGAAAATAGGTAACATCCGCATCATTGAAACACCAGGAACTACAGGAGTTGAGTTTAAGTATAGATATTCGAACGAGTATACAAAACTATCTACTGACTATAAGCTT
This sequence comes from Trichomonas vaginalis G3, assembly GCF_026262505.1. NCBI lineage: Eukaryota > Parabasalia > Trichomonadida > Trichomonadidae > Trichomonas > Trichomonas vaginalis. Next base: position 179,835 of record NW_026529174.1, on the reverse strand, counting down.
TGTTTGAAATATGTTTTAGTAAATTAAAGCAGTCAGGACCTTCGGTCTTGGCGCTTTGCGCCGTCAGTCAAAAAAATTTCAAGTTAGCAATTTGTAATATCTATCCAAAACTTCTTCAACAGTATCGAACTCATCTTCATAATGCAAACCTAATCTTATTGACTTGGTGCAGTTTTCACTAACACAATATTTTTCTGTTCTCTTGACTGACATAACTAACTCATTTGTTTCATCAAACAGCAACAACCAAAGTTCATGACCTAATACATAACATTCATACTTTATATTTTTAGCTCTGAGTTCTCTTGTAAGCCGTCGCATTTAATATTTTCTAAAAAGTCAACTTCAACAGTCATTCGCACTGGTGCCTTCAGTTCTACAGGCTCTCCTTGAAAGTCAACAAGTCTGAATTGCATGTCTTTCAAATTATGAGGACTAATGCGAACCCATTTACCTAAATGAGTTGCTATGACAGGAACGTTTGGAATGAACATTGAATTGACTGAATAACAGAAGGATTTATATTCTACTGAACCTTTACTATTAACTCCTGAAATGCCTGTGACATTAGCTATTTTAGACTCAATGTATAAACAATTACCATAACATACGTATGGAACAGATTTCATCTCAATCGTTTTGTCAACACTTTTCAAAGGAAATGTCATATGGAATGCTCCCAGAAGCAATTGAACTCTATGACTCATTCGTGTTATCTTAAACTCCTTCGCATAACTGAACTTCAATGTTCCCTCAGAAGAGAGTTCGACATCTATGTTGTCAATAGTTTCTTCATTTATGAGAGTATCTATGACTCCAGTAATTTTATCTATTCTGTACTCGGCTCTGTTAGGAAATGTTACAACACTTCTTTTGTCATCTATTTCAATCTCTATGAAATCTGTTTCATCTGTTATGACAAAAGTTGCGATAGTATTGAAGTCAACAACTCTGAAAGCAAGCGCTTCATTCTGAAGACCTAAGTTTGTTTGTAGTTTTACTATTCCGTATTCATTCGGGTCTGTACTTTGCAAATAGAACAACATTTTATTCTCATTAAAATATGACTATTGCTGCATATGCGTATGAAACAAATGAAGCAAGAAGAGCACATGAACTAGTAAATGAAAACTCAACTTTAACAGTGGAAGGCAATGATTTAGTCATTGACGATGGAAAAACTAAAAAAAGTCATTGATTTCGATACTTTTAACACTTATGACCCATTCATTACAACAAGCAAGGTTCCCATCATAAATGATGGAACGGTGCAATATATAAATTCTACAGTAGATGCCTCATTAGTGAAAGTATTAAATGTTCTCATTGAATTGTTAAAGAGCTTTCGATTTGACGACAACATTAAATGCTTAAAGAATTTAGTCATGAATGAGAAACAAATTCTCGGCGTTGCTGGTAGCAGTAATGATGTACACCTTATGACATTAGAATATTATAACGAACATAAAGATGAACTGAAAGAAGAGAAGGGTGACACTGGAGCTCAAGGACCACAAGGAATACAAGGAATACAAGGACCTCAAGGCGAAAACGGTTTGGATGGTGAAGATGGAAAGGATGGAAAAACTGCTAAATCATGGATATGGAACCTTATAAATACTGGTTTAACAGCTGCTTCATATGGAGTTCTTCAATACCAAATCGGAAAGATATGGGCAGTACTTGGTGAAGAAGCTTTAGATGACGTTAAAAATGCTTTGAACTTCATTTCAAATGGTTCGGATACTATTAAAACTTTATCTGGTTGGATGCAAGAAACAAGGAGTCAAATAGATACTGTAAGACGTATAGCAAACAATGCACGTACGGGATTGGATACTTTACGAGAAGCACAAAATACACTAAAGGAAGCAAATGATATTCTTGGCTCAGTATCAGACATGCATGAAGATTGGCTTAAAGGTATTGACAAATCTTTAAAAAATCACAGTCAGTCTATTGCTGACTACAAGAAAAGTATAGATTTTTTACATAGTGCTATGGACGTACATGATGGAAGCATAAGGAACTTACTTAATGCTAACAATAACTTACCAGGAACTATTAAAGCATTTATAAAGTCCTTTGTAAAACCTGGTGCTCTAACATTTAGGTCTTTGAGAGCAAGAGCATTGAAGTCAAGAGATGCAGAAACTCCAACAGAACCTACAGAAGGAACTGAAACAACAGAAACTCCAGAAGAACCACCAAAACCAACAGCTAATGAAATATTGTTCGAATATTTTCCAAGGTACTCTGTTCTCATTGCATACATTCAAGAAATACTTAAGAAAGCAGACTTGACTTTAGGAGATGATGAAAGTTCTGTATATCTTTCGTTCCAGTTTCAAATAGCAGAACTTTTGAGACAGATATGCTTAATGTATGACAACATCTCTGATTTCACAAGATATGATGACGACCATGACCCCGAACACGGTGAAGAAGAAGTTTTACAAACATCCATTAAGACAGGAAAAGTTTTAACACAAAGTCTCATTATTGACACCGAAGATGGTGAAGTGGATGTTCTTCAAGAGCTGAAGAAAAATACTTCTGAAGGAGGTGGTGGTAGGCATGAACTTGAAATAAATGAGATAGAAGAGAAATTAGCCGAAAAAGCAGATAAAAACCATGTTCATTATATAAGTTCAGACGAACAAATTATAACGGACTACCACGGATATTTAATACAGGATGAACAAATAAGCACTGAAGATGTTAATGAAAGAAGATATAAATTCATTCGTGCTAAAGGTTATGACATACACTGTACTGTACAGTATGACACAGGTAAAGCACCAGAAGCATTTGGTTATAACAATGAAATTTATGCTTCATACTTCTTTGTTAACGGTGTATTAGTTGAACCAAGATTTACATTGAGAGTTAAGACAAAAATAACTTTTGAAGATGCTATTAAAAGTAAAGCTGACAAAGATGAACTTGACGCAACGAACAAAGTTTTGAAATCTCATAAACACAATATCTCCGATATAAATGAACTTCAAGCTACATTAAATAGTAAAGCTGACAAGAACCATACACACGAATCCTTCACTACTGTTAGAGCAGACGACATAATATTGAACTATACCCTTGGTTCAAGTGCACCTTTAGAGAATCCAAGTACAAGCGTAAAAGATACACTAAACTCCTTAAATAACAAATGTATGAACATTGAAGGTCATGTCAGAAACTTTGAAACACATGAACTACCAGCAATGTTAGATAAAAAAGCAGATAAAGAACATACACATAACTCCTTCTCAACTGTTGCTATAGAAAGTATTGAAGGAACGGTTGGCGGAACTGGTGGGGATGCATTATATTATAAACCTCCTAACTTTCCACAAGGTTTAACATCGAATGAAAACATAACAACGACGAAAGAAATTAGCTGTAAAAATGTTTATGTCATGGATGATGAAAATAATGTTAAATTCACTGCTCAAGATTTATATGATAAGAAAGCAGACAAAACAGAGCTTCAAACATTAAAGACTGAAATACTTCAAACATTATATCCTATAGGTTCTATTTATACGTCAATGAACTCAACAAATCCCGCAACAGTTCTGGGTTTTGGTACATGGCAGCAGATTGTAGACAAATTCTTATACTGTGCTAACTCTTCAAAGCAAACAGGAGGTTCGAAGAAAATTACTGAAGCAAACTTACCTGCGCACACTCATACAGGAACTACAAACTTTTCTGGCGACCATAGCCACTCATTAAGAGACCACCCATTATACAACTCAGACTATGAAGCTGGCAATGATGTTTTATCTCCATCTTATAACAATTCAGCAAAAAAGACTTTTCGACCAACTGAACCAGGAGGAAATCATGTCCATACTTTCACAACAAATCCAACAGGCTCGGGTGAAGATTATATGCCACCATTTATGACTGTATTCGCATGGTACCGTACAGCTTAAAATCTTTATTTTTACATAAATGAGCTTGAAAGAAGTATTCGAACAACATCCATGGAGGTCATTTAAGAAGTTCAATGAAGCTGCAAAGAGTTGAGGATTTACTAACAGAGCTGAAGTTAAAAAGTTCTTTGACAAAAATGTTGTACATCAAACAAAAATAAACCCTTACGACTACTTTTTACCAATTTACTCCAACACTCCTGACGCATACCAATTTGACACTCTCATTCAAAGCAGAAAAGGAGGACATAAACCATTCCTCATCTTCATAAATGTTAACACTCGTAAAGCATATGCATATCCAATGAGGAATAAAGGAACTCGTGAAGTGTTAAGAGTTTTACAAAAGTTTGTAGCAGAACATAACCCAAGTACTTTAACATCAGACCAAGACGGTGCATACCTCAGCAATGAAATCACAGATTTTCTCATTAAGCATAACATAACTCACTACACTACTGAAGACCATAACCATAACATACTCGGCATCATAAACCGCTTCATAAGAACGCTCAGAGATTTAAATCAAGAGCGAGACTTTACCGAAGAAACAATGAAACATTTTCTCGAAGTATATAATTCCTCAACACATTCTACAACAGGACATACACCAAATTCAATGACACAACAACAAGAAGAAAAGTATATACAAAAGAAACGAAGCCAAACACAAAATATCAGAAATTCAACACAATTTACCCTCATTCCTGGTACAAAAGTTCGTGTAGTTCTTGACGACAAACCGTTGACAAAGAAACGTTTAAGGTTAAGTCGAAATTATTATATCGTAGACTCTACGCAAGGTAATGGATATCTTATAAAAGCTGCTGACGACTCCATTGCATTTTACCCTCGACATAAATTAGTCGAAAGTAGTAATGGCAAACTTGCTGAAACCATTGACGAAGCAAAGCGAGGAGTGGTTATTGAAATACTTGGCTACAACATAAACGATGACACTTATAAAGTAAGATATGAAGGAGGCGTTGAAGATGTTATACCATCTAAGAACTTGAGAGAATCTAAACCAACTCATCTGGGACCATTAGAGCGGGAGTACTGGAAAGATAAAAATAAGCCAGAAAGAATAAGAAAATTCTTCTAAACTTTTTCATTAGATGTAAATCAGACATGAACGAGAACAGTCATGATATCATTAATGGTACCATTTATTTTAACATTAAGACGCAAAGCGGCGGGGCATAGCCATGAACAAAAATAATGTTTAGGGTAGATGGTTAGATCTAACCTCATTTCTACCCTCATTTCTACCCTCAGCCGCTAAGCGGCGAGACCCAAAGGTCTTGAATTTTCATGAATTTCCTTAAGACAAAAAAATAAAGTTAGTTTTATTTTTATTTATTTTTTTATTTTGTATGTAAGAACAGAAATGTCAGTCGAAGCAAAAACATTCACTAACAAATATAATGGCGAAACATTCACAAAAGGCACTTATAACGGTATTGAAGTCTTACGTAGAGACAAGGATGGTTACATTAATGCAACAAAGATGTGTCAGCAGTTTAGGAAAGACTTTAGAAAGTTGTTGGAAAATAAGTCCTGGGAAGAGTATTATAAGGCGTTTTGTGAAGAATATAGCAACAGTCCGAATTCCGGCGGTTGCTTTTTATACAAAATTCATGCAGGAATTCCTGATGAAATCAAACAGGTTAGAGGAACGTATGTAGACCCAAGACTTATAAACTATATAGCAATGTGGGCTTCTCCAAAATATTGCATAGCAGTTGGAAAAATTATGGACTCCATAGACAAGAAAGTTCATGAGAAGTTAGATGAAGAAGAATTCGAAGATACAGTAGAGAATGCAAAATATTTGTTTGAAGAAGAAGTTAGAAAAATGCATGAAAAACAATTAGAACATGAACGTGAGATATGTTATGGTTATAGAGATTCTCCATACGAACTAGACCAATGGGAACAAGAAGATTTAAAGAGACAATTTAGAGAATATGAACTCGCTAAGATAGCATTAGAAGCTGCAGAAAAGAAGTTAAAAGTTTGGGGTCGTTTTGTACAAAAATATTGTGAGTAAATGAACCATTTATTTTTATTGAATTCACCAAAAATAATGTTTAGGGTAGATGGTTAGATCTAACCTCATTTCTACCCTCATTTCTACCCTCTTGAATTTTCATGAATTTCCTTAAGACAGAAAAAATAAAGTTAGTTTTATTTTTATTTATTTTTTTATTTTGTATAAAAGAACAGAAATGTCAACAATCGGCACAACAACAATTCAAACAACAGCACCAAACTCGTTAGTCATGAATCCAACATCTATGTTAGTAGAGATGAAAAGCTTCATTCCTTCTTCATTTACTTTCGAAACAGAAATACAAAGAATAAAGCAAGAACTTTTAACAAGTAATTTAGACTGTACCGCACAGGATGAAGAAAATGAAGAATATCTTTATGACATGCAGGACATTATTGACCATTTACCCAAATTGCCTGAAATCCAACAACAAAAGCTCACTATTCCTGAATTCGATGAAATAGAAGTGAAACCAACTGACTCAGTAGAAATAAAGAAGTTCATACGAAAGGTAAATTATGAGTTTCTAGGATATCATTGCAACCATAAAGTTATGGACAAAGATTGCGACATGGTATATAAGAACATCTCTGACATATATAAATCTGGGGAGTTTAAGACATACGACAACTTTGTTTCATTAGTTGCAAAATGTGTATGGCAGATAAGAGATAAAGATAGAAGAGGTAAGGTATGGAATGAACAGATAAAACCAACTGCTTCAGATTTAAAGAAAACCATTGACGCCTTAGTTGTTTTAGCAGGTAAGGTTTCAGAATATAACGCAAAAATGAATCCGCAATGTTCTAAATGTAAAGCAGCAATTAGGAAATATAACTATTCAGTAAAACAGATAGAACGTATGAGAAACGACTATGCAGATTTAAAGAGGGAGGCAGAGAAACCAGCAGAAGATAAAATGGACATGTTAGAATTTCTGAACAAAAACTATCCAACTGCTGACGATTTCCTTCTATCTGATGTCAAGAAGAAGTATAAAGAAACTTTCGTATCGTTTAAAATTTTTGATGTACTAAAAGAAGAAATTTTTGATATCCTCAGCGAAGAAATAGAAGCTACAAAACTGTTTAGAGTCTCACGAATTCATAACGTTTACCATGTAAAACGGTTATAAATAACTGTGGTAGAAATGAGGGTAGATATCGGGTTAGATCTAACCATCTACCCTAAACATTATTTTTATTGAATTCAGCAACAAATTTCTGAGTAAAATAATTTTTAGGGCACGTGTCAAACCGTTGATTTTCACAAAATTTAAAAAAATAACGTTTACCATGTAAAACGGTTATAAATAATGAGGGTAGAAATGAGTGTAGAAATGAGGTTAGATATAACCATCTACCCTAAAAATTATTTTTGCTGAATTCAGCACAAAAATAATGAATTTCATTAGTTAGAAAAATAAAGTTATTTTATTTTTATTTATTTTTTTATTTTGTATGTAAAGACAGTAATGTCAACATCAGAGAACACAACAACAGTTATAGTCCATGAAGCTATAAATGAAGAATACGAGTACATACAGTATAACAAACAGTTACGTCTCATTCGTTCGTCAAAGACGATATGTACCAAATGCAAGTATAATGAATGCTCTTCGTTCTACAAAGCAAGCATATCATTGGTTTGAAAACAACAGACAAAAGAACTTTTAGAAGAATTTCCTCATATGATTGCTTCCCTCGGAAAACCGAGAGAAGAGATTCCGTACGAAAATCGCAAGAATTTGGCTCCTGGTTGAAAGGTTATTATATTCATAGACTTTTAGTAAATGCTGTAGCAATGTGGCTTCACCTCGTTATGCTTGTTATATTTTCATGATGTTAGATGAACTATATAAAGCAGAACGTGAAGAGATGGAAAACAAGCTTGAAGCAAAAGACAAAAGCATTCAGAAAAGAATACCACGTTCGGTACCAAAAGGAAAGGAAAAGAACTATAAGTATATGATTTATACTGAAGAGTTGGAGAAAGAAGAAGACAGTACATGGTTATGTTGCATTTATCAGAAGAAACAATAAAGCTTTTACGACCTTGCTAAGATTTACAAATCTGACAGAAATTGGTTCTATCGCGAAAACTTACCGATTTCAATGACTCAGAATGAAGATGTGAAACAAATAGTCAAGATACGTTACCTCAAACACACTATGACATCAAAGGTTGCACAATACTTACATTCAAAGAAGGCTTAACATTACTGAAGGAAAAAATAACAGAATATTTCGATAACTTCAAAGAGGAAGAATAAAAAAATCTACGCTAATTTTATTTTTTTTATAAATTTTATCTCATATGAAAGAACATGAATTTAGAATATTCGGAACTCATGACAGAAGAAGAGAACGAACAACATGTAAAAGATTATGCAAAATTTCTGAAGATATACAAAGCATTTAAACAATATCTAAATGCTTCTAAAGATTATGCAAAATTTCTGAAGGTATATAAAGCTTATGAAAAAGCGTATGAAAAGTTTATACATTGGGGAATTGTTGTAAAATATTGATATGAAGACTAACCAAAAATATATTTTTGCTTAAATAACGTCAGGGTCAATTTCTTCAACCATTTCACTTCCTTCGTCAATGTCAATAGAAGCTTCTTCAACCTTTGGTAAGAATTTCTGTATAACATCTTTGTTCGTTATTGTCTTCAGAGATGAAGGATAATATTTCACATTTGTTTCACCTTTCTTATATTCTTTCTGTTCGGAAAGATTTAAAGCAATACTGAAGAAGTCAATGTTAGAGTTCTTTATGACAGTATAATGAGTATCTTTGACATTCACGAAGAAACTCTTTTGTTTCAAAACTACTGCTAACTCTTGTGAAGTATAACGTTTGCGGTCAATGACGATAGCTAATGGTCTGACATACTGACCAAACTTAGATTCTTTCACAAACTTCTTGTTAAAGATAACATTAACGTTTGCAGCACCATTGAACTCATTCTTGATGGCAGTAGCGAGAGCATTGTATGAAAAGAACTTGCAATCTTGCATGTGTTTCATTAAAATAAAAATATTAAATTATTTTGAAAAATAACTTAAAAAATCTAATCTAATTTTTTCAAAAAATATTTTTTTATTTCCTACTAAAGATGTATCGGAAGTTGTCTAAGTTAGAACACTCGGAAATAAAACAACTTCTTACAGAAGCTAATATAGATGTTGCAAAGCATTACGCAACAAACAAAAAAGCACTCGCTGATATCCTCAATGACTATAATGGTGCAATAAGTTATGATAGAATTCATGAGTTCATAAAGCCGCAACGCGGCGAGGACGAAGTCCATGCAAGAGCATTTCCTTTAAATGACGTTGCTATTGACTATTATATCATAGACGTTCAGTACCTCATGAAGTAAGAAGAGAAATGTTTGACATAACAAATGCGAACGTTGGTCATACTCGTAAAGCTCTTTCTCATGACGTTCGTCAAGAGATGTTTGAACTTACGAACTCAAACGTTGGTGAAACAAGAAGAAGAGACGACACACTGAAACAACAGAGAAGAGAGATGTTTAAAAGTGCTATAGAACAAGTTCGCAAAGCTAACGATGTCATTCGTTCCATTGACGACAAACCAAAAGAAGGTGAGAGATGGTTAAAGAAAGATGAAGAGAATAGGAAGAGAAATGTGAAGTCAGGCAATAGACTCATTGACTTTAACATCGAAGCTTTAGATGAACCAAACAGAGACTACTTACACAAACATTTCGGTAAGGTTTTCATGAGACTCTTAGAGAAAATTAAAATAAACTCACAACAGAGATGGATGGTATGTTATAAACTTGGTGGAAAGTATGAATGTTCTACGTTAAACCTCAATAATATTGGAACATTACTACATCAGCTCTTGAAGGAGAACTTTATATCAGAGATAGAAGCAAATGCTGCAGGTATTGTTGAAATGCACTATGACTTCTTCTTGACAAACATAAAGAATCTTACTGAAATAAAGATGTATGATTTAACAGAATATGAAGGCTTAACGATGTCAGATGTAAAGAAAGGCAAACCAAAAAAGAGACCATATAGAGATGAAAGCACACTGACAAATGACCAGAAAGCCATTTTGGAAGCTCTTAAGCAAACAGGAAACCCAGCACTTATAGAAAGCTTTTGGAAAGATAATGGTGAAAAGAAGTTTTATAAGAAGAGAAGCGGTCAGTTCTGGAAGTATCTTTGCACATTACCTATAAATCTTGAACGCTACCAAATCTTCAATGAACTGAACAAAAGAACTGCAACACTTATGACAGAAGACAATTGTTTCGTTTATGCTTGCATTCAGGCTGGAGTAGATGAGAACTATTGACCACATGAGAGAAGTCATTCGTGTTAGAGACTTTCCTCAAAGTAAAGTACAAGAAATTTCTGACGCAACAGGTATAGCATTTAATGTTACCATTGGTTATTTCAATGACTCAAGACATAATGAAATAAAGAGATACATACCAAAAGAATGTAAAACTGTTCGAACTATTGACTTACTTCTTGTTGAAGACCACTACATGCTAAACGAAAGATTACCAATGACAACATATTTCATTCGCAACTATATAGAAATCTTGAAGGAGTGTGGTGGAATGAACATTGAGAAACAGATGAAGATTTATACAAAGAGAGAGAAAATATGTAGTTCGTTATGATAGAACAACACCGTTATGGGATGTTATGAAAACATTGTGGGAGTGCAAATATTTCGAACCTATTTCTTATGGAGAACTTTTCACATATACGACTGACTTATATAAACAGAACCTTGCACCATTTAAAGATTTGACATATGCTCCAAAGTATTGTGTACAACTGAAGAAGAAAGCCGAGTCAAAAGAAGTAAATAAAAATAAGTGCAAGTTCATTCCTGAGCACGTTTTCTTTGCTGACTTTGAGTGTAGTACGATGGCTTTCATAAAGCTTTTAACATCTGTTATGACAGTGAAGATGGTTCAGTGAGTGAAAGCATTTGGGGTCAGAACTGTGCAACAGAATTTTTGGAGCGACTTCCTGACAAGAGTTTAATATATTTCCATAACCTCAGTTATGATATAAAATCTTAAGACACATGACAGAAGTGAAAGGAACTCCCATCATTAAAGGTTCACGAACAATGCAAATAACTGGCTTATATAAAGGAAGGGCAATTATTATAAAAGACTCTTACAGTGTTATAAATAAGAAGCTTAAACTATTTCCTGCTATGTTTAACTTACAAACAGGACCGAAAGAAGTATTTCCATACAACTACTACAGCAGTGTTTTGTTAGCAAATGACAACAGAACTGGTGTCATTTCTGAAGCATGTAAGTTTATCCGGATGCGATACGTTCATGAAAAACATAGATTCCATCAAAGGTTGCAGAATAGATGAAAACCACTTCGACTTAGAAAAGTATAGCACATTTTATTGCAAACAAGATGTAAGAATTTTAAGAGAAGGTTTTGTTAAGTTCCGCAATGACATATTGAAAGAATTTGATTTAAACGTTTATGACTACGTTAGTATTTGTTCAATTGCTAACAAATTATTTGAGAACAGAGTGTACTTCCCGAATGGAAATTTATATGACCTCTCAAATAAACCAAGAGAATTTATTTCGAGATGCATTCAAGGTGGAAGATGTATGTTGTCAGATAACATGAAACAAAAGAGTAAAAAAACTCATTGCTGATTTCGACGCTGTTTCATTATATCCATCAGCTATAGCAAGACTTTATACTTTAGAAGGTATTCCAAAGGTTATGAAGAAAGAAATGTTAAGCACAGAGTATCTCATGAGACATTTATTCGATGACGACCAAAAGGAACCCATTGGTGAAAAGTTTATGTCTGGCTTCTTTGTTCTCATTAAGATAACAGAGATTGGAATACATAGACACTTTCCTTTAATAGTTTGTGACCCTGAACTAAATCCAGAACTTAACGTTCCCAGAAGTTCAAACACTTGCTGTTTAATGTATGTTGACCATATAACATTACAAGACCTCATAAAATATCAAGGTGTCAAATGTGAAGTGTTGCAAGGATACTATTACGATGGAAACAGAGATATTAGAATAAGAGATGAAGTAAAGAAGTTGTTTGAGTTAAGGTTAAAATATAAGAAAGAAGGAAATCCTTTGCAAGAAAATATAAAGCTCATTCTGAACAGTATTTATGGCAAAACTATTCTATCTCCTATTGAGTCAAAAATAACCATAGTAAATGACAAAGATGCTATAAGATATGCCATCAGAAACTACAACCATATAGTGAAGTTCGAAGGTTTGGATGGTTCAGATAAAACTATTTTCAAGCTAACGAAAAGCATTTGCAGACACTTTAACTTCTGTCCACTTGGTGTTAATATCTTATCTATGTCGAAACGTATTATGAATGAAGTATTCTGTACTGCTGAAGATATGGGACTTCAAATATTTTACCAGGACTGTGATAGCATGCATATTTTCAATGAAGACATACCAAAGCTTGCAGCAGAGTTTAAGAAGAGATACGGTCGCGAACTTATAGGAAAGAACCTTGGTCAATTTCATTCTGACTTCGCAGAAATAACACCTGGAAAACAAAGTTTAGCATACAAGTCAATATTTTGTGGAAAGAAGACCTACATAGACTTACTCACTAACGATTTAAATGAAGTTGCATTCCATGCACGTTGCAAAGGTGTCAAACAAGACGTCCTTGCTTTAACAGCAAATGAAATGTTTCCTGAAGCTATACAATGCTATTACAATGAAGATAAGAACATTCACATACCTGTTGGAACATATGACAAAGACTCTGAGTTCAGTTTAATGAAACTTTACAAAGCACTTTATGACGGTCAAGAGATTGGATTTGACTTATGTAAGTCTGCTACACCTTGCTTTGAGAAAAGTTTAACTTCTCAATAACGACTAAAACAAGCTTTATTCGTAAGTTGAAGTTCTGAGGTCATTTATTTTTGTCAGCAATGAGGTCATTCGTGATAAAAATAATGAGGTCATATATTTTTGTCATTTATGTATAACCATTGTCTCTCTTAAACTTTGCAATAGACAGCTTTGTTCTTCTTCCTTCTACATCTGTAATGTTTATATAATCTTTGTTATACTGTCTTAAGACATTCATTCGTCTGTATTGAGTTCCCATGAAATAGTAAAAGGCATCTTCACTTGGGACATAGTAGTAGTTCTCTAACGTGTGATATGAGTATTGTATAATTTCAACAGCGTCTTCAGGAAGAGAGTCAACAATGTCAAACCAATAGCCATTTGAACCAGAAATATTTCTCATGTTTTCTCTTCTTGTCGTCCATCTTAAGTTCGAGATATGAAAGTCTCCTCTGTCTCTGTTTATATGGTCTACTTCACGAAGTCCTTCAGGGTTCGGAATGAAAGTTTCTGCAACTATTCTATGTTTCATCAGCTTGTGTTTGTTTAAATTTACACAAATATAACCATCTCCTTGGTCAAACTCACTAACAACTCTTTTATTGCTTATACGTCTAATTGGATAAGGGTACTCTGAAAAGATTTCATAGTCATTGTCATGTTCGAGTGTTTGCCAATGTCCTTCACCTTCCATGCCTTTCACTCAAATAAAAATTTTCAGAAAAAATAAAACTAGCGTAGATTTTACAATACAGCTATTGTAGAGTTTAAGAGTTGTGCTTCAATGTAGAGACAGTCCTTATGGTCTGGAGGTAAGAACACTGGGCAGTTATGGTCATGAGTGGAGAACATGTCTATCCAAAACTCACGATTGAAGCCAGTTAATTTATAGTATTTAGGGTTAGGAAGTGGTGAAGTTCTTGTATGACCAATGAACTCATTTTCAACTCCCTTACTTAAGTTTGAATATAATATAGCTTGCTTTCTATCCCAAATGCCAGGTGTTACAATCTTTGAAAATTCATTTTTCCTCGGAAGCATTGCATCATAATTGAAAACATTCTTGAAATCATCACTTGGTTCAGAGATTTGAAATCTTATACGTAATGGATTTTCTTTCTCTTTAGCGACTTCATTGAATGGTGAGAATACAACAAACTGACAGTCATGTGTTCCATCTTCATTTTCATTAAATTCATAATGAAAGTCTATAAGTTGTGGCTGACTACCTTCTTCTTTCAGTTGTGCAAGAAACTCACGTAAAGGCTGTAAAGTTTGTACTTCAATGTTGAACTTTTTCTCGAACATCTCATTAAATGAAATCATACATTGTTGCAATGTTGTATCGTCTTTAAAGTATTTGTATATGTGAATGTTTTGGGCGCTTAAAGACTGTTCGTCATTTTCTATCTCGACTTGAAGTATAAAGTCAACCTTTCTGAAAGCACGTGTTATATACATAGATGTTATGCCAATGTACTTCTCTTCATTTATGTTCACAATCCAGTCTGTTGGAAACTTAAACGTTACTCTGTTCCCCTTTATTTTGACGTCAGGGTTTTCACTACTGAACGCAACAGATAAAGGTATTTGTCTATACATTTAATTCGATAAAAATAAACCATTTACTCTTTCTTTGCTTCAGCTTCTTTAGCTTTTGCTTCAGCTTCTTCTCTAGCTTTTTCGCCAGCAAACGTGGGTTCTTTTGTCTTCCAGCAGCTAATGCAGCAAGTTGTTTTTCACTAAGTTTTCTCTTTGGTCTCTCTGGCTTTTGTTCTTGTTTTTGTTCCTTCAGTTCGGATAAAATTTGCTCACGAATTTCTTTCTTCAATGCTTCAACATCTATGACCCCTTGGGTCTTGTCCGTAGGGCTTGTCTGAGTCATTTGACTGCAGATAAAAAACAAAATTAAAACTTTAACCGATGTAAAATGAGCTTGTCAAAATCAGAGCGAGAGTCTATTATATTAAATGACGCAAGAGGAATACAACATCCTTTCTATTACGTAAGTCAGAGTAAAGATGGTAAAATATACGTAAGAAAAAGAAAGGTTCCATTAGCGAATGCAGAGAGCGACATTTAAGGTGCATGGCACCGAGGGCGAAGCCCATATAAAACCTTCTGTTCAAACTGAAAAGTCAATAGAACCAGAAGAAAAAAGCCAGATGTACTTTCAATAACGAACCAAGAGCTTATTGCAAAGTTCGTGAATTTCATTGAAAAACAAACCGAGTCAAAGAATCCTGACCCGCCAGTGAAAGAAGTTGAGACAAAAGAGAATGTACAGTTCATTGAAAATGTCAAGAAACAACTTCCACCACGAATGCCAAGAAGAAGAGTGAGAATAATGAAGTAAATAGATATTTTTATCTGAAGTAAAGACATGCAGAACGAACAGTTAAACGAATTTACTCCAGCAGAGCATATTCATCAGATTCGCTCATATTTCGATATCATAGACAATGCAGTTCAAATTGGTGACACTAATAGAAAATATTCTGACGCAAAGATTCCATCACAACCTGGAACTGCTAAAGATAACACATGGGTAACATTCAATCTCTCACCTCCTGGTGAAAATATGTTGGACCTTTACAATACATTCATTACGTATAAAATGGAAGGTCAATTTATTGTAGATAAAGAAATTGGTTCAGGTTCCAATAAAACAAACCCACCAGGATTTTGGATTGGTTTCGATGACGCTTTCTATGCAGTTGCTGGATATCAAATCCTTGCAAATGGTCGTATCGTATATTCTCAAGACAACGCAAGAGAAGAAGCATATATAACTTCAAACTCACAAACTACCGAACAAATAAAGAAAGTAGATGTTTTCTCAAAGACTCGACATGAAGATGTATGGAGTCATTCGGGAACATGCAGAACAGGACAAATTGTTAGTGGTCCAATTACAGCAGGAAAATCATTTGATTTTAAGCTTCGTTTAAGAATTCCTGTTAGAAGATTCCTTCCATTAGAAGCTATTCGATTTATTCCAGCTTTTGCAGGAAACATTCAGCTTAAAGTAAAGTTCAGTAGCGACGCCTTACAATGCACATCTATATCTGTAAATGATATCATTGCTTTCAATCCAACTCTTAAAGTTGCATTTGCTTCAGATTCAAATCCACCGACAAATAAATTTGTTCCATGGAATGAACCATTCACTATGATAACGAAGGCAGTAGAAGCTAGTGGAACAGTTACTATTACAACTGTAACCCAGCAACTATTTCGAACAAAGATGGATTTTAATGAATGTTTCATTCATCCAAAGTCATTCTCTTTAGACCCTAACATTTATACAGAACTTGTAGAACATTATACAAACGAGGCTTTATGTTTTCCTGTTAAAGTTATGGATTGGATTCCTATGGACGGTTCATTCTCAAAGAATACAGATAGTTCAAGTGCAACATTTACAGCAGCTTATACGCCTATTAATGTTAAAAGTATTTGGGCACTATTTAGAAAGAAAGACAACTATTATGTTAATTTTGAGAACCCTAAGTTTAAATATCTTCAGCTTTCCATGGGAGCTTATGGAAATATGCCTGCAGAACCTGAAAAATCATATGGACCTGTATTTTATGAAATGGTTGCGAACGCTTCAATACAAACAATGATATGATAGGATTTAATGAAGATGTTATGAGGTCATTGGTGGATGATGGTAGTGTGGAACATAAATGGGATAGCTATGACAACACACATTTCTTATGTGGTTTTCCAACAGAAGTGGACTTTTGCTTCCAGCAAGGTCAAACATCTACTGCTCCAATAACATACAAATTGTCTGTTAAAGGACCTATTGAACTAGCAACTGAAAATGTACCAAAGCCACTTATTGGATTTATGAGGGATTGTTGCTTTGCCATTCAGGTGCGTGCTAATGGAATCCCAATAATAAGATTAGATGACTATAACTTAGCTACGGACGACAGTGAGGAATAAAGGATGAACGTTTATTTTTAAAGCTTATAAATGAGTTCTTCATCAAGCTCTCGTGAACCTTCACCATCTATGAAACAAACTTTACCAAACGATTATGGAGCACCTATTGAATATTTCTTACGAGCTGCACAATGGCAAAGAGCAGTCTCACCAAGGTTAGGTGTTCCACCAGCTCCTGTCAAAAATAGCATTTGGTCAAGTCCTTATATAAGATATGGTCTCCCACTAGGTTTGCTAGCTACAGCAGGAGCAGTTATGATGTTGAAAAGAAATAAAGCAAATGTTGTAAATAATACTGAAGTAGCTGAAGTTAAACAAACTCCAACACCTTCGCCAAAACCAACACCTTCACAAGCAAAACCTTCAATGACTCCTGAACCTATGAAAGTACAAACTCCTGTTCAAAAGTCAACTCCTAAACCGACTCCAACATTTAAACCAGAACCTACTCCTCAAATAAATCGTAAAACTCCTGCGTTTCCTTACTGAAAAAATAACGTTATTTTTATTTAATATTAAAATTTTTATTTGATTGAAATGACGACTAAAGTCACTGAAGCAATGAAACAAAAGTTTTTGGTAGAATACATTAAATCAGGAACTATTCCAGAAGGTTTTTACATTCATACTATGAAGGATGGTAGAGTTCAGTTTAGAAAGATAAAGCAACCATTAGATAGAGAAGGAATTTTGAGAAAGATTAAACTTCATGAGGACAACATTGCTGAACTTAAGAAGAAGCTAGAAGAGTTGGAGAAAGGAAGAGAGTTATAAAGCAATGAATTCAACAGGGTAGAAATGAGGTTAGAAATCGGGTTAGATCTAACCTTCTACCCTAAATTTATTTTTGTGCTATGTTTTCATACGTGTGAGGGTGGTGATATCATTTATTTTTAAGTTTATTTTTAAGTTTATTTTTATTTTATTTTTATATAAATGACGAAAACTATTGAGATAACAAACTACAACGGTCATGAGTTCAAGAATTTGTTCTTCGTTCCTCGTGAAAATACATTCTATCAGATACGAGGGAGAAAGGGTAAAGTTAGTTTGAGCGTTTATGAAGGAATGAAGAATGGAAAGTTTATACAAGCATATGATACAAACGGTAAGCGTGTTTCATTAGCTTTGTCAAAACTGAGTAACATTTATTTTGACAGTGATTTTGACTCTGACGATTGGAGTGACAGCAGCGATAGTGAAGAATATGAACTGTTGTGTGAAGCACAGCAATGGGAAGCGCTGCAATACTTTTGTAAATGAGAACGTTTATTTTTTACAGTAGTAAAGTCGTTAGTGAAAACGTTAGTGAGGTGAAGTGGTTGGTGGCTTTGTAAATATTTAAGGTTAAGTTAGTGTTGTCGTTTGTGTTGTAAAATATACGTTAACGGTTTCGTAAAGTGTCAAATTCACATATAATGGGTAAGGAGGCGCGCAGTGCCTCCGTACACATGATATGTATTCTATCTGCATGATGTCGGTACTTATTTAAGATCTAGTATTTGTTATCATTTTGTCATTACTTTCTGATCTCTAAGTGCAAGTTTACGAAAAGAGCTTACGTGTGTAATCCTATCTTATATTTATTACAACTGTAAGCTCTTTTCGTAAAAATCTTGCACTTTTTGTTTCGATGCTGATCTCTAAGTGCAAGTTTACGAAAAGAGCTTACGTGTGTAATCCTATCTTATATTTATTACAACTGTAAGCTCTTTTCGTAAAAATCTTGCACTTTTTGTTTCGATGCTGATAGTAGTAGGATATGAAGGGTTTAGTGACTTTTTTTGTTACGTCTATATATAGATGAAGGTATATTTTCACATCTTCTATATATAGATGATATAAAAATTTTTCTTACGTTTTTTAAGTCATGAATTCGTAAGAAAGCGCGACATTATTAAATAAATTAGTAATAAATATTATATACTAAACACATTATTAAAAAATTAACATTAATTTTAAAATAATTTATTTTTTATCTTTTATAAAAGAAGCTATATATAGATGATGTCAGATATTCCGCGATTAATTAAACATTGTTTAAATCCTGAATGGGTTAAACTTCAATTTAAAAATGAAGATTGTGAATTATTAAATGAATATGAAAGCCAAAATAAGCTAATGAGGTATAAATATAATGATAAAGAATATTTAATTTCATGGAATCAATGGAGTCATAATCAAAGACCTCATAAACGAGAAGAAGAAATTGAAAATAATGAAATGGAAATCATTGATGACATTAAAGAGGATGGAATTCCTAAATTTTGTAGAAAAACCTTTAGAACTAAGTTAGGAGCATATAAACGTAGAGTATTAAATCCTGAATATCTTAAACATCAATTTAAAAAGGAAGACTGTGAATTATTAAACGCTAATGAATATGAAAATGCTAAATCAAAACTGAGATATAAATATATTGGAAGTGATGAAAGGTGTAAAGATAAAGATAAAGTTTATTCAGTTTCATATAATAACTGGCACACGTTAGGGATAAGAAAACATTTAGGAGATTATGGTAAATGTTCTGAATTCTTCAAATCTAGTATATACGAGAGAGTAAAATAAATCAGATATAATTATTTTCATGAATAAAAGATTCACTACCATAATGAAATAAAAAATAAAAAATTTTTAAAAAATAAACTTTAAAAATTCATGTCTTACGAAAAATTAAAACTTAGTTATGTTTATTATTTTATTTTTTTATTTTGTATGAAATGAGCGTCAAAACTAACAATGTTAAAAAATTAGGATTCACAAACGAGGAAATAAAGGATATATTAGAGGAGGTAGGTTATGAAGTTAATAAATATTATTTAAGAAATTGTCAAAAATTTGCCGAGTTATTAAATGATTTAGATTATGATGGAAAAATGAATAAAGATGATGTTATAAATTTCTTATATCCTACATCTGAAGAAGAAAAACCTAAAGAACCTGATGTTTTCCCTGAATATTATGAAGAACGGATTAAAGATGATGAATACAATGAAATTGAAAGACTGAAAAAAATAAGAGATGAAATAGATGAAAAAATTAAGGAATTAAGAGAAGTTGAAAAATATAATGAAAATGAAGTAGAGGGTTTAATGAATATCCCAGCTTCAGAATCAGAAGTTCAGAAATCTCATGAAGAAAGATATAAAAATTATGTCTCAGAATCAACACAAAATTTATTAGATGGTGAAATAGACGAAACACTTTCAGAAGAAGGTACTAAATTTATTCGTAAACATAAGTTACAATTTATTGATAATGAAGAATACCCCTGTATCTTATTTTCACCACCTTTAGATTCCGAAAAATTCAAAAAAGCACTAAAAAACGTGACATATGCAACTAATACGATTAAGAAAGAAGATCATGATATTTACACAAATTATTATTTAAATAAATGCACAGGTGTTGATAAAGTTTTTGATTTATTAGATAAAATATCAAAAGAAACCATTGGAACATATAAAATTTTATGTGATTGCGGTTTCATTGTTGAAGATACTAATAATGTTTCATATGAAAGAACAGCACCGAAGGAAGACGAAGTTGAAAGGTCTATACCATTCGTTATTAAGAATATAAAAGATATGAAAACGTATAAGCATTATATTTATTCATTTATTTCAGAAAAAATGGAAGCAACCC
This sequence comes from Trichomonas vaginalis G3, assembly GCF_026262505.1. Classification (NCBI taxonomy): domain Eukaryota; phylum Parabasalia; order Trichomonadida; family Trichomonadidae; genus Trichomonas; species Trichomonas vaginalis. Next base: position 159,335 of record NW_026529174.1, on the reverse strand, counting down.
ATAAAACATCTTCTCATCATTTTATAGCTATTCATACATTCCTTTTCAAAGTTGTGAAATTAAATAAGACAGGAATTAGATTTAATGTATCAGGGTACGCATTCTTGAGTAAATTAAAATGTATTCGTCACGTCGCAGATGATAAAAATTTATGTGTTCTTAATTCATTTTATGGGCTTTAAAAAATAAACTTTATTTTTATTTATTTTTTAATTTTTTATTCTTACATAAATGAACAAAAACGGAACAGCTAAAATGAATGATAATCAAATTAGAGCAGAAGGTAGAAGGTTATTTAAACGCTTCTATAACATTCCTGATGGTGTTAATCCTAAAACTCGTAGGAGCTATTTAAATGAAGCAATAGATGCATATGAAGGGCTTGACATTTCATCAGAAAGTGAGAGATTAGCGAGAATGTTAAATGTTAATATTGATTTCTATTATTGTGATCCTCAACCAGAAGACGTGGACATAAATAAGGTAGACTTTTCATTAGTGGAATCAATAATGATAGATCCAGAATTTGAAACAGTAAATATTTTATTAACACAGAGTCCATGTGGAAAACTTCACGCTGACAGAATAACAGACGTTGAAGCACTCACCGGCTATAAAGTTTGTCCATATTGTAAAGAAGAAGTTTATTCTATCCGCGATGATCCAGAAAGGAAAAACCAAAGAAGATTTTTAAAGCATTGTGAGAAATGTAAAGAAAATAATGGGAGATTAATTCAAGACGTTCAGTTGCAAAAGACACAGCAACCATATGCACCACATATTACGAAACAGAAGATATATCAGTGGTTATTAGCTCACAATTTGCAGGAATATTATAAACCGACAAGATATTATATTACTTTTGACTTTGAAACATTAGAGACTAAAGAAGAATTACAACTTTCTGAGTGTGCAACTTTGAACGCTTACTTAAAACCATTCATGGTATCATCAACGGTTAAATTAAATGATAAAACATATACGAGGAATTTTTGCTTAACTTCGAGTGATTCTTTTATTTCTGATTGGATTGAGTTTTTATTTTCAACCTGTTCATTAGTTGCTAAATCAAATATGAGTCAATACGATGAATTTTTTAATAATGTGTTTAGTATATAATATTTATTACTAATTTATTTAATAATGTCGCGCTTTCTTACGAATTCATGACTTAAAAAACAGTAGTATATGTGGAAGGGTTGTGAGACTTTTTTTGTTACATCTATATATAGACGATGCATTAAAATATATTTATTTATAAACCATTAAAAAAATTAACATTAATTTTAAAATAATTTATTTTTTATCTTTTATAAAAGAAGCTATATATAGATGATGTCAGATATTCCGCGATTAATTAAACATTGTTTAAATCCTGAATGGGTTAAACTTCAATTTAAAAATGAAGATTGTGAATTATTAAATGAATATGAAAGCCAAAATAAGCTAATGAGGTATAAATATAATGATAAAGAATATTTAATTTCATGGAATCAATGGAGTCATAATCAAAGACCTCATAAACGAGAAGAAGAAATTGAAAATAATGAAATGGAAATCATTGATGACATTAAAGAGGATGGAATTCCTAAATTTTGTAGAAAAACCTTTAGAACTAAGTTAGGAGCATATAAACGTAGAGTATTAAATCCTGAATATCTTAAACATCAATTTAAAAAGGAAGACTGTGAATTATTAAACGCTAATGAATATGAAAATGCTAAATCAAAACTGAGATATAAATATATTGGAAGTGATGAAAGGTGTAAAGATAAAGATAAAGTTTATTCAGTTTCATATAATAACTGGCACACGTTAGGGATAAGAAAACATTTAGGAGATTATGGTAAAAGTTCTGAATTCTTTAAATCTAGTATATACGAGAGAGTAAAATAAATTAGAAATAATTATTTTCATGAATAAAAAATAAACTTTAAAAATTCATGTCTTACATTTTTGAATAATTTATTTTTTATTTTGTATGAAATGAGTGAATCAAAATTCGTGACTGTAAATCAATTAATGAATAAACTTTCACCAATTCTCACCCAGGTTAAACAAGTAGACGTTTATTTTGACGATTGCATACAAAGTTTATTTTATAAAGGTAAGTTTAATATTAAACCTATTGCTTTTGCATTTGATGGTAAATTAATCGAAAATTCAAAAATTTGGGAATTAATTCCGGATATTGAATTTATAACAAATATTAAGGATAAATGGTTTAAACAACAAAACCACCTCACTAAAGTTCTTTGTAGATTAATGATTAAAACTGAGGAAAAAGAATTTAACGGGTTTAAATATCATCCATGTAAAATTTTAGAACTTGGTAACGAAAAACTTCAGAAAAAATTAAACGAAAGACTATCAAAAGATAAAGTTGAAAGAGTAAATAAACTCGCTAAAGGTAATGGTAATGATGAAGAAGAATTTGATGAGTTCAACATTGAACTTTAAGAAACTAATGATTATTTGAATTTATGAAATCAATTATTTGATTCATTCTTTCTTCAATCTCTTCTATTCTTTTTGTTAAATCATAAATTTTCATTAATGAGGTGATTCTTGATTGAGGAATAGATTTCAAACTAACCACCCCTTTTATTTTTGAAATTTTGAATCCATCAACTTTAAACATTTTATTCAATTTACACGTTGTCAATTCTTCAAATAATTTTTTATTATTAGCATAATAGTCATTAAATTCTTCAACAGATGAAAAAATTTTTATTTCAGTAATTGGTTGAACAACGTTTATTTTTTGTTGAACATTTTCACTTTCATTTATTTCTTCCTCCTCTGTTTCATTTATTTTTAAAATCGGTTTCATTTATCATTAAATAAAAATTAGAATATAAGTGATGAAATATATTTTTTAATTAATATTAAATCAGAAATGGCGGCAGGATTCTTTAAAAAATTATGGGAAGGAATTAAGAAAGCTGCGGGTTGGGTTCATCAAAAGATTATTAAACCCGTTGCAAACTTTTTGGCACCAGTAGCGAAAACGGCAGGAACTATCATAGGTGGAGTATTAGGTACTAAAGCAGGTAATCCGGCGATGGGAGCACAAGCAGGTAACGCAATTGGTGGAATAGCTGAAGGAATACTTAATAAAATAGGAGGTAGATAGTGGAAAAATAAATTATTTTAAAATTATTTTTATCTTAGTATCGGTTGTAGTCTTTGATAAACTTTTTCTCCTTTATTTAAAATTTCTCTTATTGGGGCAGCTTTTGGCGTTATTGATTCAGCAACGTCACTAATTGCTTCTTTATTCTTAAATATCCAATTTGCTCCTTCTTCAATGTTTCCCAAACTTTACTCGCTCCTCTTTTTACTCTATCCCACAGTTTCTTAAATATACCTGCAGCCATAGTTGATTATTTCATTAAAATTAAAAATTCATTTCCATCTTTTTAATTTTGATTTTTATTTATTAATAAATGACGACTAACTATTTGGTGCCAAACACCAAACCGATTAATGGAAATGTGTTTCATTCATTCGAAAAGATAAATGAAATATTTGCAAAGAATGACGGTAGAAGATATTATAGAGAACTTGAAAGTTCATGCTATGACTCTGATGCTCCATATTTTGATGATAAACAAACTCATTTAAGAATTACAAATCCAGCTCATGATGTGAACCAATTAGGTGACACATATATTAAACGCAAAGTTAAAGTAACTCTAGTTTCAAATAAAGCTTTCACATGTGATGCCGCTTTTAAATGCATGCGTTTATTCGTTGGTTACAAATCATCAAATCAAAGCTTTAAACAATTAGAAGTAGAAACCGAAAGAGGTGATGCCGGTTATCTTCAGATGGATTGCGCCCGTGAATCTTTCGCATTTGCAACATATAAACCAAAATCAGAAAGGAAAGTTAAAAAGTTTGTTCATTCGTTATATAATAATGTTCAAAAATATGATAACTCAGTATGTGGTAAATATATTGACCCTTCTGAAGTTTTCACTAAAGCAAATGAAGAAGTTGATGTCACTTTTGATATGATTATTCCGGTAAATGATTTGTTAGCATTTCAGGCGTTCGATGATTATCCTAAATCATTTGGTGATATCATTCTTAAATATTATGTTTTCAGGGATACTTTAGTATTTTGTCAGGTTGACCCGTTAAGAGTTGCTGATTTACAAAATTACGTTTATGAAAAGATAACTGATGAAAATTATGAAAAGATTATGAATCATGTTTATAAATATGATCGCAAATTCCAACAAATCGGACTTCCTACCAAATTAATTACAAGCTTATCCGCTACATCTGCTGACGCAACAGTTGATGACGTTATTATTTCATGCACAAAGATGGAAGTTTTAGAGGATAAATGCATTACACCTGGATATGGTTTAATTGAAGAATCAGTTAAAGCAATACCACGTTTATTTAGTAAGGAAGATCCATTCATGATTCCAGCTCAACATATTGACGTTCGTTCACTAAATGGAGGTTGCATCACTCCTGAAGGTATTAGCTCAGATTTCTCATACGCTCTTCATAATGTTACAGATGTTGTGTTAACATTTCCGAAGAATGCAATGCAAAGAACAGTTTTAGAAAATCCAATGCTTCGAGGTCTTCAGGTCACTATAGATTCCAGAAACTTCCCTGATCAAGCGATGACCACAGTGGGCGACATATTCTTTACACGTATGCTTCAAGCTTCTGATTTAGATGGAGTGAATGAATGCACGGAAGAATACGAGGACTCATTAACTAGACCACTGAATGATGATAATGGCAAGCCATTAGCTAGAACATGGAAAGACCAAACTTCATTCTTATGCACTATTCCAGTTCAACGTGATGGAGCGGGTATATTCTTTGATGGATTAGAAACTTTCAACTCACAAGTTACAGTACAAGTGAAAGCTTATCCAATCATTCAGGGTGAAAATGACACTTACTGTTCAAAGGTGATAAATCCTCCTCAGGTTTGGTTTACTAGGACTACATATTGGACATGGACACCGGATGAAGGTTTGAAATATCATCCAACAGGTACACCACCACAGTATAGAAGTTCATATGATGAAATATTGATGAATAGAAATGTTTAAAATTATAAATTTATTTTTGATTAAATGGATTTAAATTCATACACTCCTTATGAAGAATTAGCAGGAGTATATAATACATACATAGATGATATGATTAATGAAGCATTGAGTGATAATAGAAATGCTCTATCTAAGGAAAAATTAATGAAAATTCCATATTCTGAATGTTACTTAAATTCAATCACTGCAGCAATTGGTAAACAAAATAAAGGTAAAACATTAACGATATTAAAACAAATTATCATTATTGCTAACACTTCCCCCTATTCACACGTGTTAATTTATATCAACCGTTCAGGTTCACCTTCAGATGATACATTTGAATCTTTAAAGCATTTAATCAAAATTCCAATTATTTATTTATCACAAGAAGAAGCAGAAGATTATTTAAAAAACTTTTTAATGTATAAAGAATTATATAATACAATCAAGAAGCAAGGATTAGAGGATAAAATTATTGATAAACAACGGGATGAATTATTTGAAACACTTTCTATTTCAAATTTTGATAAAGAATTTTTGCATTCACTCATTTTTTTAGATGATGCAGTGAAATCAAAACTAATAACAAATGAGAAATCATATTTTAATCAGTTATTAACTCAATGTCGACACATTCAGTGTTCATTCTTTATGGCTGTTCAATATTTCAAAGCATTAAGCACAAACATTAAATCAAATCTATCAACACTTTTCATTTTCAGTGGGTTTAGTCGTCAACAGTTGAACGTTATGCTTTATCAAGTGAATTTACCAATGAGCATTAATGAACTTTACACACAATATCAGCAATTAGGTGAACATGGAAAAATAATAGTTGATTTAAATAAAGGAAGTGTTAAATTTGATTAACTTTTTATAATTAATTTTTATTTTTTATTTATAATTAAACATGACAGAAATAGCAAATCTTCTACAAGTTCCATTAAAACAAGGAACAAACAAAAGGGGTGCATATAATAGAACTATGAAAGTTCCTGATGGAATGAAAGAATTAGTTCATATTGTTGCTGGTCTTCAAAAAGATGTTAAACAAATGAGAAACGTTTTAACATTACCAGAAGCTCAAGCATATGCCAAACGTCATGGTCCAAATTGGGAAGCACACGAAGCAGACATTACGGGTCCAAATGGAAAACCTGATGGTATAAATGAAGTTTTCGTTACTGATGGTCAAGGAAATATTAAAGTCATAAATGGTTATAAATTAACTATGTCTGATTATCCTAAACGTAAAGCATATAATGAACGTTATCCTATGCAATTTGATGAAAATGGAAAAGCTGTTAAACAATACATTGGAGAAGGTGAAAATGGTCCAATTAATTCATACCGTCATAATCCATATTCTTATTTCAATGAAGAATTAAATGCTATTGAAGAGGGACCGGATGGATTACCACGATATTCTAACCAGTTTGATGGTCAATATGCAAATATTAGACCTGAAATTTCAGCTAAGAAATTCTTTAAAGTTGCTTTATTCGATCCAGTTTTCGCAAATGTTAAAGATGAACTTAAACAACAATTCCAACCAATTATAGTAGCAAGAATTACATCGGGTGCTTTATCTCAAGCATTCAAAGATTTAATTAAGAAACCATTATATCAGCAACGAGGTTTAACTTATGATTTAGTTAAGGAATCAGATAAAAGAAAATTTGAGAAATCAGATGATTATAAGAATGCAATTAATGAATATATTAGGTCTATTAATTACAATGAAACAGCTAAAAATCAACTTCATGAACAAATACAGGGAATAATAGATTCAAAAGTTCCAGCAAAATAAAAGTTTAAATATATTTTTTTATTCGATTATAAATGAGAAGACGTTTCACTAGTCAAAAGAACACTAACGCAAAAGCAGAGATTACGGTTGGTTATAACGTAAATGATGATAAATCACGAATTATTCAAAATGTTAAAGTTAATGTTAGCCCCGAATTAACGAGGTCAGCAACTCAACCAAATTTATTAACTCGTGACTTACCGAAAAAGGAGGAGGAGGAGAATGAAGAAAACCATGAGAATGGAGACCCAATCATTTTATCCGAACCCGGTAAAGAACCTGTTGAGATTCCCACTTATCCAACATACCCCCACCTCTTTCATCAAACATCGAGAACCCATATAAAATAGACATTAATTCTGAATTAATGAAAATTTACCGTGATATAATAATTAATAATTATGATTCAATAATAAATTTAATTGATCAATCGGTTTAATTATTTTACCTTATGAATCATTAATTCACATTATCGCCATTCTTTGTGATGTTCAAGATTCAGACGTTAAGATTCAATTTTTCATAGATGATGAGGTTTCATGCTGCGGAACAGTTGCAAAAATAAATCCATAAAGGATATTAGCACAATTAAGATATCAAAGAATGGAACAACAACTGAACTTCATTTAACATATAATGATATTTATAATAAAATAGTTGATGAATATAAAATATCACTTGAAAAATTCTTTGTTAAGGCCATTTAATATTCAAGCATTAACATTATCGAATAATAATCCTTTGAATCATAATCAATAATAATTGACCTTTCACCAGTTTCTATCGTTTGTTTTATTTCTTTTTGTTCCCCACTATCCGGATCGGTCATTGTAATTGTTTTTGTTATAGTATCAGCTTTATCTTTAACTTCAATCTTTTTTCCATCGGGATATTTAAACCAAAATTTCCAAAAATTCGATATTGTCAATCTGTTCATATTTTAATCTATCAATTACATTTTTAATACCATCTGAAAATCTTATGAAATGGTCATTATATGGGTTTGATTGAACTAAATTTGAATGAAGTGAAATATAACCTGTTGATGAATATGACATCGACTCATATTTTCTGAAAACACTAAAATTTATAACATGAATGAATTTCTTATTCGTTGAATTTATGAATTCTTGAGGTAATCTTATTCTAGTTTTATTTATCACTGGAAAATAACGCTTTACCATATTTTTAATCGTAATAAAAATGTCAATTATCAATATTATTTCGAATAATAACTGTGAATTAAATTTAACAGTTAGCGGAATTTATAATGTTACTCTCGTTTCTGTGAGTGGTAAATTTAATCCCATTCTTTTAGACCCTTCAGATTATATATCATTTATTAAAGATGACCATGAAAAAACGTATGATATGTATATAAATAATGTGATAGCGAAATGGGATATTAACACGATTTTAAGTTATTTAAATGAATCATTTATCGTATGGTATGAAGAAAATTTTAAATCAAAACCTGATAAACTTTTTGAACTTGATGAAATAAATAACCTTATTAAATTTCCCGCTGAAAATTAAATTTTGTACTCCTCATCTTCGTTCATTGTTGGGGATATTAAATTTTGAAAAAGATGTTGGGATGTTTTGTATTCTGACACCGGTTCCAATTTCATTTTAATCAAATGTGATAAAGTTAATACCCCAATGAGATTTTCACATCAAACATTAGACCCTAACTCTTACCCATCAATACAAAACATTTTATCCATCAACTTAAACACATTTTCTTTATCATATCCGTTTCAATTATCCGGGAATTCATTTATTCTTCATTCAAAAGATTTATCAAATATTAAATTTAGAATAACTGACCTATTTGATTGTGATTTAGAATTTATGAATGAAATATTATGGCAATTTCAAATAGAAAAAATAGCTGATGAGATAACGGATTAAATATTTATTTTTAAATCATAATAAATGATTAAACAACAGCAACCACAGCAACTTAAGGCGCAAAGCACCCAGGTCCTTCAGACCATTACATACGCCATATATGCATATAATTCAAAGACAGCAGAACAAACACAAAGGTTGAAATATGGAGATTTGGAGATAGTATTGAAAAATGACCATTTCGAATTCGTTTGCAAAGGTGGTGCAGTGATATCAAATATAAAAGAAATTTTATTTATGAATTCAAAAATTAAAGGTATAACGGATGATATAATATCAATTCCACCAGAAGAACAAAGATATTACGCATTAAATGCATTTCCTAAAGTTTTGAAGATTGGAAGATTTAATTTAAATGAGGAATTCATAAAAGGTTTCCTTAATGACATAGAGAAGAAGGCAGATAATGAATATGTCAACGGTGAATTAATGAAGAAGGCAAATTTGGTTTATGTTGATGAAAAAGATAATGAAATTAAAGAAAAGGTTGAATGGTATCATGAATGGACATTGGAGACTTTTAAAGTTAAAGCTGATACAGAATGGGTTTCAGGATGTTTAGACCTTAAAGCAGATAAAACTTATGTTAATGATGAGTTAGAGAAGAAGGCAGATAATGAATATGTCAACGAAATATACCAAAGTTTGATAGGAACAACTAAAAATATTGAAACTATTGTTGGTGACTTTTCTGTCAATGAAGAAAATAAATATTTTAGATGGCAATTGGTACAGTCCTTAAAAAATGGTATACGATGTAAACTCATTCCGAAAAATAACAATGAAATGTATGTAAGCTATATAAAGAATGATGGTACACAAGTTAAAGTTCCATTAGACAACAACTGCTACTTAAACTTATATGGAGACGAACAAAAGAAATATTTAAGAGTTTATGAAATGACAGATATGACATTGCCTCACCAAGCTCCAGCACCATATTATTATGACTATGGAGATGACGACAGAACACCACATGTAGATGAACAAAAGCTAACATTATATTTAGATTATTATAGATATAAAAGATATAATGCAATAGAAAAAACGAGAATAGTATATTATTATACAGATGACAAAAATAAATATTATAGTCAAGATTTTACCTACCCTGAAAACATAAGATTATATTATAAAAAATATTCTGACACAAACCAGAAGAAACCCGAAATAGTTGCACTATATTTTAAGTTCAAAATAGACAATCCTATATTATCTCATATGTTTGATTTAATGAACCCAGTAGGTTCTATTTATACATCTATGGATGCAAGAGGTCCTCAAGTAATGTTTGGTGTTGGTGCATGGGAACAGATTGTAGACAGGTTTTTGTATTGTGCAAACTCTTCAAAGGAAACAGGTGGAAGTAAAACGATTTCAGGTGAAAATTTACCTGCACACAGTCACTACATAGATTTAAGTACATCTCAGGCAGGTTGGCATAAGCATAGATATTGGGATTGGTCAGGAATGACAAAAGGTAAAGGATATGATGTTAAAGACGACGTTAAGTTTGCTATAAATTGTTACTGGAGTGACACTCAGGGAGAGGGAAACCATACACATTTCGTTTCAGGATATACACAAACAACGGGACAAAGTAAAGAATACATGCCACCTTACATGACAGTTTACGCATGGTATAGAGTTCAATGAACGCTCAATGTTTGTAAAACAAACTTTAGAACGGACTGAAAGTCCTGAGCTCCAAAAGAGCGAACAGCATAATTTAAATTTTTATTTTAGTATAAATGAAGATTCTACCATATGGTGTTATTGGAAGAGATAAAGATGGAAACCCAATATTTGATCCAAAGTTAAAATTAAAGTTACTGACAAGACAACAACTTGAAAAGTTGCTGAAACCAAAACAGGATGAAAAATGAGAAAATGAAAAGAAAAATTTAAATTATGCAATTTTATTTTTATCATAAATGACAAAATTAATTAAGCCAACTATTTCTAAATTAATGATACCAATGAAATCATTTCGTGGAGTACTTATCCCAGGTTCTTCACAATTAGCCAGGGCAGGTGTTGTGACTCAAGGTGGAACATTAGCGAATCCATTCAAATTATTAACTAAAGATGAACTTAATAAAACGATGATAAAATAACTGATAACAAAATTTTATTTCACTGCTACCAGGTAATTTAACTTTTCTGAAAAAATGAGACAATATGACATTTTGACAACAGTCCTGGAAATAAATGTTTATCGTTAATGTTTACGTTAATGTTTTCAGGTTATTCATTTATTAATTATTTTTGAATAACTGATAGGGTCACCGGGTCACCAGGTCACCAGGTAATTTAACTTCTCTGAAAAAATGAGACAACATGACATTTTGACAACAGGTATGAAAGGAGGATGGTATTTATTAATTATTTTTGAATAACTGATGAAGTCACCGGGTCACCAGGTAATTTAACTTCTCTGAAAAAATGAGACAACATGACATTTTGACAACAGTCCTGGAAATAAATGTTTATCGTTAATGTTTACGTTAATGGTTACGTTAATGTTTATCGTTAATGTTTACGTTAATGTTTTCAGGTTATTCATTTATTAATTATTTTTGAATAACTGATAGGGTCACCGGGTCACCAGGTCACCAGGTAATTTAACTTCTCTGAAAAAATGAGACAACATGACATTTTGACAACAGGTATGAAAGGAGGATGGTATTTATTAATTATTTTTGAATAACTGATGAAGTCACCGGGTCACCAGGTAATTTAACTTCTCTGAAAAAATGAGACAACATGACATTTTGACAACAGTCCTGGAAATAAATGTTTATCGTTAATGTTTACGTTAATGGTTACGTTAATGTTTATCGTTAATGTTTACGTTAATGTTTTCAGGTTATTCATTTATTAATTATTTTTGAATAACTGATAGGGTCACCGGGTCACCAGGTCACCAGGTAATTTAACTTCTCTGAAAAAATGAGACAACATGACATTTTGACAACAGTGACGGAAATATGATGCAGTCCAAAAATAAAGTTAGTTTTAAAATTATTTTTATTTTTTTATTTTTATATAAATGACGGCAACAAACAACAACAGCAACTATATCGTTTCTGATGAAAAAGTTATTGATTCATTAGTTGAGGAATTAGCTGAGGAATTAGTTATGGCAGAAACTAAAACCCTCAATGAAAGAATTGGTGAAAACATGATTGATTTACATAACTACCTCAAACATGATGGAGGAAGAGGAAGGAAAACTGGTATGGCTTTATTAGTAAATAAAATTTCAAATTTAACGATTATAGATGTTGATATCAATAAATCATACAATGATGAACTTAAAGAAACAGTTAGAAAAGATATTTTATCAAAACTTTCGGATAAAGATGTTATCGTTAAAACCGCTTCAGGAGGTCTTCACATTTATTGCAACACTAATTTCTTCTATGCAGTTTCGAACAGAATGATTAAATGTTATTCCTGCAATGATTATGATATTGACATAATGACTTCTATGGATGATTCAAAGCGTTCTTTAGTAGTTATGGCTGATTCAAGAGTTCGCAAGAATGCAACAGAACCAATCAATACATACTCATTCATTCGTGGAAGTTATGATTCAACATTAACCAGAACAGTGAATGATATATTAAATGATTTGAATATTAAGGTAAGAGTTGAACAGAAGAACGAAGAAATAAAGAGTATAATGAATGAAAACAAAGATGTAAACATTGACGATAAACTTGCCCAGAGCATAGTTGATGGCATCTATGATTTTGAAGTACATAATGACGGTGGAAACATGAATTTAGAAAAAGAAATAACATTATTCACACTGTTTCAAGCTATTAATTCGTTACCTAATCATTTAATTAATGAAGCCTACGATAACGTTTATAACTTCTGCAGTTTAACAGAAAATGCAAAAAGTAATTTTGAAAAAGCACGTAGTAGATATGCACATTTAATGACTTCTCCATTTGTTTTAGTGAAGATTCTAAAACTATATCAAAAGGAATATTATGATGAATATGTTTTGCCTTTATTACGTAAGCCAAAAATAACATTTGATATCAAACTTGATGACTCGTTTTTGATAACAGATATTAGACGCAAGGCTGAAAATCATCAGTATAAAAACAGTTCTGAAGTAATTGAGGATTTATCACGTGTAATCCGTTTTGTAGATTGTGGAAATAAATATTTCATTCAAAAGGACTATAATATCCACGACAAAATGAATCAAATATCATTCCTTCTTCAATCAAACATGAAAGAGTCACTCAAAATGATTAAATTATTTAAAGAAGAAGGTAAAACAATAACAGCATGGGATGTACTATTAAATCAATTGTCTTCATTAACCGTTAAGGGTGTTTGCTTTAAATCTGATTCCCCCGATGTTTTCTCAACGTTTCAAGGTTATAAATACAACATTCTCGAAAAACTAGATTACTCAAAAATTGAAATGTTTATGAATTTCATTAAAGAAGTCATTTGTGATAATAACGATGAAGTGTATAAATACCTTCTCGGCTGGATTGCATCAATGATTCAACATCCTGGAATCAAGAATGAAACAGCAATTATTTTGAAAGGACTTCAGGGAACAGGTAAAAACAGATTTACAGACATTATTTCTGAACTTCTCGCCGGTTATTCATGCAAAAACATTACTGAAATAGGTGAGTTAACGGGTAATTTCAATTCAGTAGTTGAGAATAAAATGTTTCTTGTACTTAATGAACTCAAGAATGTAGGTGAAGACAGACTCGCAAACTTCAACGCTTTGAAATCAATTATAACGGATAATGAGATAAGAATTAATGAAAAGAATCAACCCAGAAGAACTGCTCAGAACGTTGCAAACTTCATTTTCGTAACTAATAACGTTTACCCTGTCAAAATTGAAGTTGGAGACAGAAGATATGTAGTTTTAAGAGTTAATGGTAAATTTAAGGGTCAATTTGATTATTTCAAGAATTTGATGAATTCATGCACAAAGGAATTTTATGATAATTTACTGACGTATTTTATGCAATATGACCTTTCATCATTTAATGTACGAATCATACCGATGACTGAAGCCAAACAAGATTTAATTGAATTATCAACAAATCCTTTAGATGTATGGATAAATACACATTATGATGAATTGTGTGCAGGTATGACGTGTAAAAATGCTCTATTCTGCAAACCATCAGACATGAAAGACAAGAATTTCCAAATGAGTATTAAGGATAAATGTGATAGGAAACAAAGAAAAATAGATGGTAAACAGACATGGTATTATGTTTTGAAAGAAGAAATGAAAGGATTATATAAACAGGTTGAACCAAACGATAATGAGGATTCATTTACTGACGATGAAATACCTGTAAATGAAGCTTTATAAAGTATGATTTGAATTTATTTTTACATTAATCCTACCTGTTGTCAAAATGTCATGTTGTCTCATTTTTTCAGAGAAGTTAAATTACCTGGTGACCTGGTGACCCGGTGACCCTATCAGTTATTCAAAAATAATTAATAAATACCATCCTCCTTTCATACCTGTTGTCAAAATGTCATGTTGTCTCATTTTTTCAGAGAAGTTAAATTACCTGGTGACCCGGTGACCCTATCAGTTATTCAAAAATAATTAATAAATACCATCCTCCTTTCATACCTGTTGTCAAAATGTCATGTTGTCTCATTTTTTCAGAGAAGTTAAATTACCTGGTGACCCGGTGACCCTATCAGTTATTCAAAAATAATTAATAAATACCATCCTCCTTTCATACCTGTTGTCAAAATGTCATGTTGTCTCATTTTTTCAGAGAAGTTAAATTACCTGGTGACCTGGTGACCCGGTGACCCTATCAGTTATTCAAAAATAATTAATAAATATCATCCTCCTTTCATACCTGTTGTCAAAATGTCATGTTGTCTCATTTTTTCAGAGAAGTTAAATTACCTGGTGACCCGGTGACCCTATCAGTTATTCAAAAATAATTAATAAATACCATCCTCCTTTCATACCTGTTGTCAAAATGTCATGTTGTCTCATTTTTTCAGAGAAGTTAAATTACCTGGTGACCTGGTGACCCGGTGACCCTATCAGTTATTCAAAAATAATTAATAAATATCATCCTCCTTTCATACCTGTTGTCAAAATGTCATGTTGTCTCATTTTTTCAGAGAAGTTAAATTACCTGGTGACCCGGTGACTTCATCAGTTATTCAAAAATAATTAATAAATACCATCCTCCTTTCATACCTGTTGTCAAAATGTCATGTTGTCTCATTTTTTCAGAGAAGTTAAATTACCTGGTGACCCGGTGACTTCATCAGTTATTCAAAAATAATTAATAAATACCATCCTCCTTTCATACCTGTTGTCAAAATGTCATGTTGTCTCATTTTTTCAGAGAAGTTAAATTACCTGGTGACCCGGTGACTTCATCAGTTATTCAAAAATAATTAATAAATACCATCCTCCTTTCATACCTGTTGTCAAAATGTCATGTTGTCTCATTTTTTCAGAGAAGTTAAATTACCTGGTGACCTGGTGACCCGGTGACTTCATCAGTTATTCAAAAATAATTCATTATTGAATAACCTGAAACCATTAATGATAAAATAACGATAACATCAAATTTTATTTTTATATGAATGAATACCCCACAAGCTCAAAATTTACCACGAATCATAACAAGGGAGGAAAAAAATAATCGAAAAATTAAAAACAACAAACCACGAAAAACAGAGAAGATGAGGAATAAAAATTAAATTTGGATTGAGTTTAAAAATTCATCTTTATTAAATTCATCTCTTCCAATCAATTTATTTATTCTATTAAATTCTTTTATTTTTGCTTCACTCAGTTTAAGGATTGAACGGTAAGTTTTTAATTTTTCGATTATTTCTTTCCTCTCTTTATCGTTTTCAACCCCACCACATTGCGGCTTCTTTTTGTAATAGCATATTTTTGATTTAATTCTGTTTAGTTTCTTTTTATATTCATCGTCTGGACTCTTGGCTGCTTCGTTGTCACTCATTTCTTACGAAATAAAAAAATTAAATGTTATTTAAATATAATGAAGTAATAAAATAAATCGGAATTTCTATTAATATATTGTTAACCTCAACTAATACATTACCGTTAATATATCTAACAAATTCAGCTATTGTGTCAAATCTTCGTCTTCTTTTTGTCATTGATTTATCAGTTTTTCCATAATCGAGATGAATCAAAACTTTATCCCCTTGTTTAAAATTCATGAGCCCCGAATTAATTTGTTCATGTTTAACATCATTTAACCTTTCCATTTGCTTTCTAATATATTCCCATTCTTTTGAAATATCATTTTTCATTTCCACCGGTTTCATGTTTATAGTTCTATGCCATGTATTATTGTAATAATATACTAACTGCTGTATGATGGAGTCATGATTTCCATCCCAGTATATCTGACCGTTAACCCCTAACGCATCTCTAAGAGTTCTCATTACCGCATCAACTATTTTATTATGAAACGTATATGGAGAAGATGAGAAGTAAAAATTAATTTGTGGGAAATAATGAGCCATAGCTGCCTGAAATCCTTTATCACCATCACCCCTGATATTATCTACTCTTTCATGATCTAGTAAGTATTGAATAGCTCTTCTTGTTTCCTGTTCTGTTTTCCCTTTCACCGGAATGCAATATAAATATCTTGTGTTAATGTTAATGGCAAATAAATAAGTAACATTTCCTTTTGAATATTCTAAATGATCGATTTCGTATGAATATGGATATGGTGCAAATGAAGGGCGACCAAATTTTTCCTTTAACGGTTGAATTTTTGGGTCAATTGGTTTATTTAATATCTTGAAATCCTTTTTAAAATCTTTTTGCTTCTTTAATGTTTGAAATGGATATAATAAAGTGAATGATGAAGGATTAACTGAAGGAGGAGGTACTACTGTTGGAGGTTTTGGGGTTGCAAGTGGTTTAATTTTATCTGCTTTGATTTTGGATGATGAAGTTTTGGATTTCATTCCTCCTTTCATTAATTCCGGATGTATTCTATTCATTTGTTTTAAATATGCTGTATATAAAGGTTTGATATACTTTCCCGCTTCGAGTTTATGTTGAAGGATGAATTCCAAAA
Organism: Trichomonas vaginalis G3; assembly: GCF_026262505.1. Taxonomy (NCBI): domain Eukaryota; phylum Parabasalia; order Trichomonadida; family Trichomonadidae; genus Trichomonas; species Trichomonas vaginalis. Next base: position 142,419 of record NW_026529174.1, on the reverse strand, counting down.
GTTGATCTTCATTTAAAAGTCGGGCTGAATGTGGTTTAACTAATGAATCATAAATTAAAGCTTGTGCTTCATTTATGGTCTGAATGACCTGGGCGTTTTGCACTTTTAGCTTTTGTTATAGATACAAGGTGATGTGATTTTTGCATCCCTGGGATGGACGATACACCCAAAATGTCACCTTTTTGGGATAACAAAATTTTATGTGTTATTAGAGTTCTGCAAACCATATGCACAATATCTATTCAGCCTGACTTCTTGTATATAGGAGTCTGGCTGAATAGATATTGTGCATGTGGCAATATAAGTAATTCCGAGATTACCATCGTGAGCTATAGTACACTACTTCTCCTTGGTCCTAGCTCAGTTCTAAGGATATCAGTGTTCAAGGATTTGGCAAGGTCCTTCTGAAGTCTCTCATTCGATGAGAGATTTCGGAAGAACCTTGCCTTAAAGTATTCCAACTCTTGTTCTCTTGTTCCTGAATAGTCAGAAAAGTTATTTGACTACTTAAGGCAGAGATTATCCGAGGTCCCTCATTTGATGAGAGGCCTCGGATAATCTCTGCCTTAAAGTTGTACACTTGTAGTCAATTAGAATGTAAGTATACACGGATAGGACAGCTTTCTTCTGAAGTCTTAGATTTGATGAGAAGCCTCAGAAGAAAACTGTCCTATCTGATAATAAAAGGAGTTTCAGAAGCTCCAGAGCTCCCTTTCGTAAGGAATGGGAGCTTTGAAGCTCCTGGTTCGAAGATGTGCTTCGCATCTTTCATCAGCATAGGACATTTACCATCTGGGACTCTGTTGATGAAGACTCAGGAGCTCCAAAGCTCCCTTTCGTAAGGATTAGGAGCTTTGGAGCTCCTGGTTCGTAGAAGAGCTTCGCATCTTTCATCAGAAGAGGCCCAAATGGTAAATAGCCTCTGCTGATGAGCTTCAGGAGCTCCAAGGCTCCCTCTCGTAACGATTAGGAGCTTTGTAGCTCCTGAAGATAAGGTAGGATTGCTCTGATCTCTAATCAGTAGATGCCATGCCTCATTATGGACTCTACTGACAAGAGATCAAGAGCTCCAAGGACTCCCTTTTTATCTAGTGGCATTCTCACCATTTAGTAGGATCGCTGATCCTACTAATGAAGTGATCACTTAATGTACGTTTTGAATAAATTGAATTTTTTTTACAAAAATTTAGTATTTTTTATAAACATCACATATATATTATAAATACGTAAATATATTCTTTAATTCAAAAAATTCAATTCGGTTTCGGGCTGGGTATCCCAGCCCCAAGTATTCAATTTTATTCAATTTTTTAAGAATTTTTGGTTGGGATGCCCAGACCAAAACAAACTTTATATTTTGATGTGTAGATACGTATGTGTACATCATTATTGCGTTATATATTATGTTTTTAATGAAAAAAAAATCTGATTCAAAAAAAATTATCACTAATTAGTTGATAACATAAAGAAAAAATATATAAATTGTATGTTCTGAGTGTATTTATCCACACTCACTCATATGAATTTCATTAAATAGTGTCTTTTTACTCCCAAATTTATTTTGTATTATTGAAATCAAAGAAAAAAAACTTAAAAAATTTCTCGAAATTTTTATTTTTTTAAAAAATTTTGGATTTTATATTAAAAACTGACATTGGGAGGACGATAGGGCTGGGATTAGAGATACCCCCCTCACTTGGGAAAAATACGGATCTATACTTTTGTTCCTTTGTTTTTTGCAGCTCAGGATTATATAATTTATATAATTCATCAATATCTTCTTCTGTTAATACTTTATTTTTGAAATCTTTCAATTGTTTAAGTTGTGATTTAGTTTTTCCCTTTGTATATTCATTATTTTTAATTTTGTCTTTAATTTTAGAAATTATTTTATCATGATATTTCAAAATTTCATTTTTATAATATGAATAATAATAATCCATATCATCACCCGTTATATTTTCATCATATTTTTGGAGATATGCTTTTAATTCATAATAAGTAAGAAAATTTTGATTAAATACTAAATCATCAATTAAAATTTTTAAATCTACATTATCCATTTATATAAAAATAAAATAAATGTTTTAAGGGCGCCCACCTCTTTGATCAAGAATCAAAACCATTATTAACGGTTCCTTTTGTCTCTTCTGTGGCATTTTATTAAATAAACGGCATACAACATCCATTTTCACAACATACAGCCTTAGTGTGTGCTCCTGTTAATGCAGTCTTACCAATTGTTAAGCGAGTCATTAATCCGTTTTTAAGTTGTAAATTAATATTCTGACCATCAAATATCACTTTATCATTTATTATATCCAAATAATTTTTAGGTGTTAATTGTTTATTTTGTCGTAAACTAACACCTTTCATTTTTTGTGCAATCTTTTTAAAATCACCCCCATCAATTGAACCGTTGAATGATGTATAACACTTGGGGCATAAAGCAACCATGTTATCACCTTGTTTCTCAATTGCTAAACCCAATAACTTCTTCTCATGTGCTTTTTCTTCAGCTTTATTCTTTAATTTAGGTTTAAATTTCTCATCAAAACAGCAGAAATCAAATGGTGCGAATTTGAAAATGTTTTTATCATAAAATTGTTTATCAGTAACAATTGCTTGAAATGCTTGAGTGTTAGGAAGATTTGGATCACCAGCGATTGCCCAATAAGATGAATCAGTATCACCTTCAATGAAATGAAAACGATTAACATTCATGCATTTATACATAAAATCATAAATGAAAACCAAATACCAGTATTTAGCATTATCTAAAGTGAAGAATGCCTCTTGTAAACATGTATCACATCTATAAAATCTATCTTTGAGCATCATTTGATACGTATCTTCACCTATTTCTCTTATGTTTTTAAACTTATTTGACATACATGCAACGCGTGCCTTCTGTGCATTCATTATTTTAGTCTTTGCGTAATTTTGTGTATTCATTGCATCGTAACCATATGATCCATTAAGTGAAATCTTGCAAAATAAACTTTTTCCTTTATTTCCTTCTAATTCAGCCTTTTGTCTTTCGTTCATAAATTCGTTCGCAAATTCATTAAAGCAAGTGTTTTTAGTAAATGTTAAAATTGATTGAATATCATCGATGATAAAATGAAATCTGTCTATTAGATACCAAAGATAATAAGAAGAAAATGGTTGATATTGGTTGTGTGTTGATGCTAACTGAGTTAATTTTCTCTGTTTCTGGTCAACTGGTAGATTGTTTGATTTCATGTAATTATACATAAAACTGCCAATTGTTTTTTCATCTGTGATAATATCTAAGTTTCTTATTATCGGTAAAAAGTTTATGTAATCATTAATGTATTTTTCATCAATGTGACCCTTTACTTCAGCCACGAATAAAGTATTTTTCTTCTTAATTATTCCCAATGCTTTTGCTTTCTTTGTTGCTGTATCACAAATGATAACACCATTCAATCTTCCCGGCATATACATTTTATGGTCAGTATATTGAATGAAATCATGAGGATTAGATGAAAATGATGAAGGATATAATGAATTAAAGTCAACACCAACGAAATGAGTCATAATGTTGGTGGTGTCCTCATTTGATACAGTTTTAGTTTCTGGATTATATGAAAGTTTATTAATGTGCGTGATTCCTTTAAGATTAACACGATGTTGAACATTTGATAGACCACCAGTAATTCCATTACGGAGAATGTGATAAGCTTCAACTGAATCTAAAGTCATTGGTAAATTATTTTTTATTCATAATTTCTTAAATTGATTCTTAAACGTTGAACATCTTCATATTTATTTGATTTTATGACATTGCAATAACAACACATTAACTGACAATTTTCTTTGGTATGTGGTTTTTCATTATCGATTCTATCCAATGTTGGTTTATTAGCATATGTAAACGCTTTACCACACATTTTGCATTTAGATGAAAGGATTAAATCATGATAGTATTGAAAATCATCCATTGAAACATTATTTTTAGTATCTCTTTCTGCTTTTTCATCTTGTTTCTTATATGATTCAATTTTATATTTCCAATACTTTTTCATTAATTCAAAACTTGATTCTATCTCTTCCTCAGGATATTTTTCATTAGGATTAAAGTCTTTATATGCTAAAGCGTAACGAATCATTGAAGCATTCGATGATAAAGAAAGATTATGAAGTGTGTCAATTTTATAAACAAATGTTTCTTCAATAATTTTATCAATTGGGTCAATCATAATTTCAACATCTTTATTGCAATAATGAATAAAATATTCTAATCTATTCTTAAAATTTTTAGCATCATTGAGATATATTTGATAATCACTATCTGATATAGTTTCTTGAGTTAATGCTGAATAAAATGAATCTTGAGTGAATGGTTCCACTTTATATAATTCTTCTTCGTAATTTTCCCACGTGATGAATTGATAAGGGAAAAAGGATTTAACACGTGATTTATTGCTTCCGAAATCTTGAGTGAATTGGTCTAATGTCCCACCCGCTATATAATTTCTGATGTCAATAAATCTCAATTCATATGGAACGTTTGTTTTCTTTACAATGATTTGCTTAAATTGTGAAGATGAACCCAGCATTGATTTTATTTTCCATTTTGCAGTGTTTAAATCACGAAGAATTAAATTTAAATCAAACTTTCCCGAATTAAAACCTATGATATTCACTTTATTGAATTCCTCATCTAGAAGTTCTTTAAATGCTTCCTTCTGTTTTTCATTTAATGTATGAGACAAAGTCCCCGCCGTTTGCGGCTTCAATAATTCTTCATATTGTTCAATATTTGATTTAGCAACTAATGAACAGGTTGAAAATAAAAACTCAATCCAATCAGAAATAAAAGAATCACTCGAAGTTAAGCAAAAATTCCTCGTATATGTTTTATCATTTAATTTAACCGTTGATGACACCATGAATGGTTTTAAGTAAGCGTTCAAAGTTGCACACTCAAAAAGTTGTAATTCTTCTTTAGTCTCTAATGTTTCAAAGTCAAAAGTAATATAATATCTTGTCGGTTTATAATATTCCTGCAAATTGTGAGCTAATAACCACTGATATATCTTCTGTTTCGTAATATGTGGTGCATATGGTTGCTGGGTCTTTTGCAATTGAACGTCTTGAATTAATCTTCCATTATTTTCTTTACATTTCTCACAATGTTTTAAAAATCTTCTTTGGTTTTTCCTTTCTGGATCATCACGGATAGAATAAACTTCTTCTTTACAAAATGAACAAACTTTATAGCCGGTGAGTGCTTCAACGTCTGTTATTCTGTCAGCGTGAAGTTTTCCACATGGACTCTGTGTTAATAAAATATTTACTGTTTCAAATTCTGGATCTATCATTATTGATTCCACTAATGGAAAGTCTACCTTATTTATGTCCACGTCTTCTGGTTGAGGATCACAATAATAGAAATCAATATTAACATTTAACATTCTCGCTAATCTCTCACCTTCTGATGAAATGTCAAAACCTTCATATGCATCTATTGCTTCATTTAAATAGCTTCTACGAGTTTTAGGATTAACACCATCAGGAATGTTATAGAAGCGTTTAAATAACCTTCTACCTTCTGCTCTAATTTGATTATCATTCATTTTAGCTGTTCCGTTTTTGTTCATTTATGTAAGAATAAAAATTAAAAAATAAATAAAAATAAAGTTTATTTTTTAAAGTCCATAAAATGAATTAAGAACACATAAATTTTTATCATCTGCGACGTGACGAATACATTTTAATTTACTCAAGAATGCGTACCCTGATACATTAAATCTAATTCCTGTCTTATTTAATTTCACAACTTTGAAAAGGAATGTATGAATAGCTATAAAATGATGAGAAGATGTTTTATGGGTTGCTTCCATTTTTTCTGAAATAAATGAATAAATATAATGTTTATAAGTTTTCATATCTTTTATGTTCTTAATAACGAATGGTATGGACCTTTCAACTTCGTCTTCCTTCGGTGCTGTTCTTTCATATGAAACATTATTGGTATCTTCAACAATGAAACCGCAATCACATAAAATTTTATATGTTCCAATGGTTTCTTTTGATATTTTATCTAATAAATCAAAAACTTTATCAACACCCGTGCATTTATTTAAATAATAATTTGTGTAAATATCATGATCTTCTTTCTTAATCGTATTAGTTGCATATGTCACGTTTCTAAGAGCTTTTTTGAATTTTTCGGAATCTAAAGGTGGTGAAAGTAGGATACAAGGGTATTCTTCATTATCAATAAATTGTAACTTATGTTTACGAATAAATTTAGTACCTTCTTCTGAAAGTGTTTCGTCTATTTCACCATCTAATAAATTTTGTGTTGATTCTGAGACATAATTTTTATATCTTTCTTCATGAGATTTCTGTACTTCTGATTCTGAAGCTGGGATATTCATTAAACCCTCTACTTCATTTTCATTATATTTTTCAACTTCTCTTAATTCCTTAATTTTTTCATCTATTTCATCTCTTATTTTTTCCAGTCTTTCAATTTCATCGTATTCATCATCTTTAATTCGTTCTTCATAATATTCAGGGAAAACATCAGGTTCTTTAGGTTTTTCTTCTTTTTTAGATGTGGGATATAAGAAATTTATAACATCATCTTTATTCATTTTTCCATCATGATCAAACTCATTTAAAAACTCCGCGAATTTTTGACAATTTCTTAAATAATATTTATCAACCTCATAACCCGCCTCCTCTAATATATCCTTTATTTCCCTGTTTGTGAATCCTAATTTTTTAACGTCGTTAGTCTTGACACTCATTTCATACAAAATAAAAAAATAAAATAATAAACATAACTAAGTTTTAATTTTTCGTAAGAAGTTTAACCCATTCAGTTATTCAACAATGTTTAATTAATGGCGGAATATCTGACATCATCTATATATAGCTTCTTTTATAAAAGATAAAAAAATAAATTATTTTAAAATTAATGTTAATTTTTTTTAATGGTTTATAAATAAATATATTTTAATGCATCGTCTATATATAGATGTAACAAAAAAAGTCTCACAACCCTTCCACATATACTACTAAAAGCGTAAGAAAAAATTTTTATATCATCTATATATAGAAGATGTGAAAATATACCTTCATCTATATATAGACGTAACAAAAAAAGTCACTAAACCCTTCATATCCTACTACTGCTGATCTCTAAGTGCAAGTTTACGAAAAGAGCTTACGTGTGTAATCCTATCTTATATTTATTACACCTGTAAGCTCTTTTCGTAAAAATCTTGCACTTTTTGTTTCGATGCTGATCTCTAAGTGCAAGTTTACGAAAAGAGCTTACGTGTGTAATCCTATCTTATATTTATTACACCTGTAAGCTCTTTTCGTAAAAATCTTGCACTTTTTGTTTCGATGCTGATCTCTAAGTGCAAGTTTACGAAAAGAGCTTACGTGTGTAATCCTATCTTATATTTATTACACCTGTAAGCTCTTTTCGTAAAAATCTTGCACTTTTTGTTTCGATGCTGATCTCTAAGTGCAAGTTTACCAAAACAACTTATATTTATTATAAATATACTAAAATTATGACCTTAATATATAGGGTGTCCAAAGGTGCGTTTAGCACAGCGCTCTATATGAGACTATTAAAGGAGATATATGCTGATTATAAATATATAATAAAAAATATGAATATATGTATATGATGAGTATGTTGTATTTTGGCGCCATGCCGGGATATAAAATGAATTTTGAGACAAGAGGCGGTTTCGCGGGAAATTTTGGCGGGATTTTTTTCATTTTTTTAATGAATCATAAAGAAAACATCCTCGCTCTTGCAAAAAAATGCAAAGACTGTAAAAAATCTACGAGACATTGGTAAAATGCTTCGGTATGGATGCTCCTAGCTATTCCACTGTAACGTATCATGTTAGGATGTATCACTTCATGAACAAAAAGGCGCCCATCATAAAAATTGACAAAAAATCGCCGGATCAAAGAAAAATCAAAGCAATTCTTCAAGTGCTAGATGAAGACCCAAGAGCATCACTCAGAAGGATAGAGGAGATGACAAAGATACCACGTACAACAGTCAGTTATTATCTGCACAATTATTTGAACTACAAACTAGCGTATACACGTTGGGTTCCGCACAACCTTAATTCAGTTCAAAAAAAATCTAGAGTCCAATCTTCGAAAAAGCGCCTCTCTATATTGGGTGCGTATCAATCCAAGAAGTTTCGCTTTTTAGTAACAGGGGACGAGTCTTGGTTTCAATATGCAACAGAAGCCAAAATCATGTGGATCCCGAAGGATGAAAATCCGCAAACATTCCCGAAGAAAAAAATTGACACACCAATGATGATGCTGTCGGTTTTTTGGGGCGTGAATGGCATCATCGCAATTGATATTCTTCAAAAACCTAATACGATGAATGCTCAGTATCTAATTGACAATGTTCTTACTCAAATTATCAATTCTGATGAGTTTGAGAAATCCAAACAACAAAAACAAAAGTTTGCAATTCATTTTGATAATTCAAGAGTTCACAAAAGTCATAAGGTAATGAATTACTTGGTGGAAAACAATGTCAAAGTTGTTCCAAACCCAATTTATTCACCTGATATTGCACCCTCTGACTTTTATTTATTCGGCACGCTAAAAAAGAGAGCTGAAGGACGCGAATTCGCGAGTCCAGATGATCTTGAAAATTTTGTAAGAGAGCAATTTGAGCAATTTTCTCATGATGATTTAAAGCGTGTCTTTCAAGCCTGGATCGATCGCTGCGAACGCGTGATTGAATCCAATGGTGATTATATTTAAATAAACTTTATATATATGTAACTTGTTTATTTCTATTCGCAGTATTCAGGTTTGTGCTAAACACACCTTTGGACACCCTATATATTAATATCTTTTTTTAACTTAAATCTTTATTTGGCCGGACCGTTTTTCCTTTTTTTGCTTTAGACTTGAATGGAAGATGATTATAAGTCATTACCTTTAGATCAATGTCCCAAAGATTTAAATATGCTAAATTCTTCCATGGCAAAATTCGATTATACTGATTTTTCACAAATGTTACAATACATTTTTCAATCAATTCAAATAACATCAGATACTGATATTTTAAATCACATATCGCCATACATAGAACATTCAAATCAATATTATAATGTTCCGGATGTTTTAATTGAAAGTGAAATTGATAAAAACTTTAGTGGATTAAAAGACAAATTCTACAACTCTTGGTTACTTCTTATTTATGCATTATCTGTTAAAGATAAAATATCAATTCATTACATTATTGATAATTTTGATATTATAATCCAGCATTTGTTGGATTATATTATAATTGCGGATCGTGAGTGGCTCTATGATTTTTTATTTATATTGATTTCTAATAAAATCAAAGTTGATCACAAAATTGAGGAGCAATATGAGTGCGGGACAAATTTGCCAAGTGTCACTTTTCAATAACCTTAAATTACGTTTTCTCATTTTTTTAAAAAATAACCTTAAATTATATTTGAAGAAATTATGTCTATGATATATGTTTTATGCTAGAATCTTGGAGTTTTCATGCACTACACAAGAGCTCCAAGGTTCCAAGAGTGAATGCTCAATAGCAATTATAGAGATGTACCTTTTCAAAATGACTTTTACTGATTAAATTTAATCAATAGAAGACATTTTGAAAAGGTACCTCTACAATTAGATATACAATAGATTCAAAGCTTCATTTCAGATAGATTTGAAACTTTGAAACTCTTGGTAGATTTTGAGTGAATGCTGACAATCATCTTTGAGAAGGTTTTCTTTAAGAAAACCTTCTCAAAGAGGTTTCTCAGGAGCCCTGAGGCTCCCTTTCGTAATGATTGGGAGCCTTGGAGCTCCTGAGACGAAGAATGGCTTCGCCGAATCTTTGATCAGCAGAGGCCAAATGAAAAGGCCTCTGCTGATGGATTCTCAGGAGCCCTGAGGCTCCCTTTCGTAATGATTGGGAGCCTTGGGGCTCCTGAGACGAAGAATGGCTTCGCCGAATCTTTGATCAGCAGAGGCCAAATGAAAAGGCCTCTGCTGATGGATTCTCAGGAGCCCTGAGGCTCCCTTTCGTAATGATTGGGAGCCTTGGGGCTCCTGCAGCAGAGTATCGCTCCGTTCCATTAATTTTTAAAAAAAAGTGCCGTGTGGCAAATTTGTCCTGTTCCCGAGCAATATATTGAAGAATTAATAAATTTATACATTGAAAACATTTCGACTCAAATACAAAAGTATCCCTTTATGGATAAAATATTTTCCATTTTTAATGCTCTTTTATTTTATTGGGATAAAGAAAATTTCAATTCAATTCTATCATACTTTCAAAATAAAAAAATTTTGACTTCAATTACAAACAATCTATTTTGCAATAATTGTTGTAAAACTCTACTCCTTTTAATTAAGTTCTCGCCAGATATATTATTAAATTCCATAGATTCTAATGATTTTTCTTCAGCTATTTACAATTTATGTAATTATAACAGCATTGATTTTGAATTTGCACTTTCTTTCTTTATCAATTCAACTTCAGATATATTTGAGTATTCAATTTACATTATTATAAAAATAATCAAAAAATTCATTACAAAAGAATTAAAATGGACAAATTCAAAGTGTTGTATTTATTTACTATACAGGATCCTAATATTAGACAATTATGAGCTTGATTCAAAAATCATGGTCTTCTTTACTTATGAAGAAATTCCAGAAATGATCATTACAACAATCGAACATTGCCCCAAAATTATGTTTAAGGTTGGAACAACCTTAATAGTTTTTGTTCTACGTCAATATCTCAAAAATCAAGATATTATTAATATGGATGTCTATTTGAAAGTATTAGAAGAGTATGATGAAGAATTATATAATATTTATGATGAGTTAGTCCAGGATTTTCGGATTTCATCATCAGAATTTAATGATGAAATATTAAATATCGATGAAAGGATCCAGAAGGAATTTATTTCAGAGGCAGAAAATTCATTAATGTTTACAAATGAAAAAGAAATCGAACTTTTGATGGAAGAATATGAAGCATGCATTAATCATTGTTATGCTGTAAAGGAAAAATGAAGTATTGTTATACACAATGGTATGGAATTGACATCTTACATAAACCCCAGAATTAAACATTTAATTTTTAATTAATTTTTAAACAATCATCTAATTATATCATGATAATTAAATTACTGTAGCATGTCGTTATCAGACATGTTTGGATTTTTGACTGTATCAAGGACATTTCCTTGGGGAAATATAAAAGTCCCATAATTTCAGAATTGTCACTTTTTATTGCAATATATAGTCAGTTAGGTTGTCTTATCTCTAGACTATTTGACTTTTTCCAGGAATTTTGAGAATCTAAGTTATTAGATCTAACAGTCATAAGCTATTAATGCATATTTATGAAGCAAATCCATCAAAATTAGATAAAGATTTTTTGGGTTGTCAGAAAATATAGCTGAAATCATTATGATTAACTGATACATAAGCTCATAATCATATGGTTTCAAATGGTTGATTCAGTCTGAGTCTATAATGCTAGTTACTCTCTACTCAGTCTTACTCTCTACATAGTCTTTTGAGATCCATCACTCTTTGGAACTCAATCTCTCCATTGAGTTCCATCCCTCCTTTGATTAATTTTTTTTATAAAGAAGCAATATATAAATATTATTTGATATTTCCAAACTCATCGAGACACTCGCAAACATCTCCGGAGTTAACAACAATAACCTGCCTTTCATCAAAATTTTCAAATCCTTGAACTTTAGCTATATATCTAACGTATTCGGGTTTGAATATTAAATCACTAGGTTTTAATGGAATTTTAAGTAGATTGTTAGAATCATGTACCAAATATACTTTTTTGTTATATTTAAATACTGTAATCCTTTCATTAGGAGAGGCAAGTATTTTTCCACCATATTTTATCTCTACTTTTGTAATTGCGTATTCTTGTGATTGCATTGTGATTAAAATTTGGTCACTTTCTAAATAATCACGAATGTCGAAGTCAACTGTAATTTCCGGCATAATTTCTGGAATCTTTGTTGAGTCATCGATTGAATCAAATGTGAAACTCGTAGAAATATCATTTCTGGCATCAATTTGATTCATTGTAACGAATCTTTCGCTAACTACATCTTCGGCCGATCGTTGAATATTTTTAATGTATGTTTCTAAATCTTGTAAGAGGTAATTATAATGAATTGCGCGTTTTTTATCTAACTTTTCAAATTTATAGGAGAAATTATCAAATTCTTTATAGAGTTCATTCAACTCATCATTATATGCTTCGATTGAATCATTAATTTTGTTGGCGAATGGCCTGTATTCGTAAACAACATGATTCAACACTTCAGAATAATTTTTCATTCTTGTACTCTGATAAGTATCCTCTATTCTTGTGATTAATTCCTTATGAAGTTCTTCTTTCGCTTCTAAGTTTTCTTTAGAAAGGTTAAAATTGGATATGAATTGAGAAAGTCGGTCGTATGACTGTGAAAAGGAAGATTCATAGTTTTCAATTATGTCTTCAAGACTAGGAATAAACGATTTTTTGATGAATTTGCAGATTTTATGTATTTTTTGTATTGAATTGTATCATTGAGAACAAATGATTTCATGCCTTCATCCAAAGAAGGGGTAATATCACACTGATTAAGTATTCCTAAGAGTTGGTTTTTCTCTTTATTGACTTTATTTTGACCATTTTCAAGTTTCTCGATAAACTTTTCGAATGCTCTCACTGTTTGGCGCATTGCTTCAATACTCTTGTCCTTTGCTACTATCATTTTATTGGTGCTCAATGAATAGTTCAAGTATTTGATCATGAAAAGAAATGATTTAATATAATTTTATTTCAATGTCGATATAAATAATGGATAATTTTAAATAATGGCCTTTCTCCAACATAATTTGATTTTCGCCAAAGTCCCATGCATTGAAAAATTTGAGAACTAAATTGAGAACTTTATTGTCAGCAGAAATATCATGCGTAATTTGAAACTAATGTCATTTTGTCATTATTTTTTGAAAAATAATTTTCTTTGAAAAATTTTATTGACTGTAATTGAAAGCTGTGTTTTATTGGATGTGAAGATTTTTCAATTTCCATACCAGAAGAGTAATTATGGTTGCGAAACATTTCATAAATAAATGTAAATTTTAAGTAGTGGATATGACGGGTTGTGTGACTTTTTTGTAAACGTAAGAATTCATATGATATTGAACGATTTTGTATCATTTTTTTTAACATATGAAGTAAAAAATGTATGATTCTTACGGTTTTTATTCTTACGTTTTTGAATAAATCAAGATTTAAAAAATTTTCAAAATTGTAAGACATTTACACTCAACCCATACATAATGAAATAAAAAATAAAAAAATAATGAAATAATGAAATAAAATTTTTAAAAATAAACTTAAACAAATGAAGATTGAGTTCAACATAGAACTTTAAGAAACTAATGATTATTTGAATTTATGAAATCAATTATTTGATTCATTCTTTCTTCAATCTCTTCTATTCTTTTTGTTAAATCATAAATTTTCATTAATGAGGTGATTCTTGATTGGGGAATAGATTTCAAACTAACCACCCCCTTTATTTTTGAAATTTTGAATTCATCAACTTTAAACATTTTATTCAATTTACATGTTGTCAATTCTTCAAATAATTTTTTATTATTAGCATAATAGTCATTAAATTCTTCAACAGATGAAAAAATTTTTATTTCAGTAATTGGTTTAACAACGTTTATTTTTTGTTGAACATTTTCACTTTCATTTATTTCTTCCTCCTCTGTTTCATTTATTTTTAAAATCGGTTTCATTTATCATTAAATAAAAATTAGAATATAAGTGATGAAATATATTTTTTAATTAATATTAAATCAGAAATGGCGGCAGGATTCTTTAAAAAATTATGGGATGGAATTAAGAAAGCTGCGGGTTGGGTTTATAAAAAGATTATTAAACCGGTTGCAAACTTTTTGGCACCAGTAGCGAAAACGGCAGGAACTATCATAGGTGGAGTATTAGGTACTAAAGCAGGTAATCCGGCGATGGGAGCACAAGCAGGTAACGTAGTTGGTGGAATTGCTGAAGGAATACTTAATAAAATAGGAGGTAGATAGTGGAAAAATAAATTATTTTAAAATTATTTTTATCTTAGTATCGGTTGTAGTCTTTGATAAACTTTTTCTCCTTTATTTAAAATTTCTCTTATTGGGGCAGCTTTTGGTGTAATTGATTCAGCAACGTCACTAATTGCTTCTTTATTCTTAAATATCCAATTTGCTCCCTTCTTCAATGTTTCCCAAACTTTACTCGCCCCTCTTTTTACTCTATCCCACAGTTTCTTAAATATACCTGCAGCCATAGTTGATTATTTCATTAAAATTAAAAATTCATTTTCATCTTTTAATTTTGATTTTTTATTTATTAATAAATGACGACTAACTATTTGGTGCCAAACACTAAACCGATTAATGGAAATGTGTTTCATTCATTCGAAAAGATAAATGAAATATTCGCAAAGAATGACGGTAGAAGATATTATAGAGAACTTGAAAGTTCATGCTATGACTCTGATGCTCCATATTTTGATGATAAACAAACTCATTTAAGAATTACAAATCCAGCTCATGATGTGAACCAATTAGGTGACACATATATTAAACGCAAAGTTAAAGTAACTCTAGTTTCAAATAAAGCTTTCACATGTGATGCCGCTTTTAAATGCATGCGTTTATTCGTTGGTTACAAATCATCAAATCAAAGCTTTAAACAATTAGAAGTAGAAACCGAAAGAGGTGATGCCGGTTATCTTCAGATGGATTGCGCCTGTGAATCTTTCGCATTTGCAACATATAAACCAAAATCAGAAAGGAAAGTTAAAAAGTTTGTTCATTCGTTATATAATAATGTTCAAAAATATGATAACTCAGTATGTGGTAAATATATTGACCCTTCAGAAGTTTTCAAGAAAGCAAATGAAGAAGTTGATGTCACTTTTGATATGATTATTCCGGTAAATGATTTGTTAGCATTTCAGGCGTTCGATGATTATCCTAAATCATTTGGTGATATCATTCTTAAATATTATGTTTTCAGGGATACTTTAGTATTTTGTCAGGTTGACCGTTAAGAGTTGCTGATTTACAAAATTACGTTTATGAAAAGATAACTGATGAAAATTATGAAAAGATTATGAATCATGTTTATAAATATGATCGCAAATTCCAACAAATCGGACTTCCTACCAAATTAATTACAAGCTTAGCCGCTACATCTGCTGACGCAACAGTTGAAGACGTTATTATTTCATGCACAAAGATGGAAGTTTTAGAGGATAAATGCATTACACCAGGATACGGTTTAATTGAAGAATCAGTTAAAGCAATACCACGTTTATTTAGTAAGGAAGATCCATTCATGATTCCAGCTCAACATATTGACGTTCGTTCACTAAATGGAGGTTGCATCACTCCTGAAGGTATTAGCTCAGATTTCTCATACGCTCTTCATAATGTTACAGATGTTGTGTTAACATTTCCGAAGAATGCAATGCAAAGAACGGTTTTAGAAAATCCAATGCTTCGAGGTCTTCAGGTCACTATAGATTCCAGAAACTTCCCCGATCAAGCGATGACCACAGTGGGTGACATATTCTTTACACGTATGCTTCAAGCTTCTGATTTAGATGGAGTGAATGAATGCACGGAAGAATACGAGACTCATTAACTAGACCACTGAATGATGATAATGGCAAGCCATTAGCTAGAACATGGAAAGACCAAACTTCATTCTTATGCACTATTCCAGTTCAACGTGATGGAGCGGGTATATTCTTTGATGGATTAGAAACTTTCAACTCACAAGTTACAGTACAAGTGAAAGCTTATCCAATCGTTCAGGGTGAAAATGACACTTACTGTTCAAAGGTGACAAATCCTCCTCAGGTTTGGTTTACTAGGACTACATATTGGACATGGACACCGGACGAAGGTTTGAAATATCATCCAACAGGTACACCACCGCAGTATAGAAGTTCATATGATGAAATATTGATGAATAGAAATGTTTAAAATTATAAATTTATTTTTGATTAAATGGATTTAAATTCATCCACCCCTTATGAAGAATTAGCGGGAGTATATAATACATACGTAGATGATATGATTAATGAAGCATTGAGTGATAATAGAAATGCTCTATCTAAGGAAAAATTAATGAAAATTCCATATTCTGAATGTTACTTAAATTCAATCACTGCAGCAATTGGTAAACAAAATAAAGGTAAAACATTAACGATATTAAAACAAATTATCATTATTGCTAACACTTCCCCCCATTCACATGTGTTAATTTATATTAACCGTTCAGGTTCACCTTCAGATGATACATTTGAATCTTTAAAGCATTTAATCAAAATTCCAATTATTTATTTATCACAAGAAGAAGCAGAAGATTATTTTTTTATATAAATACAATCAAGAAGCAAGGATTAGAGGATAAAATTATTGATAAACAACGGGATGAATTATTTGAAACACTTTCCATTTCAAATTTTGATAAAGAATTTTTGCATTCACTCATTTTTCTAGATGATGCAGTGAAATCAAAACTAATAACAAATGAGAAATCATATTTTAATCAGTTATTAACTCAATGTCGACACATTCAGTGTTCATTCTTTATGGCTGTTCAATACTTCAAAGCATTAAGCACAAACATTAAATCAAATCTATCAACACTTTTCATTTTCAGTGGGTTTAGTCGTCAACAGTTGAACGTTATGCTTTATCAAGTGAATTTACCAATGAGCATTAATGAACTTTACACACAATATCAGCAATTAGGTGAACATGGAAAAATAATAGTTGATTTAAATAAAGGAAGTGTTAAATTTATTAACTTTTTATAATTAATTTTTATTTTTTATTTATAATTAAACATGACAGAAATAGCAAATCTTCTACAGGTTCCATTAAACAAGGGACAAACAAAAGGGGTGCATATAATAGAACTATGAAAGTTCCTGATGGAATGAAAGAATTAGTTCATATTGTTGCTGGTCTTCAAAAAGATGTTAAACAAATGAGAAACGTTTTAACATTACCAGAAGCTCAAGCATATGCCAAACGTCATGGTCCAAATTGGGAAGCACACGAAGCAGACATTACGGGTCCAAATGGAAAACCTGATGGTATAAATGAAGTTTTCGTTACTGATGGTCAAGGTAATATTAAAGTCATAAATGGTTATAAATTAACTATATCTGATTATCCTAAACGTAAAGCATATAATGAACGTTATCCTATGCAATTTGATGAAAATGGAAAAGCTGCTTTAAACAATACATTGGAGAAGGTGAAAATGGTCCAATTAATTCATACCGTCATAATCCATATTCTTATTTCAATGAAGAATTAAATGCTATTGAAGAGGGACCGGATGGATTACCACGATATTCTAACCAGTTTGATGGTCAATATGCAAATATTAGACCCGAAATTTCAGCTAAGAAATTCTTTAAAGTTGCTTTATTCGATCCAGTTTTCGCAAATGTTAAAGATGAACTTAAACAGCAATTCCAACCAATTATAGTAGCAAGAATTGCATCAGGTGCTTTATCTCAAGCATTCAAAGATTTAATTAAGAAACCATTATATCAGCAACGAGGTTTAACTTATGATTTAGTTAAGGAATCAGATAAAAGAAATTTGGAAATCAGATGATTATAAGAATGCAATTAATGAATATATTCGGTCTATTAATTTCGATGAAACAGCTAAAAATCAACTTCATGAACAAATACAGGGAATAATAGATTCAAAAGTTCCAGCAAAATAAAAGTTTAAATATATTTTTTTTATTCGATTATAAATGAGAAGACGTTTCACTAGTCAAAAGAACACTAACGCAAAAGCAGAGATTACGGTTGGTTATAACGTAAATGATGATAAATCACGAATTATTCAAATGTAAAGTTAATGTTAGCCTGAATTAACAAGGTCAGCAACTCAACAAATTTATTAACTCGTGACTTACCGAAGAATGAGGAGAATGAAGAAAACCATGAGAATGGAGACCCAATCATTTTATCTGAACCCGGTAAAGAACCCGTTGAAATTCCCACTTATCCAACATACCCCCAACCTCTTTCATCAAACATCGAGAACCCATATAAAATAGACATTAATTCTGAATTAGTGAAAATTTACCGTGATATAATAATTAATAATTATGATTCAATAATAAATTTAATTGACCAATCTGGTTTAATTATTTTACCTTATGAATCATTAATTCACATTATCGCCATTCTTTGTGATGTTCAAGATTCAGACGTTAAGATTCAATTTTTCATAGATGATGAGGTTTCATGCTGCGGAATAGTTGCAAAAATAAATCCTATAAAGGATATTAGCACAATTAAGATAACAAAGAATGGAACAACAACTGAACTTCATTTAACATATAATAATATTTATAATAAAATAGTCGATGAATATAAAATATCACTTGAAAAATTCTTTGTTAAGGCTATTTAATATTCAAGCATTAACATTATCGAATAATAATCCTTTGAATCATAATCAATAATAATTGACCTTTCACCAGTTTCTATCGTTTGTTTTATTTCTTTTTGTTCCCACTATCCGGATCGGTCATTGTAATTGTTTTTGTTATAGTATCAGCTTTATCTTTAACTTCAATCTTTTTTCCATCGGGATATTTAAACCAAAATTCCAAAAATTCGATATTGTCAATCTGTTCATATTTTAATCTATCAATTACATTTTTAATACCATCTGAAAATCTTATGAAATGGTCATTATATGGGTTTGATTGAACTAAATTTGAATGAAGTGAAATATAACCTGTTTGATGAATAAGACACTGACTCATATTTTCTGAAAACACTAAAATTTATAACATGAATAAATTTCTTATTCGTTGAATTTATGAATTCTTGAGGTAATCTTATTCTAGTTTTATTTATCACTGGAAAATAACGCTTTACCATATTTTTAATCGTAATAAAAATGTCAATTATCAATATTATTTTCGAATAATAGCTGTGAATTAATTTAACAGTTAGCGCGAATTTATAATGTTACTCTCGTTTCTGTGAGTGGAAATTTAATCCCATTCTTTTAGACCCTTCAGATTATATATATCATTTATTAAAGATGACCATGAAAAAACGTATGATATGTATATGAATAATATGATAGCGAAAATGGGGATATTAACACGATTTTAAGTTATTTAAATGAATCATTTATCGTATGGTATGAAGAAATTTTAAATCAAAACCCGATAAACTTTTTGAACTTGATGAAATAAATAACCTTATTAAATTTCCGCTGAAAATTAAATTTTGTACTCCTCATCTTCGTTCATTGTTGGGGATATTAAATTTTGAAAAAGATGTTGGGGATGTTTTGTATTCTGACACTGGTTCCAATTTCATTTTAATCAAATGTGATAAAGTTAATACCCCAATGAGATTTTCACATCAAACATTAGACCCTAACTCTTACCCATCAATACAAAACATTTTATCCATCAACTTAAACACATTTTCTTTATCATATCCGTTTCAATTATCCGGGAATTCATTTATTCTTCATTCAAAAGATTTATCAAATATTAAATTTAGAATAACTGACCTATTTGATTGTGATTTAGAATTCATGAATGAAATATTATGGCAATTTCAAATAGAAAAAATAGGTGATGAGATAACGGATTAAATATTTATTTTTAAATCATAATAAATGATTAAACAACAGCAACCACAACAACTTAAGGCCACAAAGCACCCAGGTCCCTTCAGACCATTACATACGCCATATATGCATATAATTCAAAGACGGCAGAACAAACGCAAAGGTTGAAATATGGAGATTTGGAGATAGTATTGAAAAATGACCATTTCGAATTCGTTTGCAAAGGTGGTGCAGTGATATCAAATATAAAAGAAATTTTATTTATGAATTCAAAAATTAAAGGAATAACGGATGATATAACATCAATTCCACCAGAAGAACAGAGATATTACGCATTAAATGCATTTCCTAAAGTTTTGAAGATTGGAAGATTTAATTTAAATGAGGAATTCATAGAAGGTTTCCTAAATGACATAATGAAGAAGGTGGATAAGGAATATGTGGATAGTGAGTTAAATAAGAGGACAGATAAGGAATATGTGGATGAAAAAGATAATGAAATTAAAGAAATGGTTGAATGGTATCATGAATGGACATCAAAGATTTTAAAAACTAAAGCCGATACAGGATGGGTTTCAGGATGTTTAGACCTTAAAGCGGATAAAACATATGTTAACGATGAGTTAAATAAGAAAGCAGATAAGGAATATGTGGATAGTGAGTTAAAGAAGAAAGCTAATATATCATTTGTTAATGAAGAAATAAAACAATCAGAGGTCTATTTTACTCCGCCATTTTTAAATTTTATGAAATCATCAGATAAAACCTTTGATATAGATTCTTTTGAATGGAGATGTTTCGATGGAGTGACCATGTATTTATTTTATACAGCTGGAGTGCTTTATTATTTTAAAACAAATGATTTTAAAAACTATGAATCATTTACTCCATCTGTTTTGAATCCTGATACACGAAAGCCAATCATTAATCCAAGAATTTTATATGTTGAATATAATAACGGTAAATTTATGGGAATGATAACGGTTGAAGATGATTTTTGCCCTTGTTATTCATTCGATTGTATCCAATGGTTCAAATGTAATTTAAATCAAGATGCTAAATTTAAATATTCAAATAATCCTATTAGATGTGTTAATAATAAATGGGTACTAATTTATGAAGTCAATCAAATTTTCATTAGTGAGGATGGGATAAATTATTATATGTTTAGTATGATGTCATCAGATTTGAAAATTGATTATACAAGTAAGTGGTATTACATTAACAACATGTATTTTATCCTACAAAATGATAAAATTTATAGATCATCTTCAATATCACAAGGTCAATTTGAACAAATTTTTCAAGCTGATGGAGACATTGAAGCTTTATGTTATGGATCAAATGTTTATGTTCTCGTTTCAGGTGAAATGGTCTATTCATATCCTGTAAGTTATAACAGACATATTTATTTATCACAGGATTTATCAAATTGGGAATTGGTTTATTCATTCACTCCAAAACTTACTCAAAATTATAGATTTACAAATTTATTTTATATTGATGGGTATTTCATTGCTTTAGGATGTGGTGATTTAGTAAATATCAGTAGTGATGGAAGAAACTGGTCTGAAATCACAAAATTTCAAAATGTTAGAAAAGCAATTTTCAAAAATAATACGTTAATATTGATA
This sequence comes from Trichomonas vaginalis G3, assembly GCF_026262505.1. NCBI lineage: Eukaryota > Parabasalia > Trichomonadida > Trichomonadidae > Trichomonas > Trichomonas vaginalis. The sequence goes on along the minus strand of NW_026529174.1, from coordinate 121,015 downwards.
ACAAGACCAGTTTTAAATACTCACCCAAATTCAATATTATATAATAAATTCAATATTCATAATGGATTAAATACAATTCTTGAGATGATTTACCCCATTGGTTCTATTTATACGTCAATGAACTCAACAAATCCTTCAGAAGTTTTAGGTTTCGGTATGTGGGAACAGATTGTAGATAAATTCCTCTATTGTGCTAGATATTCAAAGCAAACAGGAGGTTCGAAGAAAATTACTGAAGCAAACCTTCCACCGCACACTCATACAGGAACTACAAACTTTTCTGGCGACCATAGCCACTCATTAAGAGACCACCCATTATACAACTCAGAGTATGAAGCTGGCTATGACGTTTTATCTCCAGATTATAACCATTCAGCAAAAAAGACTTTTCGACAAACTGAACCAGGAGGAAATCATTCACATACTTTCACAACAAATCCAACAGGCTTGGGTAAAGATTATATGCCACCATTTATGACTATATTCGCATGGTATAGAGTTTATTGAATGAACTAAATATATTTTATGTCTGTAATTAATTAGGTAATGAAGTAATGGATGAACTGCAGAAATAAATTTTATCGTTAATGGTTTTAGGTTATTCAATAATTATTTTTGAAGAACTGAAGGTGTCACCAGGTCACCATGTGTCACCAGGTCATTTAACTTCTTTTAAAAAATGAGACAACATGACATTTTGACAACATCACAGGAGGAAGGTAGTTATGACTTATTTTTGAAGAACTGAAGGTGTCACCATGTCACCAGGTCATTTAACTCATGACATTTTGACAACAACACAGGTTATTCAATAATGACTTATTTTTGAAGAACTGAAGGTGTCACCAGGTCATTTAACTTCTTTTAAAAAATGAGACAACATGACATTTTGACAACATCACAGGAGGAAGGTAGTTATGACTTATTTTTGAAGAACTGAAGGTGTCACCATGTCACCAGGTAATTTAACTCATGACATTTTGACAACACAGGAGGAAGGTAGTTATGACTTATTTTTGAAGAACTGAAGGTGTCACCAGGTCACCATGTGTCACCAGGTTAATTAACTTCTTTTAAAAAATGAGACAACATGACATTTTGACAACATTTACGAAAATTTGATGCAGTCAAAAAATAAAGTTAGTTTTAAAATTATTTTTATTTTTTTATTCCTATATAAATGACAGCAACAAACAGCAACAGCAACTTCATCATTTCTGATGAACAAGTTATTGATTCATTAGCTGAGGAATTAGTTGTGGCAGAAACTAAAACCCTCAACGAAAGAATTGGTGAAAACAAGATTGATTTACATAACTACCTCAAACATGATGGAGGAAGAGGAAGGAAAACTGGTACAGCTTTATTAGTAAATAAAATTTCAAATTTAACGATTATAGATGTTGATATCAATAAATCGTACAATGATGAACTTAAAGAAACAGTTAGAAAAGACATTTTATCAAAACTTTCGGATAAAGATGTTATCGTTAAAACCGCATCAGGAGGTCTTCACATTTATTGCAACACTAATTTCTTCTATGCAGTTTCGAACAGAATGATTAAATGTTATTCCTGCAATGATTATGATATTGACATAATGACTTCTATTGATGATTCAAAGCGTTCATTAGTGGTTATGGCTGAATCAAGAGTTCGCAAGAATGCATCAGAACCAATCAATACATACTCATTCATTCGTGGAAGTTATGATTCAACATTAACTAGAACAGTGAATGATATATTAAATGATTTGAATATTAAGGTAAGAGTTGAACAAAAGAGCGAAGAAATAAAGAGTATAATGAATGAAAACAAAGATGTAAACATTGACGATAAACTTGCCCAGAGCATAGTTGATGGCATCTGTGATTTTGAAGTACATAATGACGGTGGAAACATGAATTTAGAAAAAGAAGTTACATTATTCACACTGTTTCAAGCAATTAATTCGTTACCTAATCATTTAATTAATGAAGCATACGATAACGTTTATAACTTCTGCAATTTAACAGAAAATGCAAAAAGTAATTTTGAAAAAGCACGTAGTAGATATGCACATTTAATGACTTCTCCATTTGTTTTAGTGAAGATTCTAAAACTTTATCAAAAGGAATATTATGATGAATATGTTTTACCTTTATTACGTAAGCCAAAAATAACATTTGATATCAAACTTGATGACTCGTTTTTGATAACAGATATTAGACGCAGGGCTGAAAATCATCAGTATAAAAACAGTTCTGAAGTAATTGAGGATTTATCACGTGTAATTCGTTTTGTAGATTGTGGAAACAAATATTTCATTCAAAAGGACTATAATATCCACGACAAAATGAATCAAATATCATTCGTTCTTCAGTCAAACATGAAAGAGTCACTTAAAATGATTAAATTATTTAAAGAAGAAGGTAAAACCATAACAGCATGGGATGTACTATTAAATCAATTGTCTTCATTAACCGTTAAGGGTGTTTGCTTTAAATCTGATTCCCCCGATGTTTTCTCAACGTTTCAGGGTTATAAATACAACATTCTTGAAAAGCTTGATTACTCAAAAATTGAGATGTTTATGGATTTCATTAAAGAAGCCATTTGTGATAATAACGATGAAGTGTATAAATACCTTCTCGGCTGGATTGCATCAATGATTCAACATCCTGGAATCAAGAATGAAACAGCAATTATTTTGAAAGGACTTCAGGGAACAGGTAAAAACAGATTTACAGACATTATTTCTGAACTTCTCGCAGGTTATTCATGTAAAAACATTACCGAAATAGGTGAGCTAACGGGTAATTTCAACTCAGTAGTTGAAAATAAAATGTTTCTTGTACTTAATGAACTCAAGAATGTAGGTGAAGACAGACTCGCAAACTTCAACGCTTTGAAATCAATTATAACGGATAATGAGATTAGAATTAATGAAAAGAATCAACCCAGAAGAACTGCTCAGAATGTTGCAAACTTCATTTTCGTAACTAACAACGTCTACCCTGTCAAAATTGAAGTTGGAGACAGAAGATACGTAGTTTTAAGGGTTAATGGTAAATTCAAGGGTCAATTTGATTACTTCAAGAATTTAATGGATTCATGCACAAAGGAATTTTATGATAACCTTTTAACATATTTTATGCAATATGACCTTTCATCATTTAATGTACGAATCATACCGATGACTGAAGCCAAACAAGATTTAATAGAATTATCAACAAATCCTTTAGATGTATGGATAAATACACATTATGATGAATTGTGTGCAGGTATGACGTGTAAAAATGCTCTATTCTGCAAACCATCAGACATGAAAGACAAAAACTTTCAAATGAGTATTAAGGATAAATGTGATAGGAAACAGGTAAGAATAGATGGTAAACAAACATGGTGTTATGTTTTGAAAGAAGAAATGAAAGGATTATATAAACAGGTTGAACCAAACGATAATGAGGATTCATTTACTGACGATGAAATACCTGTAAATGAAGCTTTATAAAGTATGATTGGAATTTATTTTTGCCTTCCTCTTTTCGTACCTGTGTTGTCAAAATGTCATGTTGTCTCATTTTTTAAAAGAAGTTAATTAACCTGGTGACACATGGTGACCTGGTGACACCTTCAGTTCTTCAAAAATAAGTCATAACTACCTTCCTCCTGTGTTGTCAAAATGTCATGAGTTAAATTACCTGGTGACCTGGTGACACCTTCAGTTCTTCAAAAATAAGTCATAACTACCCTCCTCCTGTGATGTTGTCAAAATGTCATGAGTTAAATGACCTGGTGACATGGTGACACCTTCAGTTCTTCAAAAATAAGTCATAACTACCTTCCTCCTGTGATGTTGTCAAAATGTCATGTTGTCTCATTTTTTAAAAGAAGTTAAATGACCTGGTGACACATGGTGACCTGGTGACACCTTCAGTTCTTCAAAAATAAGTCATAACTACCCTCCTCCTGTGTTGTCAAAATGTCATGAGTTAAATGACCTGGTGACATGGTGACACCTTCAGTTCTTCAAAAATAAGTCATAACTACCTTCCTCCTGTGATGTTGTCAAAATGTCATGTTGTCTCATTTTTTAAAAGAAGTTAATTAACCTGGTGACACATGGTGACCTGGTGACACCTTCAGTTCTTCAAAAATAAGTCATAACTACCTTCCTCCTGTGTTGTCAAAATGTCATGAGTTAAATTACCTGGTGACCTGGTGACACCTTCAGTTCTTCAAAAATAAGTCATTATTGAATAACCTGAAAACATTTACTCACAATATTTTTGTACAAAACAACCCCAAGCTTTTAACTTCTTTTCTGCAGCTTCTAATGCTATCTTAGCGAGTTCATATTCTCTAAATTCTCTCTTTAAATTTTCTTGTTCCCATTGGTCTAGTTCGTATGGAGAATCTCTATAACCATAACATAACTCACGTTCATGTTCTAATTGTTTTTCGCACATTTTTCCAACTTCTTCTTCAAACAAAGGTTTAGCATTCTCTACTGTATCTTCGAGTTCTTCTTCATCTAATTTCTCATGAACTTTCTTGTCTATGGAGTCCATAATATCTTTGACATAAAATGCATACTTTACAGAGCACCATTCAGCAACAAAATGAACGAGGTCAGGATGTATGTAAATACCTTTGAATTCATTTATAACACCTTTTGTAAGCTCATAAAATGCTTGTTTTGAGGTCGAGCCACTTTTGGCTCCACCATATTCTTTCAACCAAAACTCAAGAATTTCCTGCATTTTAGCACTATTGAGAAATCTGTTTAAATGGTTTAACTTTCCCGCTTCTCTTGCCATCTTTGTTGCATTAATGTAATCATCCTTGTCTCTACGTAAGACTTCAATACCGTTATAAGTGCCTTTTGTGAATGTTTCGCCATTAGATTTGTTCGTGAACGTCTGTGCTTCGACCGATATTACTGTTCTTACATACAAAATAAAAAGTTAGAAAAAAATAAAAATAATTAATTATTGAATAACCCGTGTTGTTGTCAAAATGTCATGTTGTCATCATTTTTTAAAGAAGTTAATTAACCTGGTGACACATGGTGACCTGGTGACACCTTCAGTTCTTCAAAAATAAGTCATTATTGAATAACCTGAAACCATTAACGATAAAATATATTTTTGGTCGTTAATGACAAATTTTTATTTTTATCATAAATGAATACCCCACAAGCTCAAAATTTACCACGAATCATAACAAGGGAGGAAACGATAAAAATGATGCGAGAACTTGCTAAAAATAACAAACCACTAAAACTGAGAAAATGTGGTTATGCAGTAATGATGGAAAGAGAGACGTTGTCGAAGAGGAACAAAAATTAAATTTGGATTGAGTTTAAAAATTCATCTTTATTAAATTCATCTCTTCCAATCAATTTATTTATTCTATTAAATTCTTTTATTTTTGCTTCACTCAGTTTAAGGATTGAACGGTAAGTTTCTAATTTTTCGATTATTTCTTCATCGTTTTCAATTACTTTAGTTTTATGGGCATCAACCCCACCACATTGCGGCTTCTTTTTGTAATAGCATATTTTTGATTTAATTCTATTTAGTTTCTTTTATATTCATCGTCTGGACTCTTGACTGCTTTGTTGTCACTCATTTTCTTACGAATTAAAAAAATAAATTATTCAAAAATGTCAGAAGAAAATATTTAAATAAATTATTTAAATTTTTTTACTCTATTCAAGAATTTTATTTTTGATATAACTCATTGAATTCAAAATTTTTTAAAAAATTGACACCTTTTTCTATCTTATTTACATCTAACATGCACCAATTTATTTTATAACTTTATTAATACTAAATTTTATTTCATACAAAAAGTAAAAATTCATAAGTTATATATTAATTTAATAAATTATATTATCATTTATAATAAAATTTTTCGAAATGCAGATAAATTTTAACATGTTCGAAATGAAACTATTATAAAATATATTCTTTTTATTAATGGTAATATAGGAATTGTAGGAATAAAAACTTTTTATAAATTATTCATAAATTTTTAAAATCTGCTATTCGGAAGTATGTTCAAAAATCATTCAATTATGTGAGAATTCTTACGATTACAAAAAAAGTCACACAACCCGCATCATATACTACTCATCTATATATAGCTTCTTTTAAAATTAATGTTAATTTTTTTATTTTTTATTTCATTATGTATGGGTTGAGTGTAAATGTCTTACAATTTTGAAAATTTTTTAAATCTTGATTTATTCAAAAACGTAAGAATAAAAACCGTAAGAATCATACATTTTTTACTTCATATGTTAAAAAAAATGATACAAAATCGTTCAATATCATATGAATTCTTACGTTTACAAAAAAAGTCACACAACCCGTCATATCCACTACTATTTTATCCACGTTTGAGTTTTTACTTTGGAACGCTATATATTAATCAAATTCGCCTGAAAACAAGAGAGTATTTGAATAACTGCTTTATATCTTGCGTTTCGCATAGATTAAGATTTTTTTTATCCGATTCTTAGGTTTACAAAAAGAATTTTTTTATATGGATTTACATTCTACCGTTTCTTTTTCGACAACCATTCAAGAATCGGGAGGAAGTCCATTGAAAAGCGACATTGCTATCCGTCTGAGCAATGATCCTGAATTTTCAGAGATTCCTGTTGTTAAATTATTTTCAATTCCAATTTTACAACCACCTTCTATCCAACAACTTGAATCAGCAGCTAACCAAGAAAACAACGATGACGATGACATGAATTCTGAGTCGCATTCTAGCATCCCAGCTCCGCCATCTACAACAGTTCACCCTTCTTCTCTGATTTTGCACTATTTAAGCAATGAAGAGAACCTAGAAGTTATTAGAAATTACAATCCGCCTAAGAATAATATGCAATATCTCACTTTCAAACTCGGAAATTTCAAATTCGGATTTTATTTCTTAGAACCAATCAAATGTATAGCATTTTTACATAATGGAGAAAGAGTAATTTCCGATTACTGGCATTTTATGCCAAAAGAAACACTTCGATACACAAATCCTGACGGAAACATCGAAATTACTTCGAAAGTAACATTCGAAAACACAGAAGTATCTCCGAATATACACCTTGTTATCCTCTTCCAGAGAATTCTTCAAATCGAATCAGGAAGCGCTGTAGACAGATATTACGACAAGCCAGGTCCGAAAACAATCGAAGCAGCAAAGAAATCTGTTATTGATAGTTATCCTCGAATTTCGGATATTTATACTACATTTGCTTTTACATTTGCGAAAGTCACTTCGATTATTACAGGAGCTCATGGTTATAAGTTCCCAAAGGCATGGTTATGCTCAAATACAATCATCCGCAACCTCGACGATGCAATTAAAAACACTAGTAACAGAACTCAAATTCCAATTCAAGTTGTAATGAAAGCACGACCGAGATCGGCACATAATATTGAAGGATACGAAATACTACATACAAATTTCCATATAAATATCAAACCGGATGTCACTTTTCGCCATCAATTTACATTTCGCCTTGATTCCATTCAATTAAAGAAGCTCCCTGAAGGATTGAAGGCTAGGAATATTTTCTGTGTCATCAGTGTCCAAGAATCTCAAATTACTCCACGTCTTCCTTATCTTATTGATCCAATGACGAAACAGCACGTGAAATCACTCACAAGTACATGTACATACCACGACAAATCACCTGTATTCGACGATGTCTTCACAGCGGACCTCCCTGCGAAGTTGCCGAAGAATTTATACATTTTTGTGTATCTTTACCACGCAATTGTTCAAAATGAGAGTGACAATGACAGGCAGTTCATCGCGCACGCAGCATTTCAGATCGTAAACAACGGAATTCCTGTTGTTTCTGGTCCGATTTCAGCTGGAGTTTCTTTTGGCATGGAAGACAAACCAGATAAATCTCTCAATGTCGTAAATGGCGATTTCCGCATTTTCTCTACAATTTTCTCAGGAGATCCGAATTTATTCGGATATTATGAGAAATTAAAGAACAAAGAAGTAGAAGAAGACGGGCTTGACAAGGTCAGAGATGACATTGCATGCAGAAACTGTATCACAATTATGGCGAATTTACTTGAAATCCTCAATGATAAGCCTTTTGAAGCGGTAAAAGGCCTTATCGATATGGCATTCCACGCATCTAAGGTATATCCTGAGGCCCCGCAGATTTTGGCTGGTTTTGCTCGCTACATTTTCCACAGACATGACGGAATTCTCAAAGGATACGAGACGTACTTGAATAAGGTAGGTGAAATCGTAAACTTCCTTGACAGGCGAGACTTTGTTGCCATTCCAATGCTGTTCCAGCTCGCAACTTTCGCTGGAATTGAAGAATTTTCAGAAACTTTTGTATCAAAGATCGCTTCTTTCACAGATAATGGATTGATACAGACAAAGAAGTTCATTGAAGAATTTGCTTTCTTCATCCGTGAATCAGTTCCGAAAGAAAAAGCTTTTTCTTGTATCGAAAAAGTGACAAAGAATTTCTTTAACACTCCGAACAAAGCAGAAATATTATGTAGCTTTTTATCAATAGTCCTAGATTCGCCATTATTCGATGCAATGGTCTTCGACAACAAGCAAATTGAAGAATTATGCGTAAAAACGATCAGAGCGAAGCATTCAAGGCCAGTACAAGGAATATTCCACACTATATTAGTTGCAGCTTCAAAGGCTGAGCCAAGAAGGCAGAGATTCCTAGCAAATAAAATGTTAAATATTTTATACATTTTATCCCCGCTAACAGACATTCCATTTGCTCAGGATAACGATCTGCAGCCCGCCATACCTCTTTTCCTTTGGATTCTGTCACTCGCCGAGTCAAATTCTGTCGAAGAATTTATTAAGTCAACAAACGAAGATATAATACTCCAGTCATTGCAATTTGTCCTCAACAGGCTTAAATCCGGCGTTACGACCAAGAAATCCGAAATGTTGAGCCATTTAGAAGGAAAATACTCAATTTCTTCAAGACCGAAGAGCAAATCGTTCGCTGTTAGAAGCAAAGTTATTTCCACGCCATCGATGTCAACATTTACGATCGATGACTCGAAATCACGTGATTTGTTGTTATGTGCTCAACTCTGCTCCGCTCGCGTTGTTAGATACGGCAAGAACTACAAGGAGATTGTCAAGATCATATTCCATCTCTATACACAGGATTTCTCTGTCAACATTTTGCCAATATTAAATTCTGTTTATGTCAAATTGTTGGCTGACCATTACAACGACATAAACATTCCAGAAGCTCCTCCGTACAAGATTCTATCAAAGATTTTGGAGCATTCCGACACATTACAAGCAGATTTCGGTCCGATCGAAGATTTGACCGATGTTTTGGGAGCCTTGGCCACAACCGATATAAATCTAATCGTAGATGTCCAACCGCAAAAACTCAGATATTTGGTCAATACTGTAAAGATTCTGCAGGAAATCGCCTACGAATCGACAGATATTGATGAAAGCGGTGACGCGCTCTTGGAGTTGGCCAACATTTTCAAGGCTAGCGAAGAAGGATATTATTTCTACTTGAATAAGCTGGCGGACTTCTGGAAATCGAAGGAATTCGTGTACGAAGAGATCGAGTGTAGAGTTTCTATGGCTCCTTATCATAGAAAACGCCAGGAACTTGAAGAAATTTACGCAACTGCAAGATTATGTATGAAAGAGTGCCTCCCAGAGTACGCAAAGCAGGTTCTTAAGGGTATTGATACACCCGAATGCTACAGAATCCTCGCAGAAACGTTCGATGTCGATACTTCCTCGAGAATTTACAATAATTTCTTCCGAGTCACATTTTCTCAGAACGGAATTGCACGAGATTACGTCTATCGCGAGCGTGGAGCCACCAACGTCGTCAAACTCGCTCAGCGCCTCGAAAATCAGTACAAAGATTCTGTTGTTCTGAGAGATTCCTCAATCAAGCCCGAAGATGATGGAAAGCTCTACATACAATGCACGTTCATCGAGCCATTTTTCGATGGCGTTGAAAAGAGCGAATTCGAGATGCACCATAACGTTCAAACTTTCATGTACGAGACTCCGTTTACCCTTGGCAATGACCGACAAGGCGATATCATGCACCAGCATTTGCTCAGGAATATTATTCATACTGAAAATGCGATGCCTTATCTGACCAAACGGACAAAGATAGAAAGGATCGACCACATAACACTGGAACCTATAGTTGTTTCCACGAATATGATTATTGATCGCACAAAGAAGATCAGAAAGGCTCTTGATAAGAAAGATTACCAAAGTCTCGAATTACAGTTACATGGAACACTTCTGGCGACTGTAAATGTTGGACCTGTTGCAATTATCAAGGAATTCTTCAATTCCGACGACAAAAGAGTTTCGGAATTGAAGCAGGCCTTCAAGAAATTCGTTGAAACAACGAGCGAAGGAGTTAGAAAGCATAGGGAATGGTGTATTTCTGAGGGAAAGTCTCAGGAACTCTGCGATAATCTTGACAACGGATTGGATGCGCTTTTAATCGCTGCAAAGGATGCGGATATTAAGAAATAAATTAATATAATAAAAATGTATTTATAATATACCAAATATTGTAATTTTACTTCATCAAGATTTTTTTTTTTATCTCACATGGTATTTAAGTATCAATGAAAAGGATATTCATGGAAGAACCACTCTTAATATTGTGTCGTGAAAATAGTTGAAAATATTATTTTATATGATGAAAATATCAATGAAAAAGCTAATGATGGTGTTAACGCTTTTCATTTTGCAGCACGTTATAAATCAAGAAAATTTTTGAGGTCCGACAGACCAATCTGGCAGAAATCGACTCCTTGAGAGAAATTCATATTATTAACTGCATGACTTTCATCAAGAGTTGTGTATTTTATTGTTGATAGCAGCAGCAGCAGCAACAACAACAACAACACACATACACATACACATACACACAAAAAAAATTGTTTTATGTATAAAATCAATGGGAAATTGAGCTAAATGATAGGGAAAAAAAGAATTGTAAATTATGTAAGGGCGTTATAATTTTGCGCCATACGAAATAAGATAATCATTTATTTCTCGTTTGTTCATACTTGCTGCAATATCAAAAGCTGTTTTTCCATCATTATCTTTTTCATTGATATTTATATCATGTGAAAGAAGAAGTTCTGCTGTTTCTTTGCTATTATATTGTGCTGCTCCATGAAGAGCTGTTTTTCCATCATTATCTTTTTTCATTGATATTTATACCATGCGATATAAGAATTTCGGCTGCTCCATAATTATTTTTTTCATTAATATTTAGACCATGTGAAAGAATAAATTCGACTGTTTCTACTCTATTATCGCGCAATGTATCTAAAAGAGCGGCTCTTCCATAACCATATTTTTCTCTGTAAATTGTGTTTTCTTCATGAATGTCCATATTTTCAAAATTATATTTTTTGAAATCATGATATTTGTCTATTTTAAATCCATATTCTTTATAAAACAGGAAGTTGAAAATGCCTCCAATATTGCAGACCTCTTTAACATTATAATCATCATATATGAGTTTGGCAAGAAACAAATATGACTTTGTATAGCGATTATTATAGGGAATGATATTTGAAATGTTTATTATAATGTCTTTGGGAAGATATTTTTTTGAATCAATCAATTCTGTTTTGATCATTTTGTAAATCTCCTTTAATTCTTCTTCTTTGTCCGTTTTCAGCTGATATAGCGCAATATATGAATCAATGTAGTATTTGTAGGTGCTTCGAAATTCGCTGTATTTATTTGGATGAACCTTTTGTTCGGACATTAAAAATCTTTAAAAAAAAGGACACATTTTACCAAATAAGTATCTTTTAAATTTATTAGAAGAAACCAAAATTATGTTGGAAATGGAAAAAGTAATGATCGCAAAGATATCGGAATTAATTTATGAAATTTAATTAAGTTCATAGATATGAAATGACACGATAACAATAGAAAAGTCAAGCAATAGGATTTTCATCTAGATGATTATATTATTTTTCAAGATTGTGATGTATAATTAGGAATGGGACAAATGTTATGTCATTTGAAAAAAAAGTAAGAATATTGTATGTTCTAAATAGTATTAAAGAACAGAAAGAAATTTATTATTCATTTTTTTCAAATATCAGTTGGTTTAGCATTTTAATGTAGTAACTTATAAGGACAAATGAATTAATCGCTGAAACTTTCTTGTGAGTTCTAGATATTATGTATTGCTTACAATTATTTTATATCCATGCTTTTTTTCTATTTGTAGTCATTTTGTATATCTACACTTGTATAGATATTATGCATCACTCACATAGCTATAGATTCAGATACTAAAAATAACTGTTTTATAAAAGTAAATTTTTTATCATTTGAAAAGAGATTTCATGTCATCACCCAATCATTTGAGTAATCAGCAGCTGTATGGCCATCTAAATCTCTGATTGACCTGTCAGCATTGTAAGTAGTATATATAGCGGGTTTTGTGACTTTTTTTGTAAACGTAAGAATTCATACAATATAGAACGATTTTGTATTATTTTTTTTAACATATGAAGTAAAAAATGTATGATTCTTACGGTTTTTATTCTTACGTTTTTGAATAAATCAAGATTTAAAAAATTTTCAAAATTGTAAGACATTTACACTCAGCCCATACATAAAAATAATTTATTTCATCTTTTATAAAAGAAGCTATATATAGATGATGTCGGATATTCTGTGATTAATTAAACATTGTTTAAATCCTGAATGAAATCAATGAAGTCATAATCAAAGACCTCATAAACGGGTAAAAGAAATTAGAAATTCATGTCTTACGAAAAATTAAAACTTAGTTATGTTTATTATTTTATTTTTTTATTTTGTTTGAAATGAGCGTCAAAACTAACGACGTTAAAAAATTAGGATTCACAAACGAGGAAATAAAGGATATATTAGAGGAGGCGGGTTATGAGGTTGATAAATATTATTTAAGAAATTGTAAAAAATTCGCGGAGTTTTTAAATGAGTTTGATTATGATGGAAAAATGAATAAAAATGATGTTATAAATTTCTTATATCCCACATCTAAAGAAGAAAAACCTAAAGAACCTGATGTTTTCCCTGAATATTATGAAGAACGGATTAAAGATGATGAATATGATGAAATTGAAAGACTGGAAAAAATAAGAGATGAAATAGATGAAAAAATTAAGGAATTAAGAGAAGTTGAAAAATATAATGAAAATGAAGTAGAGGGTTTAATGAATATCCCAGCTTCAGAATCAGAAGTTCAGAAATCTCATGAAGAAAGATATAAAAATTATGTCTCAGAATCAACACAAAATTTATTAGATGGTGAAATAGATGAAACACTTTCAGAAGAAGGTACTAAATTTATTCGTAAACATAAGTTACAATTTATTGATAATGAAGAATACCCTTGTATCTTACTTTCACCACCTTTAGATTCCAAAAAATTCAAAAAAGCTCTTAAAAACGTGACATATGCAACTAATACGATTAAGAAAGAAGATCATGATATTTACACAAATTATTATTTAAATAAATGCACAGGTGTTGATAAAGTTTTTGATTTATTAGATAAAATATCAAAAGAAACCATTGGAACCTATAAAATTTTGTGTGATTGTGGTTTCATTATTGAAGATACCAATAATGTTTCATATGAAAGAACAGCACCGAAGGAAGACGAAGTTGAAAGGTCTATACCATTCGTTATTAAGAACATAAAAGATATGAAAACTTATAAACATTATATTTATTCATTTATTTCAGAAAAAATGGAAGCAACCCATAAAACATCATCTCATCATTTTATAGCTATTCATACATTCCTTTTCAAAGTTGTGAAATTAAATAAGACAGGAATTAGATTTAATGTATCAGGGTACGCATTCTTGAGTAAATTAAAATGTATTCGTCACGTCGCGGATGATAAAAATTTATGTGTTCTTAATTCATTTTATGGGCTTTAAAAAATAAACTTTATTTTTATTTATTTTTTAATTTTTATTCTTACATAAATGAACAAAAACGGAACAGCTAAAATGAATGATAATCAAATTAGAGCAGAAGGTAGAAGGTTATTTAAACGCTTCTATAACATTCCTGATGGTGTTAATCCTAAAACTCGTAGAAGTTATTTAAATGAAGCAATAGATGCATATGAAGGGTTTGACATTTCATCAGAAAGTGAAAGATTAGCGAGAATGTTAAATGTTAATATTGATTTCTATTATTGTGATCCTCAACCAGAAGACGTGGACATAAATAAGGTAGACTTTCCATTAGTGGAATCAATAATGATAGATCCAGAATTTGAAACAGTAAATATTTTATTAACACAGAGTTCATGTGGAAAACTTCACGCTGACAGAATAACAGACGTAGAAGCACTCACCGGCTATAAAGTTTGTTCATTTTGTAAAGAAGAAGTTTATTCTATCCGTGATGACCCAGAAAGGAAAAACCAAAGAAGATTTTTAAAGCATTGTGAGAAATGTAAAGAAAATAATGGGAGATTAATTCAAGACGTTCAATTGCAAAAGACCCAGCAACCATATGCACCACATATTACGAAACAGAAGATATATCAGTGGTTATTAGCTCACAATTTGCAGGAATATTATAAACCGACAAGATATTATATTACTTTTGACTTTGAAACATTAGAGACTAAAGAAGAATTACAACTTTCTGAGTGTGCAACTTTGAATGCTTACTTGAAACCATTCATGGTATCATCAACGGTTAAATTAAATGATAAAACATATACGAGGAATTTTTGCTTAACTTCGAGTGATTCTTTTATTTCTGATTGGATTGAGTTTTTATTTTCAACCTGTTCATTAGTTGCTAAATCAAATATTGAACAATATGAAGAATTATTGAAGCCGCAAACGGTGGGGACTTTGTCTCATACATTAAATGAAAAACAGAAGGAAGCATTTAAAGAACTTCTAGATGAGGAATTCAATAAAGTGAATATCATAGGTTTTAATTCGGGAAAGTTTGATTTAAATTTAATTCTTCGTGATTTAAACACTGCAAAATGGAAAATAAAATCAATGCTGGGTTCATCTTCACAATTTAAGCAAATCATTGTAAAGAAAACAAACGTTCCATATGAATTAAGATTTATTGACATCAGAAATTATATAGCGGGTGGGACATTAGACCAATTCACTCAAGATTTCGGAAACAATAAATCACGTGTTAAATCCTTTTTCCCTTATCAATTCATCACGTGGGAAAATTACGAAGAAGAATTATATAAAGTGGAACCATTCACTCAAGATTCATTTTATTCGGCATTAACTCAAGAAACTATATCAAATAGTGATTATCAAATATATCTCAATGATGCTAAAAATTTTAAGAATAGATTAGAATATTTTATTCATTATTGCAATAAAGATGTTGAAATTATGATTGACCCAATTGATAAAATTATTGAAGAAACATTTGTTTATAAAATTGACACGCTTCATAATCTTTCTTTATCATCGAATGCTTCAATGATTCGTTACGCTTTAGCATATAAAGACTTTAATCCTAATGAAAAATATCCTGAGGAAGAGATAGAATCAAGTTTTGAATTAACGAAAAAGTATTGGAAATATAAAATTGAATCATATAAGAAACAAGATGAAAAAGCAGAAAGGGATACTAAAAATAATGTTTCAATGGATGATTTTCAATACTATCACGATTTAATCCTTTCATCTAAATGCAAAATGTGTGGTAAAGCGTTTACATATGCAAATAAACCAACATTGGATAGAATCGATAATGAAAAACCGCATACCAAAGAAAATTGTCAGTTAATGTGTTGTTATTGTAATGTCGTAAAATCAAATAAAGATGAAGATGTTCAACGTTTAAGAATCAATTTAAGAAATTATGCATTAAAAAATAATTTACCAATGACTTTAGATTCAGTTGAAGCTTATCACATTCTCCGTAATGGAATTACTGGTGGTCTATCAAATGTTCAACATCGTGTTAATCTTAAAGGAATCACACACATTAATAAACTTTCATATAATCCAGAAACTAAAACTGTATCAAATGAGGACACCACCAACATTATGACTCATTTCGTTGGTGTTGATTTTAATTCATTATATCCTTCATCATTTTCATCTAATCCTCATGATTTCATTCAATATACTGACCATAAAATGTATATGCCAGGAAGATTGAATGGTGTTATCATTTGTGATACAGCAACAAAGAAAGCAAAAGCACTGGGAATTATTAGAAAGAAAAATACTTTATTCGTGGCTGAAGTAAAGGGTCACATTGATGAAAAATACATTAATGATTACATAAACTTTTTACCGATAATAAGAAACTTAGATATTATCAC
This sequence comes from Trichomonas vaginalis G3, assembly GCF_026262505.1. Lineage (NCBI taxonomy): Eukaryota > Parabasalia > Trichomonadida > Trichomonadidae > Trichomonas > Trichomonas vaginalis. Next base: position 104,640 of record NW_026529174.1, on the reverse strand, counting down.
AGATGAAAAAACAATTGGCAGTTTTATGTATAATTACATGAAATCAAACAATCTACCAGTTGACCAGAAACAGAGGAAATTAACTCAGTTAGCATCAACACACAACCAATATCAACCATTTTCTTCTTATTATCTTTGGTATCTAATAGACAGATTTCATTTTATCATTGATGATATTCAATCAATTTTAACATTTACTAAAAACACTTGTTTTAATGAATTTGCGAACGAATTTATGAACGAAAGACAAAAGGCTGAGTTAGAAGGAAATAAAGGAAAAAGTTTATTTTGCAAGATTTCGCTTAATGGATCATATGGTTACGATGCAATGAATACACAAAATTACACAAAGACTAAAATAATGAATGCACAGAAGGCACGCGTTGCATGTATGTCAAATAAGTTTAAAAACATAAGAGAAATAGGTGAAGATACATATCAAGTGATGCTCAAAGATAGATTTTATAGATGTGATACATGTTTACAAGAGGCATTCTTCACTTTAGATAATGCTAAATACTGGTATTTGGTTTTCATTTATGATTTTATGTATAAATGCATGAATGTTAATCGTTTTCATTTCATTGAAGGTGATACTGATTCATCTTATTGTGCAATCGCTGGCGACCCAAATCTTCCTAACACTCAAGCATTTCAAGCAATTGTTACCGATAAACAATTTTATGATAAAAACATTTTCAAATTCGCACCATTTGATTTCTTCTGTTTTGATGAGAAATTTAAACCTAAATTAAAGAATAAAGCTGAAGAAAAAGCACATGAGAAAAAATTATTGGGTTTAGCAATTGAGAAACAAGGTGATAACATGGTTGCTTTATGCCCCAAGTGTTATACATCATTCAACGGTTCAATTGATGGAAGTGATTTTAAAAAGATTGCACAAAAAATGAAAGGTGTTAGTTTACGACAAAATAAACAATTAACACCTAAAAATTATTTGGATATAATAAATGATAAAGTGATATTTGATGGTCAGAATATTAATTTACAACTTAAAAACGGATTAATGACTCGCTTAACAATCGGTAAGACTGCATTAACAGGAGCACACACTAAGGCTGTATGTTGTGAAAATGGATGTTGTATGCCATTTATTTAATACAATTTAAAATTTTATTTTTAATGAAATGCCACAGAAGAGACAAAAGGAACCGTTAATGATGGTTTTGATTCTTGATCAAAGAGGTGGGCACCCTTAAAACACTTATTTTATTTTTATATAAATGGATAACGCAAATTTAAAAAATTTAATTGATGATTTAATATTTAATCAAAATTTTATTGATTATTATGATTTAAAAGCATATCTCCAAAAATATGATAACAATATAATGGATGATGATGTGGAATATTATAAAAATGAAATTTTGAAATATCATGATAAAATAATTTCTAAAATTAAAGACAAAATTAAAAATAATGAATATGCAAAGGGAAAAACTAAATCGCAACTTAAACAATTGAAAGATTTCAAAAATAAAGTATTAACAGAAGAAGATATTGATGAATTGTATAATTTATATAATCCTGAGCCGCAAAAGCCAAATGTTCAACAGTTAAAAGTGCAAAACACCCAGGTCATTCAGACCATAAATGATGCACAAGCTTTAATTTATGATTCATTAGTTAAACCACATTCAGCCCAACTTTTAAATGAAGATCAACTTTTGGAATTCATCCTTCAACATAAACTCGAAGCGGGAAAGTATATCAAACCTTTATATACAGTATATTTAAAACAAATGAATAAAATACATCCAGAATTAATGGAGGGGGGAATGAAATCCAAAATCAAAGCAGATAAAATTAAATCACTTGCAATACCAAAACCTCCAACGGTAGTACCTCCTCCTTCAGTTAATTCTTCATCATTCACTTTATTATATCCATTTCAAACATTAAAGAAGCAAAAAGATTTTAAAAAGGATTTCAAGATATTAAATAAACCAACTGACCCAAAAATTCAACCGTTAAAGGAAAAATTTAGTCGCCCTTCATTTGCACCATATCCATATTCATACGAAATCGATCATTTAGAATATTCAAAAGGAAACGTTACTTATTTATTTACCATTAACATTAACACTAGATATTTATATTGCATTCCGGTGAAAGGGAAAACAGAACAGGAAACAAGAAGAGCTATTCAATACTTACTAGATCATGAAAGAGTAGATAATATAAGGGGTGATTGTGATAAAGGATTTCAGGCAGCTATGGCTCATTATTTCCCACAAATTAATTTTTACTTTTCATCCTCTCCATATACGTTTCATAATAAAATAGTTGATGCGGTAATGAGAACTCTTAGAGATGCGTTAGGAGTTAACGGTCAGATATACTGGGATGGAAATCATGACTCCATCATACAGCAGTTAGTATATTATTACAATAATACATGGCATAGAACTATAAACATGAAACCGGTGGAAATGAAAAATGATATTTCAAAAGAATGGGAATATATTAGAAAGCAAATGGAAAGGTTAAATGATGTTAAACGTGAACAAATTAATTCGGGGCTCATGAATTTTAAACAAGGGGATAAAGTTTTGATTCATCTCGATTATGGAAAAACTAATAAATCAATGACAAAAAGAAGACGAAGATTTGACACAATAGCTGAATTTGTTAGATATATTAACGGCAATGCATTAGTTGAGGTTAACAATAAATTAATAGAAATTCCGATTTATTTTATTACTCCATTATATTTAAATAATATTTAATTTTTTTATTTCGTAAGAAATGGGTGACAACGAAGCAGCCAAGAGTCCGGACAATGAATATAAAAAGAAACTAAACAAAATTAAATCAAAAATATGCTATTATAAAAAGAAACCGCAATGTGGTGAGGTTGAAAACGATAAAGAAATAATCGAAAAATTAGAAACTTACCGTTCAATCCTTAAACTAAGTGAAGCAAAAATAAACGAATTTAATAGAATAAATAAATTGATTGGAAGAGATGAATTTAATAAAGATGAATTTTTAAACTCAATCCAAATTTAATTTTTTTTCAGTGCTACCATGTTACCGGGTGCTACCAGGTAATTTAATTTCTTTTAAAAATGGTGACAACATGACATTTTGACAACAGTTCAGGAGGAAGGCATTCATGAATTATTTTTGAAGAACTGAAATCAAATTTTGTTATCAGTTATTTTATCATCATTTTATTAACTTCATCTTTAGTTAATAATTTGAATGGATTCACTAATGTTCCACCTTGAGTCCCAACACTTGCCCCGGCTAATTGTGAAGAACCTGGGATAATTACTCCACGAAATGATTTCATTGGTAACATTAATTTAGAAATAGTTGGCTTAATTAATTTTGTCATTTATGATAAAAATAAAATTACATAATTTAAATTTTTTTCTTTCTCATTTTCTCATCTTGTTTTGGTTTCAGTAACTTTTCAAGTTGTTGTCTTGTCAGTAACTTTAATTTTAACTTTGGATCAAATATTGGGTTTCCATCTTTATCTCTTCCGATAACACCATATGGTAGAATCTTCATTTATACTAAAATAAAAATAAATTAAATATCCGTTCACTCTTTTGGAGCTCCTAAAGTTTGTTTCACAAACATTGAGCGTTCATTGAACTCTATACCATGCGTAAACTGTCATGTAAGGTGGCATGTATTCTTTACTTTGTCCTGTTGTTTGTGTATATCCTGAAACGAAATGTGTATGGTTTCCTTCTCCCTGAGTGTCACTCCAGTAACAATTTATAGCAAACTTAACGTCATCTTTAACATCATATCCTTTACCTTTTGTCATTCCTGACCAATCCCAATATCTATGCTTATGCCAACCCGCTTGAGATGTGCTTAAATCTATGTAGTGACTGTGTGCAGGTAAATTTTCACCTGTAATCGTTTTACTTCCACCTGTTTCCTTTGAAGAGTTTGCACAATACAAAAACCTGTCGACTATTTGTTCCCATGCACCAACACCAAACATTGCTTGAGGACCTCTTGCATCCATAGATGTATAAATAGAACCTACTGGGTTCATTAAATCAAACATATGAGATATTATGGGATTGTCTCTTTTGAACTTAAGATATAATGCAACTATTTCAGGTTTCTTCTGGTTTGTGTTAGAATATTTTTTATAATATAATCTTATGTTATCAGGGTAGGTAAAATCTTGACTATAATATTTATTTTTGTCATCTGTATAATAATATACTATTCTCGTTTTTTCTATTGCATTATATCTTTTATATCTATAATAATCTAAATATAATGTTAGCTTTTGTTCATCTACATGTGGTGTTCTGACGTCATCTCCATAGTCATAATAATATGGTGCTGGAGCTAGGTTAGACAATGTCATATCTGTCATTTCATAAACTCTTAAATATTTCTTTTGTTCGTCTTCATATAAGTTTAAGTAACAGTTGTTGTATAATGGAACTTTAACTTGTGTGCCATTATTCTTTTTATAACTTACATACATTTCATTGTTATTTTTCGGAATGAGTTTACATCGTATACCATTTTTTAAGGACTGTACAAACTGCCATCTAAAATATTTATTTTCTTCATTGACAGTAAAGTCACCAACAATAGTTTCAATATTTTTTGTTGTTCCTATCAAACTTTGGTATATTTCGTTAACATATTCCTTATCCGCTTTCTTCTCTAACTCATCATTAACATAAGTTTTATCCGCTTTAAGGTCTAAACATCCTGAAACCCATCCCGTATCAGCTTTAGTTTTAAAAATCTTCGATGTCCATTCATGATACCATTCAACCCTTTCTTTAATTTCATTATCTTTTTCATCAACATAAACCAAATTTGCCTTCTTATTTAATTCACTAGCCACATATTCCTTATCCGCTTTCTTCTCTAACTCATCATTAACATAAGTTTTATCCGCTTTAAGGTCTAAACATCCTGAAACCCATCCCGTATCAGCTTTAGTTTTAAAAATCTTCGATGTCCATTCATGATACCATTCAACCCTTTCTTTAATTTCATTATCTTTTTCATCAACATAAACCAAATTTGCCTTCTTATTTAATTCACTAGCCACATATTCCTTATCCGCTTTCTTCATTATGTCATTTAGGAAACCTTTTATGAATTCCTCATTTAAATTAAATTTTCCAATCTTCAAAACTTTAGGAAATGCATTTAATGCGTAATATCTTTGTTCTTCTGGTGGAATTGATGTTATATCATCCGTTATACCTTTAATTTTTGAATTCATAAATAAAATTTCTTTTATATTTGATATCACTGCACCACCTTTGCAAACGAATTCGAAACGCTCATTTTTCAATACTATCTCCAAATCTCCATATTTCAACCTTTGTGTTTGTTCTGCCGTCTTTGAATTATATGCATATGTGGCGTATGTAATGGTTTGAAGGACCTGGGCGTTTTGTGCCTTAAGTTGTTGTGGTTGCTGTTGTTTAATCATTTATTACGATTTAAAAATAAATATTTAATCTGTTATCTCATCACCTATTTTTTCTATTTGAAATTGCCATAATATTTCATTCATAAATTCTAAATCACAATCAAATAGGTCAGTTATTCTAAATTTAATATTTGATAAATCTTTTGAATGAAGAATAAATGAATTCCTAGATAATTGAAACGGATATGATAAAGAAAATATGTTTAAGTTGATGGATAAAATGTTTTGTATTGATGGGTAAGAGTTAGGGTCTAATGTTTGATGTGAAAATCTCATTGGGGTATTAACTTTATCACATTTGATTAAAATGAAATTGGAACCAGTGTCAGAATACAAAACATCCCCAACATCTTTTTCGAAATTTAATATCCCCAACAATGAACGAAAATGAGGAGTACAAAATTTAATTTTCAGCGGGAATTTAATAAGGTTATTTATTTCATCAAGTTCAAAAAGTTTATCAGGTTTTGATTTAAAATTTTCTTCATACCATACGATAAATGATTCATTTAAATAACTTAAAATCATATTAATATCCCATTTCGTTATCACATTATTTATATACATATCACACGTTTTTTCATGGTCATCTTTAATAAATGATATATAATCTGAAGGGTCTAAAAGAATGGGATTAAATTTACCACTCACAGAAACGAGAGTAACATTATAAATTCCACTAACTGTTAAATTTAATTCACAACTATTATTCGAAATAATATTGATAATTGACATTTTTATTACAATTAAAAATATGGTAAAGCGTTATTTTCCAGTGATAAATAAAACTAGAATAAGATTACCTCAAGAATTCATAAATTCAACGAATAAGAAATTCATTCATGTTATAAATTTTAGTGTTTTCAGAAAATATGAGTCGATGTCATATTCATCAACAGGTTATATTTCACTTCATTCAAATTTAGTTCAATCAAACCCATATAATGACCATTTCATAAGATTTTCAGATGGTATTAAAAATGCAATTGATAGATTAAAATATGAACAGATTGACAATATCGAATTTTTGGAATTTTGGTTTAAATATCCTGATGGAAAAAAGATTGAAGTTAAAGATAAAGCTGATACTATAACAAAAACAATTACAATGACTGATCCAGATAGTGGGAAACAAAAAGAAATAAAACAAACGATAGAAACTGGTGAAAGGTCAATTATTATTGATTATGATTCAAAGGATTATTATTCGTTAATGTTAATGCTTGAATATTAAATAGCCTTAACAAAGAATTTTTCAAGTGATATTTTATATTCATCAACTATTTTATTATAAATATTGTTATATGTTAAATGAAGTTCAGTTGTTGTTCCATTCTTTGTTATCTTAATTGTGCTAATATCCTTTATAGGATTTATTTTTGCAACTGTTCCGCAGCATGAAACCTCATCATCTATGAAAAATTGAATCTTAACGTCTGAATCTTGAACATCACAAAGAATGGCGATAATGTGAATTAATGATTCATAAGGTAAAATAATTAAACCGGATTGATCAATTAAATTTATTATTGAATCATAATTATTAATTATTATATCACGGTAAATTTTCATTAATTCAGAATTAATGTCTATTTTATATGGGTTCTCGATGTTTGATGAAAGTGGTGGGGGTATGTTGGATAAGCGGGAATTTCAACAGGTTCTTTACCGGGTTCAGATAAAATGATTGGGTCTCCATTCTCATGGTTTTCTTCATTCTCCTCATTCTTCGGTAAGTCGCGAGTTAATAAATTTGGTTGAGTTGCTGACCTTGTTAATTCAGGGCTAACATTAACTTTAACATTTTGAATAATTCGTGATTTATCATCATTTACGTTATAACCAACCGTAATCTCTGCTTTTGCGTTAGTGTTCTTTTGACTAGTGAAACGTCTTCTCATTTATATTCGAATAAAAAAATATATTTAAACTTTTATTTTGCTGGAACTTTTGAATCTATTATTCCCTGTATTTGTTCATGAAGTTGATTTTTAGCTGTTTCATCGAAATTAATAGACCGAATATATTCATTAATTGCATTCTTATAATCATCTGATTTCTCAAATTTTCTTCTATCTGATTCCTTAACTAAATCATAAGTTAAACCTCGTTGCTGATATAATGGTTTCTTAATTAAATCTTTGAATGCTTGAGATAAAGCACCTGATGCAATTCTTGCTACTATAATTGGTTGGAATTGTTGTTTAAGTTCATCTTTAACATTTGCGAAAACTGGATCGAATAAAGCAACTTTAAAGAATTTCTTAGCTGAAATTTCAGGTCTAATATTTGCATATTGACCATCAAACTGGTTAGAATATCGTGGTAATCCATCCGGTCCCTCTTCAATAGCATTTAATTCTTCATTGAAATAAGAATATGGATTATGACGGTATGAATTAATTGGACCATTTTCACCTTCTCCAATGTATTGTTTAACAGCTTTTCCATTTTCATCAAATTGCATAGGATAACGTTCATTATATGCTTTACGTTTAGGATAATCAGATATAGTTAATTTATAACCATTTATGACTTTAATATTACCTTGACCATCAGTAACGAAAACTTCATTTATACCATCAGGTTTTCCATTTGGACCCGTAATGTCTGCTTCGTGTGCTTCCCAATTTGGACCATGACGTTTGGCATATGCTTGAGCTTCTGGTAATGTTAAAACGTTTCTCATTTGTTTAACATCTTTTTGAAGACCAGCAACAATATGAACTAATTCTTTCATTCCATCAGGAACTTTCATAGTTCTATTATATGCACCCCTTTTGTTTGTCCCTTGTTTTAATGGAACCTGTAAAAGATTTGCTATTTCTGTCATGTTTAATTATAAATAAAAAATAAAAATTAATTATAAAAAGTTAATCAAATTTAACACCTCCTTTATTTAAATCAACTATTATTTTCCATGTTCACATAATTGCTGATATTGTGTGTAAAGTTCATTAATGCTCATTGGTAAATTCACTTGATAAAGCATAACGTTCAACTGTTGACGACTAAACCCACTGAAAATGAAAAGTGTTGATAGATTTGATTTAATGTTTGTGCTTAATGCTTTGAAAATATTGAACAGCCATAAAGAATGAACACTGAATGTGTCGACATTGAGTTAATAACTGATTAAAATATGATTTCTCATTTGTTATTAGTTTTGATTTCACTGCATCATCTAGAAAAATGAGTGAATGCAAAAATTCTTTATCAAAATTTGAAATGGAAAGTGTTTCAAATAATTCATCCCGTTGTTTATCAATAATTTTATCCTCTAATCCTTGCTTCTTGATTGTATTATATAATTCTTTATACATTAAAAAGTTTTTTAAATAATCTTCTGCTTCTTCTTGTGATAAATAAATAATTGGAATTTTGATTAAATGCTTTAAAGATTCAAATGTATCATCTGAAGGTGAACCTGAACGGTTGATATAAATTAACACATGTGAATGGGGGAAGTGTTAGCAATAATGATAATTTGTTTTAATATCGTTAATGTTTTACCTTTATTTTGTTTTACCAATTGCTGCAGTGATTGAATTTAAGTAACATTCAGAATATGGAATTTTCATTAATTTTTCCTTAGATAGAGCATTTCTATTATCACTCAATGCTTCATTAATCATATCATCTACGTATGTATTATATACTCCTGTTAATTCTTCATAAGGGGTGGATGAATTTAAATCCATTTAATCAAAAATAAATTTATAATTTTAAACATTTCTATTCATCAATATTTCATCATATGAACTTCTATACTGTGGTGGTGTACCTGTTGGATGATATTTCAAACCTTCATCCGGTGTCCATGTCCAATATGTAGTCCTAGTAAACCAAACCTGAGGAGGATTTGTCACCTTTGAACAGTAAGTGTCATTTTCACCCTGAATGATTGGATAAGCTTTCACTTGTACTGTAACTTGTGAGTTGAAAGTTTCTAATCCATCAAAGAATATACCCGCTCCATCACGTTGAACTGGAATAGTGCATAAGAATGAAGTTTGGTCTTTCCATGTTCTAGCTAATGGCATGCCATCATCATCATTCAGTGGTCTAGTTAATGAGTCCTCGTATTCTTCCGTGCATTCATTCACTCCATCTAAATCAGAAGCTTGAAGCATACGTGTAAAGAATATGTCACCCACTGTGGTCATCGCTTGATCGGGGAAGTTTCTGGAATCTATAGTGACCTGAAGACCTCGAAGCATTGGATTTTCTAAAACTGTTCTTTGCATTGCATTTTTCGGAAATGTTAACACAACATCTGTAACATTATGAAGAGCATATGAGAAATCTGAGCTAATACCTTCAGGAGTGATGCAACCTCCATTTAGTGAACGAACGTCAATATGTTGAGCTGGAATCATGAATGGATCTTCCTTACTGAATAAACGTGGTATTGCTTTAACTGATTCTTCAATTAAACCATATCCTGGTGTAATACATTTATCCTCTAAAACTTCCATCTTTGTGCATGAAATAATAACGTCATCAACTGTTGCGTCAGCAGATGTAGCGGCTAAGCTTGTAATTAATTTGTGCAGGAAGTCCGATTTGTTGGAATTTGCGATCATATTTATAAACATGATTCATAATCTTTTCATAATTTTCATCAGTTATCTTTTCATAAACGTAATTTTGTAAATCAGCAACTCTTAACGGGTCAACCTGACAAAATACTAAAGTATCCCTGAAAACATAATATTTAAGAATGATATCACCAAATGATTTAGGATAATCATCGAACGCCTGAAATGCTAACAAATCATTTACCGGAATAATCATATCAAAAGTGACATCAACTTCTTCATTTTCTTTCTTGAAAACTTCAGAAGGGTCAATATATTTACCACATACTGAGTTATCATATTTTTGAACATTATTATATAACGAATGAACAAACTTTTTAACTTTCCTTTCTGATTTTGGTTTATATGTTGCAAATGCGAAAGATTCACGGGCGCAATCCATCTGAAGATAACCGGCATCACCTCTTTCGGTTTCTACTTCTAATTGTTTAAAGCTTTGATTTGATGATTTGTAACCAACGAATAAACGCATGCATTTAAAAGCGGCATCACATGTGAAAGCTTTATTTGAAACTAGAGTTGCTTTAACTTTGCGTTTAATATATGTGTCACCTAATTGTTCACATCATGAGCCGGATTTGTAATTCTTAAATGAGTTTGTTTATCATCAAAATATGGAGCATCAGAGTCATAGCATGAACTTTCAAGTTCTCTATAATATCTTCTACCGTCATTCTTTGCGAATATTTCATTATATCTTTTCGAATGAATGAAACACATTTCCATTAATCGGTTTAGTGTTTGGCACCAAATAGTTAGTCGTCATTTATTAATAAATAAAAAATCAAAATTAAAAGATGAAAATGAATTTTTAATTTTAATGAAATAATCAACTATGGCTGCAGGTATATTTAAGAAACTGTGGGATAAAGTAAAAAGAGGAGCGAGTAAAGTTTGGGAAACATTGAAGAAGGGAGCAAATTGGATATTTAAGAATAAAGAAGCAATTAGTGACGTTGCTGAATCAATAACACCAAAAGCTGCCCCAATAAGAGAAATTTTAAATAAAGGAGAAAAAGTTTATCAAAGACTACAACCGATACTAAGATAAAAATAATATTTATTTATTTATTTTTTCCACTATTTACCTCCTATTTTATTAAGTATTCCTTCAGCTATTCCACCAATTGCGTTACCTGCTTGTGCTCCCATCGCCGGATTACCCGCTTTTGTACCTAATACTCCACCTATGATAGTTCCTGCCGTTTTCGCTACTGGTGCCAAAAAGTTTGCAACAGGTTTAATAACCTTTTTATAAACCCAACCCGCAGCTTTCTTAATTTCATCCCATAATTTTTTAAAGAATCCTGCAGCCATTTCTGATTTAATATTAATTAAAAAATTTATTTCATCACTTATATTCTAATTTTTATTTAAGGATACCCTTACATTGCGTAGTTAGAAAGAGAATATGATATTGTCATGATTGCTAAAGTTTTAGGCTCCAGAAATGAATATACATCAAACTGAAACAATTGATAAATTGAATGAACTTTTGAGAGGTTCTCAAATAAAAAAAATTATCTAATTTTTTACAATATTACTATTATTTTATCCACAATGTATATATAGTAATTGAGAAAACTTTTAGGAAAAATAAGTTTAATAAAATCTGAATTTTACTTGTTGTGGGATTGTTATTAATTGACACTCCAGACGTATTACTAATAGTTATGCGTATGCAATTAAAGTATTTCTGATGGACAAAATGTGAGATTTATATCAGATAATTCATTTCTACTATTAAGTTATTCATTTATGAGTTTGCACTTATTTGCACTAAATAAATAACTATTAAAAATTGTTTTAATTAATTGACACCATATAATAGAGTGAATTTTGTTTGATCAAACAACAATAGATGATAGATATAAAGCCAAGAAACTTGCTATTAATATGCTCTACTTGCTATTTCAATGTAAGTATGATATTTTCTAAATGTTTCGTTCAGATAACTTAGATATATTAGTCAAAATTTGAAATTTTAATAGCACATATATTAAAAATAATTATTATTAAAAGATTAATGAAATAGTAAAAAAAAAACAATCAAATTATAAAAATACAACATTTAGAAGAATTCTTATTATCCTTCAAAAAGTCAGTATTTCTGCTGTAATTTTCTACAACATTGTAGTTATTGCACTTTGTCTATGGATTTGTATATATGTTATATATAAATTATATATCTAAACTGCCCATAAGTGCAATTTTTTATATAAATTGTTTATTTCTTTAACAATTTCATATGAAATATGCTTTTTTAAGCGTATCAAAGCTGTGTTCTTAATGTGCATGGATATATCAAGAAAAATGTCGAAAAAAAATGTGAATTCACAAAATTCACTGAATTTTCACCGTTTTTGAATTTTGCTACAGCACTAATATTAAATAATACTAAAATCTTCTGTCTTTGTAAAAGAATAAATTCTGACAAAAAGTGCTCGTTTAAATTTAATGATCATCTGTATGACTAAGTGGTAAAAAGTGTTTATGACCAAAAAGGGTTACATGCTTAGTCTATTTTTCTGACAGGATACTCTAGATTTACATGATCTCTATTTCATATCTCCGTTTTTAGATTCTTCGACAGATTTTATGATAGAAAACCAAGATTAACAAATTTCCGGCATGTTAATGAAGAATCTGCAGCTACCCTCAATATTATTTCAATAATCAGTATCGTTTCTCTTACAATTTATTTTTTTCTCAATAATTTAACAAGAAATAACAATACACACTTGGTTTTACGTATAAAAGCTAAGTGTCGAACTTAATCAACTTTACTTACTTAGCAAATGAATATTTTTGTGGTTGCGAGTTCTGAATGCTGAAGTTTTAGATTTCTCTATAAATGATTCATTGCACTTACAATGTTGTTCCAGCCTATCGCATAAATCATAGAAAATCCAAAAAAAAAAAAATAATATAAAGAAATTCATGTCATGAAGTTCAAAAAATACCGTGTAACATTAAAATTTGTTATGCATAATACATTTTAGCTATTATTGATTTTTTTAATTTTCGAGAAATTGAATGGTGAGTCCGATAGAGAAATTTTAAAAAATCCTAGTGCCTCATAGAAGTAATTTCCCTCGTCTCCCATACTTCCAAATGTATGCATATGACATAAACTTTTATGCATTACACAGTGTGGCCAATAATATCTATAGAGTAAAAAATTAGAAATTTAATTTTTTTAATGATAGTTATATTTCAGATTTGCGAGCGTAACTTTTTTCTCCATGGCATACTTGTTTTAAGAGCAAATGATCAAAATCGTCCTTCAATTATTGAAGGAGCTGATATCTTTTGAAAATTGAATTGAAGGGTATTCAATTTTCAATTTCCTCTCAATTTTGGAAACATATCAACTCTATGAATTAACAATTATGTGCCTTCACAGTTTATCAGTCATAATAAAGTGCTTATAAGAAAGAAAAGTTACGCTCGCAAAATATGTTTTTATATAGATTTCACATAAAATAATTATGTAATTTCTAAAAAGAATATTTTTGTTCTTGAATATTAAAGTGTATTGTAGTTTAAAAAGTTTTAAATATGTTGCTAAAATTTCAGGTTTATAGCTCATGTCTAGCATGACTTCTTCGTATGCGCAAAAAATCTGACACGTAAGGGTATCCTTAATGTTAAATGAAACCGGTTTTAAAAATTAAGGAAACGGAGGAGGAAGAAATAAATGAAGGTGAAAATGTTCAACAAAAAATAAACGTTGTTAAACCAATTACTGAAATAAAAATTTTTTCATCTGTTGAAGAATTTAATGACTATTATGCTAATAATAAAAAATTATTTGAAGAATTGACAACGTGTAAATTGAATAAAATGTATAAAGTTGATGGATTCAAAATTTCAAAAATAAAAGGGGTGGTTAGTTTGAAATCTATTCCTCAATCAAGAATCACCTCATTAATGAAAATAGATGATTTAACAAAAAGAATAGAAGAGATTGAAGAAAGAATGAATCAAATAATTGATTTCATAAATTCAAATAATCATTAGTTTCTTAAAGTTCAATGTTGAACTCATCAAATTCTTCTTCATCATCATCATTATCTTTAGCGAGTTTATTTATTTTTTCGATTCTATCTTTTGATAGTCTTGCGTTTAATTTTTTCTGAAGTTTTTCGTTACCAAGTTCTAAAATTTTACATGGATGATATTTAAACCCGTTAAATTCTTTTTCCTCAGTTTTAATCATTAATCTACAAAGAACTTTAGTGAGGTGATTTTGTTGTTTAAACCATTTATCCTTAATATTTGTTATAAATTCAATATCCGGAATTAATTCCCAAATTTTTGAATTTTCGATTAATTTACCATCAAATGCAAAAGCAATGGGTTTAATATTAAACTTACCTTTATAAAATAAACTTTCTATGTAATCATCAAAATAAACGTCTACTTGTTTAACCTGGGCGAGAATTGGTGAAAGTTTATCCATTAATTGATTCACAGTCACGAATCTTGTTCCGTTCATTTCATACGAATTAAAAAAATAAATTATTCAAAAAATGTAAGACATGAATTTCTAATTTCTTTTACCCGTTTATGAGGTCTTTGATTATGACTTCATTGATTTCATTCAGGATTTAAACAATGTTTAATTAATCACAGAATATCCGACATCATCTATATATAGCTTCTTTTATAAAAGATGAAATAAATTATTTTTATGTATGGGCTGAGTGTAAATGTCTTACAATTTTGAAAATTTTTTAAATCTTGATTTATTCAAAAACGTAAGAATAAAAACCGTAAGAATCATACATTTTTTACTTCATATGTTAAAAAAAATGATACAAAATCGTTCTATATTGTATGAATTCTTACGTTTACAAAAAAAGTCACAAAACCCGCTATATATACTACTATTGTATTCGAGTAATACTTTCACAACTTCTGGATATCCATAAAATGTTGCGAGAATCAAAGCCGATTTTCCTTCCAAATCAACATGATCAATCAAACATCCTCTTTCTAGTAAATACCTTGCACATTTAAATTGATTTTCCATTGCGCAGTACATAATAATTGTTTTATTTTCTCTGTCAATAGAATTCAAATCAGAGCCATTCTTAACGAGTAAATCTATAGTTTCAAAAGCTTCATCACCAGTAAATATCTCTTGGTGAATAGCGAAATGAAGTGCATTTCTTCCATAACTATCATTCATATTTACATCAGCTCCTTTTTCAATAAGATAGTGACAAACAAATGGGCAATGCATCATTGCGGCTGCTTTAAGAGGATTATCACCAGAACTATCAAGACTATTCACTCCTAATGTGTCAAACAATTTGAAAAAGAAACCAAAATTGTAATAACATAAAGAGAAATGAAAAGTAATTTTGAAATCATATTTATCAATCAAGTATTGGCTTGTTTCGTGATGATGGTTAGCTAAACTTAAGTCAAGGCATCTTTGGTTAATGAAGCCAGGATAATCTCTTTCTAAAATATGAATAATTTCTAAATTATTTCCAACAAATGCATACTGAACAGCTTGTTCAGAAACTTCGCATGCACAATTATTAATAAGGAACTTGAAACATGAAATAGAACCGTATTTTGTAGCAAATTCGAGGTATTTTGATGGATCGAAATTTGGACTTATTGAAATATTTCGTAATTTTTCGATATCATCGTAAGCCACAACTGAATTGACATCATCCAAACAGAATGCATATGATTCGTCATATACGCCTTCCGTCAAATACTTTGTTAGGATGTAATTATAAAACATATGTTTTGTAATATTGAATTTCTTTCCATTTGTGTAGGCATCAATCAATGGAATGTATTTCTTGAGCGCGATTTGATTGTATGTTGTGAGTTTATCAATTAAAAACAAAAGATAATATTCAGTAATTATCTTTTTTTCAATGCAATCGTTAACAAGGCCTAAAATCTCTTCATTAGTGTGCTGATCAATGTTTCTTACAATATCTGATAGTTTCGATAACGCTTGAAATTCCGGAGTCATATTAATTTCAGAATTCATTTTCAAAATATTCAAACTGATTTGTCACTTTTCCTTTTCAACATTTAGATACCACAAATTCATTACTGACAAGTTCTCTCACTCTTTGTTGACAAAGAATCACAACTATATTATATCAGGACAGAGAAAACGCAAGTAAACAAGATACACAATAATTATGTAGCTGTGCTAATATATCCAAGCAGCTATGTTGTATAATTATAGTATTAATGGCCTGCAAAACTTTCATAGAAGACTAATTGGAGATCTTATTCTGAAATCATTTGCATATCTGGAAGGAGCAGTACAATGATTTTTCCAATCAAAACAGGCATAGAATTCTGGTAGGGGATAGTTAGCGGCGAATCCAGCTATGGTCCACTTTTTTTAATGATCTTGATTACAAAAGATGAGTAATGGAGTCTTCCTTTGTCAACTTTTTGGTTCATTTTGGGCACTTCCGATTTCGAAGGTCTTGGAGATCAAATAAAAAAATTCTAAATAAAATATCGTATAACTTTCAAAATAATAATTTAAAATGTACTTCCATGGTGAAACTTAATCAAAATGTCTATTATTGTTGTTGGAAATGAGAATATTGAATTTAAAAAATTTAAAATAGGAAATAATGCACATAAAACTTGTTGAAAATCAATTAACTCAAATTTTTATAATTAAATTTTCTTCGATTAGTGTTTAACTGGCATTTGAATATGAAATCTAATTACAGTTAAGTATGTAATTATAATATTATTAGAATTGTAAGGTATTGCCCCACTCAAATTGTTTTATCTCTTAAGAAGTCGTAAATTAATTATTTGATAAAATAAAAAAAATACTCGGATACTAGTTAAAAGAACAGTAGATACAAACAAGTATTTAATATATTAATAACAAGAAATCGAAAGTAAAGCCGATCATAAATCAATTAAAATATCGAAAATAAATATTGATATTAAATGCGAATTTTTGTTGAGAAAATATTGCTTGCTAATCGATTAATTTCATAAAAGTTCGAAGAATCATTTGAAAAGACCGAATAAAATTATTTTTCATGAAAAAAATAAATTAAAATAATTCATCCGATTATTTGATACTGAACATGATTATAAGTGGATGAATTATCAATCTGATTCATCGTAATCGAGTTCTTCTTCTGATGAAGATTCTTCCCAGTCATATGGATCATCTAAATTAATTTGGAATCTTGTCATGGCCATTTCTATCAATGTGAACATGGTCTGATAATCAGGTTGATCATCATATTTTAAATTCTTAATTTGATTCCATATCTCTGCATATTCTGGGATTGTGGAGCGAAAAAGTTGCCCCATATCATGGTCTCTCTTATATTTTATGATTTCGTCACGGTTTTCAATACCTTTCCATGGCAGGCCACCGTTAATTAGATCAGCGGAAACGAAATACCATGAAAATAAGTCATCGCAACGAGAGAGATCTTTGTGAAGATGTGCATTAACAGAACAATATAATGCAGTTCCTCTGAATCCGGGGCTATCCCTTTCAGGAATCATCGCTCCGGTTTTATGGTTAATATATATCCTGGACAATCCAAAGTCTATTATCTTTATAGGGATGGCCCTGTCCTTGGTTATCAGCACATTGGATGGTTTGAGATCCCTATGAATAACCTTTAAATCATGAATTTCTTTCACCGCTTTGAGCATGTGATATGAAATTCTGAGGCCAGATGATAATGAAAAACTATTCCTCTTGAGTGTTGACAACATTGATAGAATAGATGGACCGATAAACTCTATAATTAAATAATTAGAAAAATTAGTACTTCCACCTTCAATAAAGCGTGGAATATATTGGGACTGTTGCAATGTCGGATACAATTTAATTTCAAATAATAAAGATGAATGCTTATTATTGCGAACTTCGGCTTTACCAGCATATAATTTTCCATCTTTCTCCGACTTCACAATATAAACTTGCCCGAACGAACCATGGCCGAATTGCTTTTGAATCTTGTATCCTTCAAATATTCCATCAAGAAGCATTTTTGGGTCAATTTATCGTTATGTAAACTTATAAAAAATTGAAAAATGAAAATAAATTATTCAAATTTGACGTAAAAAAATGAAGAAAAGTCTATTTGTTTTTAAAATGTCTTTGATAAATGATAAAAATAATATAATTACTAAAATTGTGAAATTATCAGATTGAAAGTGATTATATTCAATTAGGCTTCATTGAATTAAAGTTTTACGATAAAAAAAAACAAAGAATAATTTCGAGTATGATCTTGAATAATTTAGCTAAAACTGATGTTTAACAAATGGTACTATTTTCTGTCGAAGCAGAAATCTTTGAAGAAATTAGATATTATATTTTAGAATTGACCCAAGATTCTACGATATATAATAATTTTCAACATGAAAAATTTCGGTTGAAATAATCTTTATCAAATTATTTTTAGGTTAATTAAATTACTCAGATAAAATTTATTATTAAATATATTTTATTAATAATTAAGGTTTTTCAAAAATTGAATCTCTTATTCAACCTATTCAAATTTTTGTTCTTGAAAAAAAATATCAAAACTCGTTTTTGGAAAATGATACTGGAATTGGTCTGTCAACGATAAATATATTTTCTTCAAAAGCGAATTACGGGATCAAAGTGGCTAATTTGTGTGAATACCATTAGATAGACTGAGTTACATATATTTTGTCTAAACGTAAACTGATTTGACACTAAATGTAATATATTTAAAACAAAATTGATAACAAAACGTAAAATATATCCAGATGATTAAAATTCATTTAAAAGTTTGTTTTTCAATTGGCACATGTTTGAATATTGTTAGGAAATTCGAACTTCTAAGTGTCGCATGATGAAGATTCTGATATTTATCGACTTTCAGAAACCTAGTCTGTCTAACGCTGTTGAATTCGATGTCCTTTCATCCATTTTTTAAAAAAAAATTATGAAAAATTGCAATTAAAATTAGCTTTTTATTGGAATAATTAAGCAACTCAAATGAATTTTAATATGAAGCAATTTCATCATAATAGTTAATTGAATTTGTAAGAATTTGCCAATAAAAAATCCACAAAAAATAACAAAATGATCTTAATTAAATGAAGATTAATTAATGTTCATTAGAACAATTATATTCTTTTTTACTTAACTTTTAAATAATCGATTAATTTCTTCAAAAAAAAAAATAATTCTTCTAGGTATCGAAAATTTTTAACTTTTAACATTATTATGAAATTCTTCAAATATTGAAAGCACTTCGAATACAAAAAAATTGATTTTTTGAAAAAATAAAAATAATTAAAGTTATTCGATGAAGAAAAATTGAAAAATATTCTCTTTTTACATATTTCTATTAGATTCAGTGTTATTGGCCCAAAATTGTGTTTTTTGATTTTTGAAAAAAAAAAGAAAGAAAATCGTTTTGAGTATAAAATCCGTAATTATCGTATTGAGTTAATTATTTATCCATGAAATATCAGTTGATTTTAAGTAAAAAAAATATATTTTTTGAAAATATCAATCGAAAGATGAGGTTGATCATCTCCTGAACAAATAATAATTGAAATACTGTAACAATCAAACAACAATAATGGACCTTAATTGAAAAAACAAAAGCTTTTTTTGGAAAATTGAAATTGCCACAGGCATAATGAATTAAAAGTGCAATTTCCTTAAATGTAATTTGTGTTCATTCCCTTTTGTTGTATTATGTAAAGCCAATTGCTTCGTTATTTATTGATCTTCTCAAATGTTCGTATCAATATAAAATATATGTTTTTAAATAAAAAATTTATATCTGGTATAGTTTGTTTAATATTGCTCAAGCAGTTAATTAACATTATTTTGTAAGCTATGAATCAAAACTGGTGAATTGTTTTTCAAAGTGATTGAATTGATGTTTAAATTAATAGGATATCATATGTTTTAAATATTGGATCTTATTTTTAACGCATCAAAAATTTTTTCTTTCAAAAGTACGACGTAAAAAGAGGTTTTTTTCAATTTTGAGGAGTGTTTTTATGAAATTTTACGTGCAGGAATAATCTTCTTAAAATTTTGTCGTATTATTGTCATTAATACTTTTCTAAAAAGTATAAATCTGAAGCGTAAAATAAATTAAATATATTGAAAACACTTTATTTTTTGAATTGACTACAGATTTTTACTTTTGAATTTGCACATATAAAACATGTTTTGAAATTTTAAACATCTGTCCATTAAGCTCGTTAGAAAAATTTGAATTTGAAAACGTTTTTTGTCATCAAAACTTGCTCATCGTGCGGTTATCGGACAACATTAACTGAATCAGAATCATTACTCGAAAAGATTGTAATCACATTTTCAAATTTGAATATTGTTACTACTAGAATAATATTTTTAAAATGCAGCGATCAAAATTTAAAATTAATGAGAAAAATTCATATACTATAGCAATGACTAACGATTTTTTCGAAAGAATATCTTCAAAAGCCAGTTATATTATATCAAATAAATATGACGCAAAATCTATTGGGCTTGCCTGCAGTGAATTTTCATATCTCGATTTAATTTGCAATTTACTGAAACAATTTAATCTCATTTCGTTATATAAAAAAAAAATCATTTTCAATTATAATACGATTAGTTTGGATTTGTTAATTGATTTTAATATACATTAAATAATTCATATTCCTGACTTCTGAATATTTTAATTTTTATTAAAAAAAATGAATCTTTTAAAATAAATTACTATTTTATAAAACTCATTATGTGTGAATTCGAAAAATAAAAAATATTAAGTTTATTTTATTACAAAATTATTTCATTCTTAAAGCCATCTTTGTCAAAGTCTTGATTAAGACCCACTTAAGTTCTCTCAACACGATCTTTCTTAGTTGTTCCTTGGTTCCGAACAAATCTTGCAATTCAATCTTAGAAATATTAACTTGCCAGTCGTGGAGCTCGTGAATGAAAGATTCTGGGTATCCCTGGTAGCTCATTGAAGCTCCGAACGGTTCGATGACAATCTTCCTGTAGAAACCCAAAATCTGATCGGAATTTTCATCAACAGGAGCGGTTAAAATGAGGGACTTCCCTTTGTCACCTTTTTCTCTTTCCTTTTCTGCCTCAGAAAATTCTTGCTGATCGAAATCGAAGATGTTGAAATCAGACATTGATGGATACAACTTGATTAGATCATCGATGAACCTCAATGATATTCTCAACACGAATGGCTGCATTTGGAACGAAATAGCGTTGTAAACAGGGCATTTCATTGTATCTTTTCTCTTCAAAATTGTCATCTTAAATTGTTCTTTGTCACTCGGAATGGAATTAAACACTTCATGGAATCCATCTTTAGTTGTTTCATCTGTCACTTGCAAGTTCGTGAGCTTAAATTTCGTGTCTTCACTACCATCCTGTCCTTTGATATGCGTAAAGTCTAATCCAGTAGCAATCATCATACATAATGTAGAATTGTCACTTTTCATCATATTGAAAATAATTGAGTGTTCGATTGACAAAACCAAAGACAAAGCAATTGGCAATTGCTGTTTGTCTTTTTGTTTGTTGTTTGCTGATCCCCTTGATAACGCCATAGCTGTAGGCAAAAGCATCTTCACCTGCGGCATAATGACATGGAAATCTTGAGGACACAACGAACATTCTGCTGAACCATTCATTTGGAGGAACAAACTGACATTTTGTTCATCGACGGCGAAGAACAGTCTGAGGTTGTTCGATTGCATCAAAGGATGGTCCATGAAAGGTGATGTACAGATAAGGAACTGTTCGAATTCAAGAAGCATGACACCTTCATTGTTGTTGTTCACCAAAATTCCGAATGAGAAATTCGTGAATTCCGCTGTAGGAGGGAAATGACTTTCTTCCAACAAAAGATGCAAAATGACTTTCTTTATGTTGAATTGTGTCTTGTTTGAAACTCTTGAGAACTCATCGACATTGGACAAATCAATCTTCTTAGGTACTTTGATAGGATTCTCTTCTTTCGCCTTGGGAACATCAAGTTTCAGTTGAAGTAAACTTGTCAAAACTGTTGGTCGAATGTCACACGTTATTTGGTCAACTGTTAAGTTCATTTCTTTGTCTTCAAGTCGCATCAAAACGCCTTGCACAGTAAGAACACCGGCATTCAGTCCAAATTGTGTGAAAATCGCATCAATCTTAGGTAAAAAAATGTCAAATTTTGGCACTTTTTCTAAAGTGACACCAAGTTCGGTTTGAAAAGGTAACAGAACGATAGAAATATCTCTTTTCAGCATTGTGATAGAGAACTGAGGGAATTTGACGTTTGCAGCCGCTTTGGAGAACTGCATGTAGTAATTCGGTTTTTCGGTAAATTTGACGGCGATTGGGAAGAGATTGAGGTTTTTAGCGTACGAATCAATGAGAGGCTGGACGTAGTCGAAGTTGAAAGTGCCCATTTCGTTTGTAATTGTGAAATCGACGTCAAATTCAAAACTAAATGAAGATGTTCTGTATTTTTCGAATGGATCGTACTTGTAATCCAATAATCTGGTCGTGTCAATGTTGAAGAATAAGGGAGCGGTCGTATTCTTCGTGCCTTTTGCATTGACAGATGCGAAACGCATTAATATCTTGGAAGGAGGGAGTTTTAAGAACCTTTGTGGGAAGCCTTCGCCAAGATAATCAACGACTATCGATCCCATCTCGATATTGAACGCATCTCCATTATAACCGAAATTAACGCCAGGAATCGTAACTTCGAGGTTCGGAGTCTTGAAATAAGGATGAGCAAAATCATGGGCTTGCAATACAATATGATCTATTGAAATTGCGCCCATACAATGGAAAATGAGCCTTAAAGCATCGAAACCTAAAATATCTTTATGTTTAGGAATCTTGTAGAAGGCATCTGAGATGGCGAAGTCGATATCGTTGATAAATTCCAGCATTGGAGATGAGATATAAGATTCAACCGTATTTATATGGGCTGTGCCTTTCATTGCGATCGCTGGTGCATCAGCGCAATCTGGTATTTCGATTTGGATCGATTTGTTCGCAAATGTTATAACATAATTTACAAGTTGATGGGTTTTGTTGTAATTTGGAGGAGCAATGATAAGGAAACCATTACCAGTAAAGTTCTTGATATGAGCGATCTTTCCAAACCTAGAAATATAAGCGTCAATTGTTTCAACAGTTGCAGACATGTATCCGCCGTCCATTATGCCGATTTCGGAGAAGTTCGCGGTCGGATAAATATTTTCTAAGGCTCTGAAGGTTGATTCGACGTTCTTAAACTTCAATCCGTCGAAATGGAAATTAACATTGGAAATTTCAGCCCAAAGATAACGGTCTTCGGATTCGGCGATATCTACTGTTTGTCTGAACAATTTCCAAAGTAATTCTTTGGACTTTGTCTCGAAATTCTCCAGATTAATGTGATTTACGCCAGAAGCTCTGATGATCTGTGTTGCCTTGTGCTGTCTGAGTAACAATCCTTCCATTGCGACCCTCTTTGACTCGTTGGATCTCTCGATTGTGTCAATTAGTGGTCTTTTCATCATATTAAAGACCACGTACTTGACCTTTGCCTGGATATCGAATGGTGTAGGAGGTTCCTCTGGGTTTACTTTGTGGTTTGGACCCTTTAATGTATTTACAACGTATTTCAAGACCAAAGCTGCGGATTTGATGTAGTTCAAGAAGTTGAAATCGCAGTAGAGGTTGACTGTTGCTGATTTGCAGCCGATCTTGAAATGATTCTCGTTGAATAATAAAATTTTCACTTTTGAAGCCGAAACCATATGAATTCGTTTGTTGTTTACTACTGGGAACATATCGGCCTTGCTAATTATCACAGAATTAGTAATACGTGAAGTGAACACTTTTGTGACTTCGAAATCAAAAACGTGTTCGTCGCTTAAATTGAACCTTACCGATGCATCCATGAGCCTTACATTGATCGGAATCTTTATTTCGTCGGGGTTCCAGGGGTCTAATGGCTTTTTCGGAAGTAATGGAACAAAACTTACGAGATCTATGATAAGAGGAGTACTGAGATCGGCTTTGATCGTTGGAATGATCAAGTCTTTGTCGTTTAGCTCGATCGATGGTATGCTAATGATCTCTTCTGCGTTCTCATGAACAGAAATTCCACCAACTTTGACATTTTCTGGGGTAATTTCAACGGAATTGACAGTGGCGTGTAGGTTTTTGATCATAGATGACGTTGCTGGTGCTATTGACTTGATTGGAGCTAATGCAATTGTAAAATCTGCGTAATTATTCGAAAGTGACGTGGCAGTTATCTGGGAAACTTTGAGATCAAGCATGCCTGAGTTAAGTTCAAGCTCGAGTGTTGGTATTTTCACCTTCAAATCGTTCAATAATGAAGAAACAAGACTCTTGAGGGTAAATGATGTAAGATAGACATCGAATTTGAGTAATGGAACTCTGAGTAAAATTTCTTTCTGTCTGAGAATGATATTAAGGATGTTAATTGAAAATTCGATACTTTTGTGATGTTTCTTGAACAAAATAAGGAATTCTTGGAAGGAGAAACTATATCCCATGTAAGAAATGATGAAATTGTTGAAATTGACTTGGAATTTTCTGAAAATGTTTAAAATGAGCATCAATAATAGATTTATCATAGCCCATGCTTCGAAAGTTACAGGCTTGTGTTCGGATTCTTTTGTAATAACGATCTTGTGTATGTTGATATACAAATAATCAAAGCGAAGATCGATAATTGGAGTGTTTGAGAGACCGAAAAGTGAAGAAATGTTGAAGTGGAACTCCATATTTTTAAGTGTAATGTCCAAATATTCGCCTTTGCCAACAAGAGATTGGATAGAAAATAATGAACTTCCCGGCATTAAATGGAATTCCTCTTTGAAGAGATTCTTGAGTATTTTCTCGGCATTTCGGACTGCTACAATACGAAGAACTTTGATTGCTACGTAGAAAATAACAAGAAAAAGCAAAAACTTCACAAACATTTTTTTGACAAAAATAAATTCGGAGTTTCATCTGATCTTTTCTGTTCAGTTTAGTATGATTAGTGTAATGATTTGTTTTTGGTCAGGTATCGTCTGTTCCAATCATAAATCCAATAAATTCTGAGTATGCTTAGGAATTGGATCAATTTGCTTGCGAAAATACTTTCAATGATAGATGTCTGTTTTATTGCCGAGACCCAAAAAAAATCCTCACAGTATTTGGGGGTGATCCAAAATTTGACGGGGGATCATAAAAATTTTATAGAAAATAAACAAGAATATAAAAATGATTATTAAGAGCAGAATGTTAATATATTGATATTGGCATAAAATTTTTGATTTCACAAATATTATAATCATGTTTTTTGGACAAGAAGGTGAAAGATTAGAGCAAAAAAGAGCAGAACAACGTTCACAATATGCAGCTGATCTTAAACGTCAAATTGAAGAACAAGGAAAGCCTTCTGTTTTAAGACAAAATGGACAGAATTCTGTATCTTCTCCATATCGTGTTATTGATGATTCACCACCAAAGAATTATCAATCATTTGCTACAAAAACGTTTATGGATGATGATCCAAGAGCTCAATCTCCAAGACGTCACGTAAACGAACGAGAAGAACCTGATAATTCATATTATTCGCAACCACCTTCTTACCAATCAAGTAACAGTCAAAATAATCAAGCTTCAATTGATAGAATTTTAAACTACGAATTACCAATGAAACTAAAACCATTAGAAGATGCTATTACTAACTTAAACACCAAACTAAATAGAAGTAATGCTAATTCTAATGACTTATTTTCTACAATTAGAGATAAAATCTCTGAATTACAGATGAATATGACAAAATTATCTCAAAAGACAGAAGAAAATACACTTAAGATCAAATATTTGAGTAGCGAAATGTCAGAACGAAATCATAAATACCAAGAAGCAATTTCTTCCAGTCAAAATAATCAAATAAATAACAATAACGTATCAGCAATGGAAGAAGATATAATAGCGCTTACAAAATGGCAAACAAATATCGAACAATCGATTAATTCATCAATAGAGCAAATAAATCGAATGATTTTGGATGTTTCACAAAAATCTTATGATTCAGACCTCCATATCATGCAGCAGATGGAAAACATGAACAAACAGACAGCGTATACATTCGGAAAAGTCTCTACATGTATCAGTTCCATACAAGATTCGATTATTTCTATGAATAATGACATAAATCAGTTGAATAACGCGGTAAATCTGTCATCAACTGATCTGAAAAACCGAGTTCAAACGTATTTTGTTAATAATTCTCAAGCTTTGGATATAATTCAAAGCGAATTCATACAAACTTCTTCGAATATGCATGATTTTATCAGTCAGCAGCTCAAATCATTGGAAGAAGCTTTATGTGGTGAGGTAAATGCAAGAAAATCTGCAATTTCTAATAATGAAATTCCAAATAACGAAAAAGCGAATGATTCACAATTATCCAATGTCAAAGAGATCGTTAACAATGAGTTTAAAGGCTACTTCGAGACAATTATGAACAGAATTGATGAATATGAAAATAATGTTGAGATAAATTACAAACAAACGCAACAAAAAGTAGCTAAAATTAATAACAACCTTGTTGACATGAGTTATGATGATTCAGAACTGAGAGGAAGGATCGAATTTCTTGAAGAAAGATTAATATCTCAATCTGACGGTCGTCCAAAGACATCAGACCAAGCAAAGCATACTCTGTCTAACTCAAAGAACTTCGCTAAACCTGTTGTTAAGCTTTTGCCAATGGGAATCAAGCCAAAATCAGATGATCACGAAAAAATCTTTGAAACATCGAACAAAGAGGTTGAAGATAAGCTGTATGAGGTAGATATGGAAGGAATAAGTGTTAGAGATAGTCTCCAAGACCTTAAAAACATAGTTCCGAAATCAAATCTGTCTCCAAAAGAAAATAACGACAGACCTGACTCTCCATTACCTATTTCACCAAAGAAAGAAGCTAAACTTAAAGAAGAAAACCAAAAGAACCCGAATCGACCAAAAGTATCATTTATTCTTCCAAATTGGTTCACTCCACCGAAACCACGTGATGCAAATTATTATGCCAAGCCAATCTACGAAGAAAATGACAACGAACCTCCATTCGAATTAAATTACGACAATCTCGAATCTCCTGAAGAGGAAGAAATGGTTGAAGAGGAAGAAGAAGAAGTAAATGAGTCTGGAAAACCTAAATCTCCAGTCAAACCTCCTGATGAGCCAAACGAAGGAAAGCCAAGAAGACCGAAATCTCCGAGAAAAGGGAAAAACAAATCTTTGATGTCTAAAAGCATAAACAACCAGTTCATGATTGCTCAGAAGATAAAACCTATTAAAATAGATGATTTCGATGGAAACTCTTCACTACAACCAATAGAAATGATGCAATTCACTCCTGTACAGAAAGATTAACTTTTTTTAGAAATTTTTTTGTTTTATTTTATTTTATATCTATGGAAAATAAATGCGGATTTTTAGTTAAATAACACCCATTTTTTAGTGTTTGATTACAACAGGCTATTCATTCAGTTAGTTACATGTGGCATCACATGCAACATATAGTAACCTGATCTTTAGAGATACTATTATTGAAGCAATTCCTCATAAATACTCAGTTGTCGAAATAATTTGAAAATATCTCTCATTAGCTTACAAAAGCAACTTATTCTTAACTTTTGATAGTACGATTCAGCAATCTACAGCTTAATCATTGATAATGCTCCCACCTCTCAAATAATTAAGTTTTTTAACCTCTATAAAAACTGTTGTTCGAGTAGGATTTCCGGGTGAAATCGTGACACACTTTCGTCTTTCGTAGGCAGTGGTGGTTGTTACAAAAGGTAACTTCGAATGTAGCGTGAAATCTGCAAAAAAAAATTCTGAAATTTGAATGGAGAACACAAAAATTGAATAGTTTACGTCAATAAAAAAGAGAAAAATGAAGCCAATGTGTCTCGAATCTAGGACTTAGAGCAGCAATCCCACTGTTTATCACATTACACTACATGCATCTCTCACCTCAGTGAATGAGATCAACTATATGATAACTTTTTCCCCATTATATTCTTGTGGAAAAGTGACAAATAGCAACTTTGACCCTCTCTCACTGTTGTTCATGAATGATTTATCTGCACAGTTTTAATATGCTTCAATGTGAAGAGCAGTCTTTCAATCCTTATCTTATGTATTGTCCATTAAGAAGGAGATTATATAAACAATAATATATTTACTAACAAACAAATAAATTAGATGCGACAACCGTTGGTTGCTAGATCTTCTGCAGCATTGAGAACTTTGAAAGAATTATTGGCAACAGCAACTTCATAAGCAGTTCTCTTTTTATTGTCCTCAATTTCAGGTTTAACTTTTCCCGACTTCAGAAGAAATGTAAAGCAATCAGCATCATCGTTCTTTGCGCAGATATGAAGAGGAGTTCTTCCTTTTTCGTCCTTCAAATTTGGATCCAATCCAATTTTTGAGAACAAAACCTTCATAACATTGAGTCCTCCATTTTCAGCAGCATAATGCAATGGAGTCATTCCGTATTCATCTTTGTCATTGATGTTTTTCGAATTATAATTCAACAAAAGTTTCATTAGATGTGGTGATCCAAATCTCTTGTTAAATGTTAAATTACTTGGTGACCAAATTTCAGAATTAGAAGTAGTTGTTGACAACTTTTCTTGTATTTCTTTATTTTCTTTGAAAGAAGAATAAGGATCAATTTCCTGCTGCGTACTCAGCAATTTCGTTGCGAATGATCCTGGAAATTGGTATCTCCGAAACATGTCACTCAAATTTTTGATGTTTTCACCAGTAATTTTTTCAGAATCAGCTCCAAACCACCATGGATATCTAACTGTGTTCTTTGTTGACCATTTATCTGGTGAATCACATCCGTATATTGCTGCCCAATGCAGAGAATTCCTTCCCCATGAATCTCTTTTAAATGGTTTGATGTTTGAAATTGATAAAAGTAATCTCAAAAATAAATAATCTCCATTTTCAACTGCAGCATGGAACAAAGTCTTTCCGAAATGCTCTTTTGCATTAACAACTTTATTTACACCATTTTTGGACGAAATTGATAAAATAAGAAGTAAAGAAATCAAATTATTAAATTTGATTGAAGAAAAAACGCATTCAGTAGTTTCTGGCTTCATTCCTTTCTCATATTCTTGCAATAAAGCTGTATAATTATGGAATTTTACAGAATATTCCATAATTTTCTGAGAATTCAAATTTAATTTGTGATTTTCAAGGTAAGAAGTATGATTTCCGATCAATGCCATCTGCATCATAGTATCATTATCACATTCGTAGATCCTTGATGCTGAAGAAATGTATGTGTAAATCTTATTTGCATTGTACAACAAAACATACATTGGAACAGAGATGTTATCTTGAGCATAAGGACAAACTTCAAATACTGTTGGGTTAATGACTTGTTGCATCGCTTCTGGATGCTCAGTCATGTAGTTTTTGAACGCAATGTGGTTATCAGCCATAATTATCGATGAAAGTTGGCTGATTTCGCCTTCTCCTGAAATAAACGATTTAAATACTGGTCTGACATCAGTTTTTTCAATCAAATCAATCATTTTCTGAGAAAAATCAGGATCAATTTCTTTAATTTCTTTGTTGAACCAGATATAAAGAGGAATAGCGAATGTTGGAGATGGTGCTTGTTCATAAATGTCTTTAACCATCTGCAAAACTTCATGGATATTGATAATTTTTCTCCGATAAATCGAATGAAGAAAAGAAACGTAAGGCATGTAGTTTGGATATGGATCATGTTTCATAAAGATTGTAAAGAGTTTGTGGAGAATGATTGTTGGTATAAAACCAAGTTTATTCGACGGCAAACTTGTTTTGTACAAATTCTTTGCGAGTTTAGCGTAAATATCGACTTTCTGGTAACATATAACTGTTGTTTGGATGATTGCATCAATTATCTCGTATATATCTTGCATTTTAAAATTTTTATAATTTGATAAGATCCAAATGCAAACAGCTTCGGTATTTCGTTCAATTAAGCTTATAAGTAATGCTCTCATGTATATATTTTGCTTGCATTTCACAAGAATTTTGTTTGGAACGATATTTTTCAAAGAATCTATCTTTTTCTCAACAGATTCCATGATATTATCTGCATACTCGTTGTATTGGAAAGTCTGCCTTGGATTTGTTTTTGATTCAGGGCAACTCTTGATAATATTGTAATAATAGTCAGTTAAAGGTTGTGATGTATAAGGAAGCTGCTGGTTAATTTCGAAGAGCATCTTTTCGACTTGTGGTGATTTTGGCCGCTGAGATGGATCTAATGAAGTGCATTCTTTGTAAAGATTCTTCAATCTCTTCAAAAAGTTCTTTTCATTATACATTAAACGCGAATAGACCTTTGATAGTAGTACACCGAACGAAAACACATCTGATTTCTCAGTGATTTTGTATTCATCAGCGAGTTCTGGCGCTGAATATTCCGATTTTTTAACTTCATACGGAATGAGAGGGCAAGGGTAGAGTTGTGGCAAGTTGTAATTGATGAGTAATGGTTCCATTCTAGAATTAAGGAAGATTGTGCCTGGACGGAGGTCTCCTGCCACGATTCCATTTGAATGAAGATAACTTAGCGCAGAAATCACTCCTAGAAGGATTTTAATCATTATTATATCGTTAACAGCAGATTCGACAGAGTTTGAAATGTAATTATCAAAGTAGTCTCTCACTGAATTCTTGTAAACGATGAAAAGGCCAGCTTTCTCATTATCTCTAGTATCAATAACATAATCTAATACGGGGTTAAGTGCTGTATGTTTTAATGCTGCGCAAACATTAAACTCTATGATGAAAGATTCCTTTAATTCTTCGGCAATGTTCACTCTATTTATTCTCGTCACAGGATATTTTCTTGTCCAGTCCTTATCTATTGTCTTGCCTCCGAAGAAAACATTTAGGAATTTCTTCACTTCTTTCGAAACATCTGTTTTAATTTCATAATCTTTGGCTATAAAATAGTTTCCATGTGTCCCTCTGATGATGTACCTCCTTAACTTGTGTGGAGGACTCTCTTGTATTGTTTCCTGCGTCTGATTTAAAGGTGTAAAATTCATTTTGGGCAGATGTATCCTCTGAAATTTTTGAAAAGAAATTCAATCAAAATAAATTTTGAAAGCTTCGTTGTCAGGTGGGAATTATTGTAAGTATCGTATGCAAGAATATTTAATTTAATTTTTACAATCATTGAAAAG
Organism: Trichomonas vaginalis G3; assembly: GCF_026262505.1. NCBI lineage: Eukaryota > Parabasalia > Trichomonadida > Trichomonadidae > Trichomonas > Trichomonas vaginalis. Next base: position 73,296 of record NW_026529174.1, on the reverse strand, counting down.
TTTGATCAAAATCTGCCGGGTTCTGATCATTCTGTATGGATAATTCGGCTAATTGTACTAATAATTAGTATACAAAGTTGAATCTGATGTTAATTATGTTATCTCCCTGTTTTATAGTAGGAAAATTACAATGAAACTGATAAAAATTAATAATTTTCAATTTCTCTTTGAAGATTTATATACTAAAGGAGTTATAGATATTAGTAAAATCACTATTTTATTAATAAAAAAATAAGTGATATTTTATTGTTTAAATGAAATTTCAATATTCTTGAATCTGTTCATGTCGTTTTGGATCTCAGCCTGAACCTTTGAGAAGATGAACTGGATTTCACTGGCTGTGAGTGCGCGCCAATTTCTGGATGTCGAAGTGCGGGAGCGGCCCCAGTGTGTTGTTGTCTTCTTAAAGACGTTGTTTGCGACGATGGAAGCAGCTGAAACGCCACCAGCAACATTAACTGTGAAGGTATTTCCGTTCTTTGTAGTTTTAATGACAGCTGTGTTGAGTTGTGCTGTGCGGTCAACAATGGAAGCAAGCTTGTCAAAGCGAAGCTTGTTTAAGAGTGTCTTTGCGGTCCTTGAGAACTTGGAGCGCTTGAAGAATTGAGCAACATTGTTAGGGTCGAGGTTGAAATCTCTTGCAACCTGTTGAGTGAGGGATTCAAGATTTGTTGTTGTGTATCTCTTTTGGTTTAAGTTCTTTGTGATCTTTGTGATTCTGATTGGATCAGCATACATTGATTCAGAAGCATGATAAATGAAACGATCAACTGTTCTTACGACTGATTTAACTCCTTTTTCAATTGGTTTTGTGACAGCTCTTACACCTCTTTTAATTCCACGTCCAATGCCTCTAACGCCTCTGGAAATGCCTCTGCCAATCTTCTTGAGCCAACCATTCTCTTCGTAGTACTCAGGTCGGCTTATGACGCGAACTGAGACTGAAATAACGAAAAGTAATGCTAACATTATGTTTCGTACCGAAATGGCTAACAAAAAAGTGACAGAAAACCTTAAATTGCGCAGCAATTTTAATTAAAAAAATAAACATTAATTTTTGTGATTGATATTATGCATTTTATTTATATTATATAAGATTTAAATTTAGGGGAAAAATTGGAAAAAAAAATAAGATTGGAAGTCTTTAGGTAAGAAGGAAAGGGCAAGAGATATATAGTGTACCTATATACCTCTTGCCCTTTCATTCTAAGTAGAAATGGGAGAAACTTTGTCCGCATCATAAGTTATGCGGACAAAGTTTCTCCGATTTCTAATGGGAATTGCAGGCTATGAGGCACTGATATATAATCAGTACCTCATAGCCTACAATTCCCCTTATTAGACTTCCAAACTTTGAGTTAATGTCAAGACATTAACTCAAAGTTTGGAAAACTGCTCGTAAGAATCAATCGTCAAAAACCTCGATTGCAGTTATATTCATTGTGTTAAATTTGATTTATTTTGAAATTTTTATAAATTAAATTTTATATAACATAAAGCGTTATGAATTAGTATTTCCATATGAATTTTATCTCGAAAATAGTAATTCTGTACAGTTATATTTCGGTTAATTTTGGAAATTTCTAGGAATACTTTAAGATAGTATGATTATATATAACTCTGCCTTCATGATTTATTTTAGCTTTCGCGCAAATATCAGTTAACTTAACTCCATTATTTGATTTTGTGATGGCTTCACAAAGCCAATCAATATCAATCTCTTCTGGAGAATGTCTTCTCATCTAGAATATTTTCAATACTTTACATACAAACATTTTTATTTCTAAAAAACTTTTTAATTTTTTCTAGGATATATGAATGAAAATAGTTAGAACAAGATTTTGAAGCTCAAAACATTAAAAATTATTAAAGATTTGTATAATATGATTAAAAATGGGAAATAATATGAGGCAATATAAAGGAATATGAATATTAAATAAATATATCTAAATAGAAAGAATTAGAAAAATCAAATTATTGGCGCCAAAAATGTCACCTTTTTGGTGAGCCATTTCGGTATGAGATAGTAATGCTAACATTAAAAAAATTGATAATTAACCTAACTCCGTCAAATTTGGCAAAACCGTTGAATAAAACATGAAGATAATGCTTAGAAGTATATGTCTGACATATTTATCATTTTTATTAAAAATCAGATTAAAATTGAGAATGTCGGTTGGAGATTTAAGGTACGGATAATTAAAAAAAAAAAAAAAAAAAAAAAAAAAGGTAGTGGGGCTTCCAGGCACTTCGTGCCCTCTAGCCCCGAAGATGTTTAGTATAAATGAAGTTTTTATTCGGAAAATTGTTAGTCTTCTTGGTCGAAAACATTATATATGTTTTCATGTTTTGTCAAGACTTCTTCTTCGTAAATGTTTTGTCAAGACTTCTTCTTCGTAAATGTTTTGTCAAGACTTCTTCGTAAATGTTTTGTCAAGACTTCTTCGTAAATGTTTTGTCAAGACTTCTTCTTCGTAAATGTTTTGTCATGATTTCATCGTAAATGTTTTGTCAAGACTTCTTCGTAATGAGCGTAAATGACCAAAAAATAATGTTTATGTTAGAATGTTAGATCTAACACCTTTTCTAACATGTTTTCTAACATCGTAGAAAACTCATGAATTTCATCGTAAATGTTTTGTCATGACTTCTTCGTAATGAGCGTAAATGACCAAAAAATAATGTTTATGTTAGAATGTTAGATCTAACACCTTTTCTAACATGTTTTCTAACATCGTAGAAAACTCATGAATTTCATCGTATATGTTTTGTCAAGACTTCTTCGTAAATGTTTTGTCATGATTTCATCGTAAAATCAGACAAAAATAATGTTTAGGGTAGAAGGTTAGATATAACCTCTTTTCTAACCTCTTTTCTACCCTCTTGAATTTGTCATGAACTTTCTTTACAAAGTCTTTACGATGAAGAACTTTACAAAGTCTCAACAAAACATTGACAAGAAAGTTCATGAGAAAGACTTTACAAAGTCTTTACGATGAAGAACTTTACAAAGTCTCAACAAAACATTGACAAGAAAGTTCATGAAAATTCAAGAGGTTAGAAAACATGTTAGAAAAGGTGTTAGATCTAACATTCTAACATAAACATTATTTTTGGGTGTAAATTTCATGAGTTTTGTATGTTTTCTACGATGTTAGAAAACGTGTTAGAAAACATGTTAGATCTAACATTCTAACATAAACATTATTTTTGGGTCATTTACGAAGAAATCTCAACAAAGTCTTTACGAAGAAGTGTCATATAAACATCTGTCAAAAGCCGCTTTTTAACTTCACTTAAAATGCCACGTAAGCTACGTAAGAATATACATAAGAGGAAGAGAGCATTGAAACATCCAATAGTAAGACTGACACCACAACAACAGTTGCAACAACAAATGCTGAATGACCCCACTATGTTGCAACAAATGTCAAGCAACCCTATGCTTTTAAACCGAGTTGTTGGTGCACAGAGTGGAGGTTTAAGAGCGGCACTTTTAGCGAAAATGGCAGGCTATGGTGGAGCTGCAGACGGAACAGCCTATAACCCTCAAAGTCAAATGAATTTGAGTTCACTCAAAAATCAAATAGCAGATGTCAAAAAGTCAAACATAGACATACAGAAGCAAATAAGTGAAAACGAAAAGAAACTAGAATATGACAGACACACAAAGAAACTCAATGAGTTAAACGTAGAGAAAAAGAAGAAAGAAGAACAACTGAAAGAACTAAGTACAGAGGAATATGCGAAAAAAGTGTCAGAAAAAGCAGCAGAAGTAGCAAAAATGGAACAAGATGTTGTAAATTTGAAAAACCATACTACTCAATATAAAGTACTGAAAGATGAAGAGATAAAACAAAAAGCCCTGAAGACATATATGGATAGCGATGAGTATAAAAAAGAAGTTGAAGCAAATGTAAAGGCAGAAAAACTTTTACAGTTGCAGAACCAAACCGTACAGTATGAAAACTTAGCACAAGAAAGTAAAAATAACGACGCAGCCATGCAAAAGGCAATGAAAAGCGCAGAATATATAAAAGCTAACAATGACTGGTTAGATGCCCAAGCCAACGCTAAAGCAGCCCAACTCATAGGGTCAATAAGGACAAAAATACAAGCGGATGAAGACAGTTCAAATGAAGCTTTAACAAATGCTGACTTTAAGAACGCCTTCGAAGCTCTTCATAGTAAGGTGAAACAAGTGAACGACTTCTCATCTGGAAAGAAACTGAAGTCTGAAGGTTTCGACAAAGAGTTAAAAGAAGTAGCACAAAATATGACGAAAATAACAGATGCAGCAACGAGACAGGCAGTTCAAAGTGCCTATGACGCCGTTAGAGCAACTGTTGTGGAAAGTCAAGAAAAAGAGTTACAACAGACCAAAACAGACCTAGTAAATGCTTTCTTAAGAACGAAAAGTCAGGTAGGACACTATGCTGCAGATGGAACATATGTGCCAGCTGGTGGAACTTATATACCAGCTGGTGGAACTTATATACTAGCTAGTGGAACCTATATACCACCAAACCCTCCAAGAGAAGCACCTGCACCAGGACTACCTAAAACATTTACATCGTCACATGGACACAGACACAGGCATGCACCAAAACCAACACAACAACCAACAGTTCAAAACACTGCACAACAACCAACAGTTCAAAACACTGCACCACAACCAACAGTTCAAAACACTGCACCACAACCAACAGTTCAAAACACTGCACCACAACCACAAACAGAGCAAGGACATAAAAGAAGTAGAGAACAAGGAAACCAAGAATTCTTAAAAATGCTAAAGGAAAAATATGGTTACCCAGATACTATTGACTTTAGTGACAGATATAAAGAAGCTATTAGAAAGTTCAAGGAAGAAAATACTGACCCGAACCTATTTAGCTTTATGGCTCAGCATAAAATCGGATATAATTTCAAACCTGGAAAATACAAGCTCGCTAAGGGATATGATTTAATAGCATATCGTCCAAATGACATGACTGAATTTACTCCGAGATATTTTATGTCAGAGATAAATGATGATTCAACTATCTTCATGAAACGCGTAAAAAATAGAGACGGAACGAAAGAAGAAAGGCTTATGAATGCAGATGACTTAAATAGGGAACTTGTTAAAAACGGTCTCGGAATATATGAAATGCCAGCAGATGAGGTACAAGAAACTCCACAGGAAGAAATAGTTCAGATACAACCAGACATGGAAGAAATAGTTCAGCAACAACAGCTAGAAGAGCCTGAAGGAAACGAACAAGTCACTCCTTTGGAAACTAACTTCACAGAACTAGATGAAGATTTGGAACAGCCGAAAAATCTTGACCCTCAACAAGAGTATGCGGAGAATATGGAATATTTCCAAGAGTCTAAAAAAAATTCGGCTGACATAGTAGAAGAATATCGAAAAATGTTTGCCGACATACAAAAGACTCCAACATCAGATGAAAATATTCAGCATAGAATGGAAGTACTGAAAAAAAATGTACACAAATACAACAACCCTTTTTACTTACGAGCATTTAACGTTCAATCTTCGGATGAACTCGGTGAAAATAAAAGGTTAAATTTCAAGAAAACATATAGAAATGAAACATTGTTTAAAGTTCATTCAGAACCTAGCCAAGATGGAAACAAACCTACTTTTGTTTCTGCAGACGATGGAACTACAATGAGATGGGGTCATAAAGCTAATCCAGATAGGTGGTTCATAAACTTACAACCTCAATTCCAAGAAGTTGTAGACGCAATGGAAGTGAATGGTGAACCAGATGTAGCTGGTATTTTCAGCGCGGCTTTAATGCCATTGAAAGATATGAAAGATGCAGATATTTTGAACCAGTATGAAATGAACATGGCTGATGGAAATATAACACCTGACGTTCTAGAACATTTATCTCAAAGAACTACACAGAACCATAGAGATGGTATATTTGGTGAAGAGTTTAGAAAGAAAGTTAGGGAGAGCGAAGGAAGAGAACCTATTGTACATGACCTTGCAAACGAAAGTTTACAAAATGTCATAAAAACTTACTTTGCAGACAATGAACCGAGAAGGGATGAATATTTAAGAAAACTCAAATGGACAGTACCAAATGAAATGTTAGTATTGAAAAACATGTTCCTTGACAAAATAAAACCAACTACAGAAATAAACGACGCAAGACTGAAAGATTGGGTAAAAGCTTTCCCATTCACAAAAGATATTGTTGGTAACATGGAAAGAAAACCAGAATGGCTACAAAAACATATATTTGGAAACGAGCTTATTCCATATGGACAGGCTCTGTTTGAAGAGCTTGAACCAGAAACTCAGGACAGAGTCATGCAAACAATAAGCGACGACTCAAATACAAACTATGACAAAATCTTTCTAGGATATAGGTTACCTGAGATGGGCGACCAGAGCCCAAAGGCAAAAAGGACATGGGAAATTTACAACATACTAGGTGAACATGAGGCAAAGATGCAACAACTTCAAGCAGAGGGCAATGAAGGAAAAAGAAGAGTTAAAAACTCAGTCAGGAAGAAAGTAAAGCTTGGTCCACGTGGGTTCTATTATGACATATAAATCCAACTATTCTATATTTTTACTCATATGAAATGTACGCCGCTCAGAATATAACGCCAACAGTTTTGGATGCTATGAATGGAAATGTTTCCGAATGGTATAACGAATGCGACAATGCCATTAGAAGGTCAGAAATAGTTCCTGGAACTTACGAATATACAACTGCTGTTTCTTATGGAAACGTAGGTGAGTTTGGAGAAGGTTCTTCAACAACAGTAGATATTGCTTGCGACAGGTTTCATATTATTTCTATTGACAACTCATTCTTATACGTGGAACAAGACATTGAAATAAAACCTTCTGCCAAGTTGTCTGACAAGAAAGGTTGCAATGGAATTTTCTATGTCGGATACCAATATGCTCCAGAAGTTTTCATGGGATATAAGATATATTCTAACTCTGACTTAGTTCAAACAGTAACATGGGCAAACTATGAATGGTTCGCTTTGAGAAACTCAGTACAACCACAAGCTAGAGAACAAACAGACCAGTATGCAACCATTGAGAAAATAAGAAGACTTGACCCTAACGTTCCAGGAGTTTATGTTAACCTTTCTGGACAAACTGCAGCAGCAGTAACTAAAGTAAAATTGAAACTTAGAGTTCCTTTGTCATCTTTCCTCATCTTCAGGTTTTTAAGATACTTGCCAAACTGGGCAGGAAAAATTTCTATCGAACTTACTCCAAGCAAAAATAACTTAGTCATTGCACCAACACAAGACCCATTCACTCTTACAGAAGTAGTGGGAACAAATAAAATGTCATTCGCCGACTTTTGCAAAAACAAAGTTGACTTAGACTTTGGTTTCTCAAACCTCAACACTGAAGTAAACTATTATTTCAATGCTGCTGGAGATGCTTGGGACCCAGTTAAGTTCACATGCGAAAAATTTGAATGCAAGAGAATAGAAAGCAGACTTGCAGTCTATATGTTGGACCCAGATATTTCAAATGCTTTAGCTGCCAAATATATTGCAGTTCCACTTATGTTCCCTATACACCAAATATCTGTCAAAGACTTTGCAGGTGAAGTTGGAAACCAAAATCCAGGAACCGCAGGTGCAAGAACAGATATTGCTTTAACAACTGCAATGAAACATGCAGATACTATGTTTGTACTGTTCAGACGAACTATAAATGACTATTCTTGCTTCTACAACCCTGGTATTAAATACCATATAAACATAGATGGCAAATATTATCCAAGAGAAGAATATTCTACAGTTGAGGATATGAGGTCATACAACTTGACATTAGATGCTATGAACTTTAACAACAACTTCACAACAACCATTAACCCTGAAATGCAAAGTTCTATTATGCCATATGTGAAAGTATGGACCCATACAGGAGCTCAAAACACTCAATATACAAATGGAGACCGTTCAAACTTTTGGCTTGGCATTCCATTTGCTGACTCAGAAGACTTTATGGGTGGTATTTCAACTGTTGGTACTGTACAAATACAATATACTGGTGACAGAGACGGTCCAGATGAATTGAAAGCAAAGAAGTTTACAAAACCAATAGCACTTTTCACGGAAGATGCTCTTTTGAAGATTCGTTCGATGAAACCTGCTGGGGCTCCTCAGATTGGCATAACGACAGCTTCCATCGAGCAGATTTTGGCAGCAGGTCAGTAAGTTGTTCTTGAACTGACTTCTCTCCGTCAAATATTGACAGTACGCCAGTTTTGACATAATATTGTATTATAAACTTTCCTTTAGAAATATCTGTAAGTTTTGTTGTTATATTTTTGTCAACGTCAAGAACTTTCACCATCTCGGTTATACCAACTTTCTTTGCTTTATGAAAATATTTAGGTTCAGCAAAGACTGCTATTCTATAACATTTACCATTGTTTGTATAAAGAACTATTCTGTCAATGTATTTGTATTGTTTGTGTGTGTAAACTTTGTTCTGCTTCAATTCAAAGAGATACTCGAATACGTCCATCTTTTTATTCTAAGTAAAATGTCATTTCCGAAAAATAGAAGCGTGAGTGTTTCAAAAGGTTTAATGGCGGTGGCAGATGTGAAGTTAAATTCACCAACTCAAACAAACAGTCAAAGTGTTGTTGTCAATGTCAAAGAAAGAGATGTTGAAGTGGGGAAACCATACGAAGACCAAGATGATATAACAATAGTTCCTGTAAAAGAACAACCAACATACCCTGAAGTTAGCAGAGACTTAAGTTCTGTTGCAGATATTCGAAATGACTACCAACAACTTAAAGACAAACTTAAAACTCAGGAGAAGATTTGTCAAGCTTTGGGTATAATGTTAAACTTGGTTGAGCACAACCCTGTAAAAGTGAACTCATATGTCATCGCACCTCATGAAATTTTGAAAGAACTATTGAAACTTTTGACAGAGGCAGACGATATAAACATCAAAGAAATAGAACCTGACATTGCTTGCTGTGGTGTTTCATATAATGTCATTGACAAGATATACGTTATGAAAGGAGGTGAAACGTTGAACTTAAAATATAGTTTCCCAGACGTCATAAAAATATTTGACGACCACAACATTTCATTAAAATTTACTTGCTAAGTAAATGGCAGAAGACATAGTGGTTTATACTATTACGACTAAAAACCCTGAGTCATATAATTCTATAACAACAAACTTACAAAGTCCTCAAGGACGATATTGTAAACTAACTTTAAACACGATGACGACTAAAGCCTGTTTTGCTCTTTTGACACCAGAAGACTTTGTTGTTGTGAATGGTAAAAAATACTTCTTTGAAGATACTTACTCAGATATACCACCAACAGGTTTTGTTGACTTATTTAATACTTTAAGGACGGATGTAACATGTGCTGCAACTAGAGCAGGTTTCATTATGTTTGGATGTCCGACTGAGTTTACTATAAACGATATGAGCTATAATACAAAACTTATTTCTGGTTTTTACTACCAACAGTTTCCTATAACAGGAAAAGGTGTCATACAAGGAATGTCTATTCCATTGACATTAAGCACACCAATCTTATATATTGTTTCAAACTTAGGTTCAAAGTGTTATTCGAATGTCGACAGAAACTATTATGACCAAAAGATACTTATGCGTATAAACAATACTTTCTCTGCTGGTTTGCCTATTGTTCATTCGAATGCAGAATTTTCAACCTTAGTGAACTCAAACACATTGGCAAGTATAACGTTGACATTAGTTGACGCAAACTTTGTTCCTGTAAAACTTTTATGTCCTATGTATTTGTCAATGACGGCAGAAAGTTTCGAATTGGAAGATGCAACTGGTGAAAGTATTGTACTACAAGAACAACTTCAACAACAAATAGCTCAAGAACAACAAATGCAACAAATGCAACAACAAAGTCAAGAATAAAAAAATAATATTTTTTTTATTTTTATAAAAATGTACAGAATAGATGTTTCAGATTTTTATGACTTCCAAGCATTCAGAAATATGTGTCCATTTAGAGACTATAACAAAGCAGTCGAGAATTTGAAACGTTTAGTCATTTATGTTGACTCTGCCCCAGAATGTTATGTTATGAAAGAATGGGATGTTGTCTTTAACAAACCAAGAGCGACAATTGTGTCTGAACAAGAATGTAGACAGAAACTTAAGAAAATAAAAGTCGTACAAGTTGGCATGAAGATGTTAGATGCTTGGGATATCTTATTGTCAAAACTTGAAGATTTTTCAGTTCGTGGTATAAAGTTTTATACACCTTCTCCAAACTTCTATTCTATCTTCACTGGATATAAATATGAACAAGTAGAATGGAAAGAAAATATTATAGAAGCTTGGTTAGACCATGTCAAAGAAATTATATGCAATGGAAACGAAAGAGTCTATGAGTATATCTTATGTTGGTTTGCAAACATCTTACAACATCCAAGTGCTAAAAATGAAACTGCTCTCATTATAATTGGAAAACAAGGAACAGGTAAGAACACATTCTTTACAGATATCTTATGCAAACTGTTAGAGGGCTATTCGAACCCGAATATGACAAACTTAGAAAACATCTGCGGTAAATTTAACTCTTCAATAGAGAATATGAAACTTATAGTATGTAACGAACTTCAAAGTATAGATACAACAAAAGTTTTGAACTCAGATGCTTTGAAGAGTCTTATAACAGACAAAGTTGGAGTTGTTGAAAGAAAATATAAAGACCAAAGAGTTTGTGAAAATGTTGCAAACTTCATTATGGTTTCAAACAATGTTGTTCCGATGAAGTTAGAAAGTTCTGACAGAAGATATGTAGTTGTCAGAACGTCAGATTCTCATATGCAAGATACAGAATATTTTGACGACTTAGCAGAAACTTTGACATCTGACTTTTACAACCACTTGTTCTCATATTTTATGACATTAGATATTTCAAAGTTCAATCCAAGACAAATTCCACATACCGAAGAGAGACAAACATTGTTAGAAGCAAACAAGAGTGTATATGAACTGTTTATAGATGAGACTAACTTTGTGTCATTAGATGAAAGGTCATTGTACGATTCGTATAAACAATATTGTCAAGAATATGGTTATATGGCAGCTTCTAAACGTACATTCTTGGCAAATGTCAAAAGTCTTTTAGATGTTCAGAATGGTGTATATACAAAGAAAAATTTTTCTGAGTAAATTTTAAAAAAATATTTTTTTATCCGATAGAAAAGATGACGAAATTCATCTCAGTAAATAAGTACATGACAGAAGTCAAAGATAAGTTAGCTCCATTCGCATATTTGAATGTTTACTTCTACAATTTTGAAAAGTCTACATTTGACAAAATTTGGAACATTGCACCAGTTAAGTTTGCTGTTGTTAGAAAAAGTGGTGCAACTTTTGAAGACTTAGACATAGAAGGTTTGTTAGCAGTCAAAGAAAATTTTGACAGAAGGTTTTCAAACCTTAAAGAAGGTAAAGCATACAAACTTGAAAAAAAGAAAAAAAAAAAAAAAAAAAAAAAGGGAGTGGGGCTTCCAGGCACTTCGTGCCTTCTAGCCCTGAGGATGATTGGTATAATGAAGTTTTTTTTTCTTGGGGTGGTCTTCCAGGCACTTCGTGCCTTCTAGCCCACATAAATGAAGTTTTTATTCGGAGGTCTTCCAGGAGCTTTTCACAAATTATATATGTTTTCATGTTTTGTCAAGACTTCTTCGTAAATGTTTTGTCAAGACTTCTTCGTAAATGTTTTGTCAAGACTTCTTCGTAAATGTTTTGTCAAGACTTCTTCGTAAATGTTTTGTCAAGACTTCTTCGTAAATGTTTTGTCAAGACTTCTTCGTAAATGTTTTGTCAAGACTTCTTCGTAAATGTTTTGTCAAGACTTCTTCGTAAAATCAGACAAAAATAATGTTTATGTTAGAATGTTAGATCTAACACGTTTTCTAACATGTTTTCTAACATCGTAGAAAACTCATGATTTCATCGTAAATGTTTTGTCAAGACTTCTTCATCGTAAATGTTTTGTCAAGACTTCTTCGTAAATGTTTTGTCAAGACTTCTTCGTACATGTTTTGTCACTTTTCTGTCACTTTTCAGGAAAAAAACATTTTTATTAAATATAAAATGAATTTCACAAAACCACCGTTACCCTTCTTTGGAAATAAGAGTAGATGTAAAGATATTCTATTGAGAGAACTTAAGAAACTACCGAATGGTCTAACATTTGTAGATTTGTTCGGTGGAAGTTTCTATATATCCCATTTGTGCCATACAATATTCCCAGACTCAAAGATTATATGCAATGACTTCGACAACTATATGAACCGTCTCAAACATATACCAGACACAAACAAAATATTGAAAGAGTTAAAAGAAAAGATACCTATAGGTAAGATGGAACGTATACCATTAGATAAGAAAAATACTGTCAGAGAGGTTTTGAAAAAAGCAGAGTATATTGACTGGGATAGTATATCTTCTAGACTATTGTATAGTGGTTCTATAAGAGTTCATGACATTGAAACACTTATGTCAAAAGTTTTATATCTTAACTATACAAAGGTTTTCAAAGAGAACATAGAAAAATATACTGAGGGTATAGAGTTTGTGAGATGTCGTTGGACAGAGTTGTATGAAAAATATAAAAACAAGGAAAATGTTTTCTTTATAGTAGACCCGCCGTTCTATAACACATATGATTTTCAATACCAAGTAGACTGGACTTTGAGAGACTCTTTAGAAACTTTAGACGTTTTACATAACCATCCATGCTTTTACTTTACATCCGATAAAAGTGGTTTGGAAAGTGTCATGAGATGGTTAGAGGACATACATGACTATGAGTTTAGATACGATAAGATAGAATATGAGAGAGGTCCTATAAACCGGAAAAAGTGTCACAACAAAGAAATTTTACTAGTAAGTAAATGTGGTTTGAAATAGGACTACTTGTTTTAGGTTTTTTCCATTGTGTCATTTATTTCTTTGACGTGGCAGAAAAGTACAGAGAATATGAAGATGAACCAATGCCTGCAAATGTTCAGTATATGTACTCGTAAGAGATATTTTTATCTAATATTAAATGGACGCACAGAACTTAGCGAATGCACAGCAACCTGGACAACCAAACCCAGAGAATATTCCAAATGAAGTTAGAATACAAACTGCAATGGCAAACTATGGTCAAGTGCCAACAGATGTACAAATGCAAACTGCCATGTCAAATGACGCTGCGTTAGGTTTGCCACCATGGTATGCAAATATGAGATGGAAAGAGTTTTATACAAACCCTGAGGTGGGATATAAACAACTTTATGCAGATGACGCGAACACAGGAGTTGACCCAGAATATGTTTTCTACCAGAGGAGAAACAGAATGTATGAGCTCCAGTTAAAGAATGCTATGGAACTCAACAGGAAACGTAGAGACTAGGCGGACATTAGATTTTTACATTATAGTAAAATGGGTTTCTTTGGAAGAATAGGAAACTTCTTTCGAAATGTTGGAAGAGGTATATGGAATGGAATAAAAACCGTAGGAAGAGGAATTTGGAACGGAGTCAAAAATATTGGTAAAAGAGTAGGTCAGTTCGTTGGTATTATACCTAAAGACCCTGAACCAGAAGAACAAGCTCCTGTTATACAACAGCCTGAACCTGCACCACAGTCTAGTTGGCAACCAAATCCAACACCTCAACCGTATTAAAAAATTATATTTTTACCGTTCGATAGTAGTTGTATATGAAACTAAGTTCTAAGTAAAACGCATGGTATAATGGAATTATTCTTTTTCTTCCATCTGTAGTAAACCATACTTGAAAGTCTGAAATACTTCCACTTGGTGGTTCGTATAACTTTGTAGGTTTTTCGTAAAGTCATTTGCCAAGCATAAAAAAGAGTTTTGCGCACCAGAAAATGAAGCATGAACTATAATAGCATCTGAGTCGAAAACATCTTTAAATAAATATGGTTCATCTCTTGCATATCGACTGTAAATATTTGCTAAAGGAAGTTTGACTTTCTGATTTAACATTCTTTGCAAATAATACCATGACATTGCAGTGAATTCTGTATATATTTGTTCGTCTTTCTTTGGATTGTCTTCGTAGATTTGAAATGACACTTGTGAATTTTGTTTGTCATATACAATTCTCACATAAAGTGTGCTCTCGGTATTTGCATATTCATCAGCATATTTTGCATAACATGAATTTATTTTATCTTCTATATTTTTTAACGCAGTCTGTAGAGAAGATGAAAGGTCAACTTGTATTAGCTCAATTTCTTCCCACATTTTTCGTTTCCCTTCAGATATATAATCTATATGAAACCTTACAATAAATGGAAAACTTTTATCTTCTACAGACACAAACTTCATTCTACGAAAGCCAATAGCTTTTGTGACAGATGGGTCTCTTAGCCATCTTAATGGGTAGTCAAAACGATAGCCTTCATGCTTTACGGTCTCTGTCTCAAACTTTTGACCGACATTAGTAAAAAGTTCATCTAATGGTTTAGTTGTAGCAACTCTTGAATTTTCTTTTTCTATTGGAAGCATATTTTATCTAGAATAAAAATGTCAAATGAAACAGCGTCTATGAGAGAAAATACAACACAACCGACAACTCATTATGCAAGCTCTAAATAAGAACACAACAAACTTTTCAAACTATTCTAAGATATCTGAGTCATTGAAAGAAGGAAACTTAAAACTGACATTAAACCCAATGACAGACGAGTTTCTGTTTCAAGACAACAAGAACCATACTGTTTGTATAAATCCAACAAAAGGAACTTTAAACGAGAAACCTATAGATGAACTTCTTTTGAAAGCAGATATTGACAACAAAGCTGACAAAGAGTATGTCATTGAAAAAGTTCAAGAAGAACATGACAGAGCAGATGCAACATATGCAACAAAAGAGGATGTTGAAAAGAAAGCTGACAAAGAGTATGTTGACGATGAGTTAGCATATCTGGCTAGTGGTTAGTGAAGAAGGCAGATAAGGAATATGTGGATGAAAAAGACAATGAAATTATAAAAAGGGTTGAATGGTACCATGAACGGACATCGAAGATTTTAGAAGGTAAAGCCAATACAGGATGGGTTTCAGGGTGTTTAGACCTTAAAGCCGACAAAGAAACTGTAGATATGTTGGCACAAACGGTTTCAAGTCATACCAGAGGTTTAATGGAAGATGGACAACAGTTGAAAGAGCTTGAGAAAGGTGTTACAGAGTTAAGGAATACAAAAGCAGACTCGACATGGATAGCTGGATATGTAGATGCAACAAAAGAACGTATTTTAGCATGGACAGAAGGAACATACCCACAAAAATATCATAGACATAGCATCTCTGACGTAAATGAACTTGAAGAAAAGTTATATAAAAAAGCAGACAAAACAGAGCTTCAAACGTTAAAGACAGAAATGCTTCAAACAGTATATCCTATAGGTTCTATTTATACGTCAATGAACTCTACCAGACCAGAAGTAGTACTTGGTCTCGGAACTTGGACTCAAATAGTCGACAGGTTTTTGTATTGTGCAAACTCTTCAAAGGAAACAGGTGGAAGTAAAACGATTTCAGGTGAAAATTTACCTGCACACAGTCACTACATAGATTTAAGTACATCTCAAGCAGGTTGGCATAAGCATAGATATTGGGATTGGTCAGGAATGACAAAAGGTAAAGGATATGATGTTAAAGACGAGGTTAAGTTTGCTATAAATTGTTACTGGAGTGACACTCAGGGAGATGGAAACCATACACATCGCGTTACAGGATATACACAAACAACGGGACAAAGTAAAGACTACATGCCACCTTACATGACAGTTTACGCATGGTATAGAATTGCTTAGTCGTCATTTTCAACTTCTTTAGCATATTCGTCAGGAGTTGTCTTATATTTGTTAGGAACTGTCTTTGAAAGTATACCACCTTGAACTTTGACAAGTTTGAAACGAGGTCTGACAATAGTAGTTTTATCTTCTGCTTGCAGTCTGTACATTTTGCCATGTTTGCCTAAAACTTCATAATATTCTCTTGTATACTTTCTTCTATTTTTACGAACACGAAGGTGAGTACCTGTCGGGTTCCCATTGTTGTCATAGTCAATAGTATTTTCATATGGGTCGCGTTTGGGTATTTCTATTTTTACTTTGTCACCTTTCTTAAGTTTGAAGCCTGGCATTCTTTCTTGTTTGTCTCTTTTGACTAAACTATTAAATATATAGTCTTTCTCTAAGTCAGGGTTGTTTTTCATTTCTTCGGGGGAGTGGTTTCCCAAACCTTTTTGTTTACGGTTATTGTAAATATTTAAAACTTGTCTCATCTTTGCCATGGAGAAATGTCTATATTTGTCGTCATATGACATTTCATCTACCTCACCACCTTGTGGTTGGTTTAAGTCTCTTAAGATTTTATACAACTGTCAATGACACCAAGAGCAGAATGGTTTTGGTCGACAATGAAATATTGGTTTACATTTTTTGAACGCAGATAGTTTTTAATATCGTCTGATTTGAAAGAACTTTCACAGTCAGATGTCAGTTTTGTTGGATGGTATTTGTCAACGAATATTGTCAAAGCAGTTTTTCACATCTAAAATATTTTTGGACTGTAATGGTATGGCTTCACAGTATCTTGTGTTTTGACCGACAAATATTAGCCAGTATGGTGGTCCGTCTTCTCTATACCTCGGAATGTTTTCCAAGATATCCATAAACCAAGCATTTGGTGTTGAACTAAAGATTTTTACCATGAGTGCTTTCTTTGTCGCTTTAGAAACATAGGGGTCCTTGTTTGGATTCGTCATTTTTACCCCATAAGAAATGGGTTTATTTGGCGCATTAGCAGGAGTTGCATCCAGATTTTTGCCCGCAGTGGGAACAATAGCCAGAGGTGCATTTGGAATTGGAAGGAAGATTTTGAGTACATTAGGTATACTGAAAGAGAAAGCACAACCTATTATACAAACTGTACAGAAAGGTTGGGATGTAGCACGAGATGCAGCAAATCTTATTCCAAATCCTGAAACAAGAGGAAAAGTTCAAGGATGGATGGACAATGTTTCCAGACAAGCAGGAAACTACTATAACAAAGCAAATGACTACTATAACCAAGCAGGACACTATATGGACCAAGGTGAAAGATTCTTTAACAGAGGATATAACCATGCACAACAATGGGTAAACAATAACCAACCTCAACCGCCTCAAACGTGGGGAATGTAAATTTTTTTACTGAGATGAAATGAACAATACAGCATTGAGACAAATGGGCTCAAGATGGATTTGTCGGCTTCCAGCAGTTACACAACCACGTGTTTGTCAAGTTCTTCCTATACCTCAGGAAGTTTTAGACCGACTTAAAAAACCTAAACAACCAGTTGAAAACAAACCAAACTAAAATTTTTTACTGAGATGAAATGACCGAAGAAGTTGAAACGGTAGATTTGACACCACAAACAAAAAGTTCAGAACCATTGTCAAAACCTGTCAAAGAACTTACAGATGAAGAGAAAAATTCAATAATAGAAAGTGTGAGGTCTGGAAATGCAAACCCTAACTACAAAGTCACTTTTCATAGAAATGGAACGGCTAGTATCTCAAAAAAGAAACAGACTCTCACAAATAAAATATTGAAGTCTGAAGGAGTTAAAGAGACAACAGATGGGAAGGTATACTTCACTGACCAACAGTTCATTATAGAACATCTCATTGACTTAGAGTCGAAATATTCTAAACTTTACAACAAACACAAAAAGTTGAAAGGAAAACAAAAACAAATGGCATATGATATTTACGAAGATACTAACGACACAACCATACCTGCAAGTGAGGTAAAGTCAGAGGAACCGAAAAGTGACGAAAGACCGATAGAAGAAGGGGAGCCAAAAACTGAAGATAAACCAAAACCAAAGGTTAGTTTCAATACTAAAAGTCAACCTTCATTAGCTGGTATGGGTTGGCGTCAAAGGCTTTTGGTAGCAGGTGGTTACGTAAAGTAAAGAGAAAAACATTTTTCAAAAAAAATATTTTTTTATTTTATTTGAAATGTACGCTGAGTTTGTTGGAACAGACCGTTGGGAAACTTGTTTGTTAGATGAGAAATATGAAATTCACTGTTGTGAGTCATTTGAAGTCAGAAACAAAAAGACAAAAAGAGTTTTAAGCGGATGGGAGCGAAATGACGGATATGCTAATATGAAGATGAGTGGAAAAAACTATTTTAAACATGTTGTCATTGCAACTCATTTTATACCGAACCCTAACAATTTACCTTTTGTAGACCATATAAACCATATAAGAAACGACAATAGACTTGAAAATTTACGCTGGGTCACTTGTTCTGAAAACAGTAAGAACATAGGCAAATTTCGAGATATTGTATTCGAATTTGTCGACGAACTAGAAGATGAAGCAATTGAAATTACAGACTATGGCGAGCATACGTTTGAGTTTTACTACTATAGCGAAGAACAAGACTCTTTCTACTTTTATACCGGCGTAAACTATAGGAAATTACAAGTATGTTTTACTAAGGCGGGCTATGCTCATGTAAACGCTAGAGATACAGATGGAAAATACGTTCAAATACATCTTAACAAATTCAAGAAGCTATATGGCATACCATTTTAAAACATTTTTTTATTTTTATAAAAATGCCCCCATATAGAATGGATAGAAAGTCTGCTAGAATAAAAGCAGAGTTGCAAAGATATGGTTGGAGAGTTTCGAAGAATTTTAAATATAGGAAGGGAAGACCCATAAAAGTCTATGACAAATTGTCTGGTCTTCGCTACGAAATGGACTTAGAAACAGCGCGCGCCAATTATCCAAACAGATTAGAGAGGTTAGAAGAAGAACGTCTTATGGACATGCCTTTCAATGTTAGTGAACCTCAAGTTGAAGGACACGACGGCTTTGCCAGATTCTACTGGAAACATGACGAACAATTGCATCCTTTGAGAAGGAAAAAAGGAAAAGGTGAAGACGCACATGCTCCCATGGAAAGAACAAGATATGCATATGAGAAGTATCGTGAAGTTAGAAGTCAAATTACATCTGGTCGAACCTTTACAGTAAACTTTGACGAAGGAAAGAACAAAGAAGGCTTCATGGGTGTACTTGCTGCCATTCAAGACGGAAATAAGAAAGGATACAATCTCAGACTAACCGTAACAGATTTGGACGGTCACATTTACTATGCACATGGCAATGTCACAACAGCCGCACAACTTCTTGACGCTTTCAAGACTACAAAGAGAGAACAAATGGTTGACTCCGACTCAGACATTTTGAATGCAATTGAAGGAATTGCAAGTGTCAAGTTCGAATGGTACCAACCCAACCCTCAAGCAGTCAGACAACATGCTGGATACTTCCCCTTCATAAATAAGTCTGACATTGACTTGACAAGGTATGGAATTTACAATTCAATTGAAACAATTGTCAATGAACCTTGTATTCTTACATGTCTCAGGAACTCTGGTCTTGTTACAGATGAGAAGATGAAGTATCTTGAGTCATGTGTGAAGACAAGGTACATGCTCAGAGGTCAATTGGCAAAAATTGCACCGTTGGCAAATGTGAATATCCGAGTCAACATACCTACAGCTAAAGGTTCTTCACATGACGACTATGTTGTTGAGTTCAATTTACCATGGTTGAAGATTGCAATTGTCCACAACCACTTCATGTTGAACGAAAGTCTTACAAACCCATTGTTCGGAAAAGGTAAGTGCAACATTGTCAGAGCTGTTAACATTCTTTTCGAGAAAGGTTTGTTGGAACCGATTCCAGATGACAAGCTGACAGAAAGTTTTGTACCAAAAGACGAAACAAACTTTTCACTGTTAGCAAGACCAAAAGTTGTTCCAGACAAAGTTCTAGCACAAAAGAAGTACACAGTTCCAAAAGGAGTTGGATTGTTCGGATACCAACCTGAACCCAGAAGAACTTCCAATGAGGTTGCAAGAACTTCAAGATGCTATAAACAAACTTCCATTGAGACATCCAATTGACGTCAAATTGTATTGGAGAGCATCTGAGTTAGGTCAGAAGGTTTAATATATGAAACAGGTTGCTTCGACGATGTTTATGAGATAACAGGAGAAGTTTCGCAGAAGATAAGAGACTCACTTGAATTTCCACAAACTGGACCAATTGGTTGCGACAAGTTCGACTCAGATGAAAAGATATACTATGTCGACCTTAACGCTGCGTACATGAGGTTTGTCCAATATATCCCGACTGGAATTCCAAACGAAGATGGTGAGTTCCCGGGAAGGAACTATACAGTTGGAAAAGTCATACAACAAACTCTATGATATTAGGAAAGCTTCAAACCCCAAACTTGCAATGACACTCAAATTGCTTATGAATTCGACATGGGGATATTCCATTAAGAAACCTCAAAAGATGAAGAGTAAACACTATGAGAAGGTCGACAACTTTGTTGAAAGGTTCTCCCCTTTTGTTTTGAAATACGAATTTACTCAAGGTCAAGGTGGCTTAGTAACCACAGTAAAACCTATTGTCGAACATTGGTCTTACCCTCAGTTCGCAAAGGCAGTCCTTGACGAGTACAACAAATTCTTCTCCGAAGTCAAATCCAAAGTCAAGGTTTACTATGAGAACATTGACGCACTCATGACGAACGAAGAAGGATACAACAAACTCATTGAAATGGGTTTAGTCGGTGAGAAGATGGGCTGTTTTAAGCTAGATAAGGTATTTTCCGAAGTTCATGTCCTCTCCAAGCGTAAGTATTGGGGTGTGCTTGAAAACGGCACAGAAATAAAACATTGCATGAAATAGTAAAACATTGCATGAAGTAAAAACGTTTTTAAAACAGTATATTTTTACATATATTAAATGCTTCAGGTTGAAAAACAAAGAACAAAAGTAGCAGATACAAAACCGTTAGACTATATGTTTACAAACGCCGGTAGGAATATATCAGATGAAGAAATTTTATCTCGAATTGTCTTTCATATATAACTACGGAAAAGTGCTGAAAAAGTATTGAAAAATGAGTTTTGGTTAGATGGTTTTTAGGTGTGCCTATGTGCCTATGTGCCTCGGTCATTTTAACTTCTCTGAAAAAGTGTGACAACACGACATTTTGACAACATCGTAGAAAACACGCAAAACTCTTGAATTTTGTATAAAAAAAGCAACCCGCGGAATTCCGGCGGTTGGTATATTCTTCACAAAATGCTTGTTTTGAGGTCGAGCCACTTTTGGCTCGACCGTATTTTTCAACCAAAACTCTTGAATTCGGCAAAAATATATTTTAGGTGGAACCAGGTCACCAGGTCACCAGGTCAAATGAACTTCTTTTAAAAAGTGTGACAACACGACATTTTGACAACATCGTAGAAAACACACAAAACTCTTGAATTTTGTATAAAAAAAGCAACCCGCGGAATTCCGGCGGTTGGTATATTCTTCACAAAATGCTTGTTTTGAGGTCGAGCCACAAACGAATGTCCGACGGTTAAGCCACAAACGAATGTCCGACGGTTAAGCCACAAACGGATGTCCGACGGTTAAGCCACTCAAAAATATTTTTTATTTTTATTGTAAGAACTGAAAATGACAGTCGAAGCAAAAACGTTCACGAACAAATCTAATGGCGAAACATTCACAAAAGGCACTTACAACGGTATTGAAGTCTTACGTAGAGACAAGGATGGTTATATAAATGTAACAAATATGTGTCAGCAGTTTAGGAAAGACTTTAGAAAGTTGTTGGAAAATAAGTCCTGGGAAGAGTATTATACGGCATTTTGTGAAGAATATACCAACCGCCGGAATTCCGGCGGTTGCTTTTTATACAAAGTTCATGCAGGAATTCCGGATGAAATCAAACAGGTTAGAGGAACGTATGTAGACCCAAGACTTGTAAACTATATTGCAATGTGGGCTTCTCCAAAATATTGTATAGCAGTTGGAAAAATTATGGACTCCATAGACAAGAAAGTTCATGAGAAGTTAGATGAAGAAGAACTTGAAGATACAGTAGAGAATGCAAAACCTTTGTTTGAAGAAGAAGTTAGAAAAATGCATGAAAAACAAATAGAACATGAACGTGAGATATGTTCTGGTTATAGAGATTCTCCATACGAACTAGACCAATGGGAACAAGAAGATTTAAAGAGAGAATTTAGAGAATATGAACTCGCTAAAATTTCATTAGAAGCTGCAGAAAAGAAGTTAAAAGTTTGGGGTCGTTTTGTACAAAAATATTGTGAGTAAATGAACCATTTATTTTTATTGAATTCAGCAAAAATAATGTTTATGTTAGAATGTTAGATCTAACATGTTTTCTAACACGTTTTCTAACATGGTCTAAAACTCATGAGTTTTATACAGAATTCGGCAAAAATATAATTTAGGGTAGAAGGTTAGATCTAACCTCTTTTCTAACCTCTTTTCTAACCTCTTGAATTTTCATGAATTTTCATGAATTTCATCGTAAATGTTTTGTCGAAACTTCTTCATCGTAAATGTTTTGTTAAGACTTCTTCTTCGTAATGAGTGTAAACGACCAAAAAATATATTTTATGTTAGAATGTTAGATCTAACACGTTTTCTAACACGTTTTCTAACATCGTAGAAAACTCATGAAATTCATGAGTTTTGACACTTTCACAAAAAACATAAAAAATAAAGTTAGTTTTTTTAAAAAAATATTTTTTATTTTTATTGTAAGAACATGTTAGCAACAACAGCACCAAACTCGTTAGTCATGAACCCAACTTCAATGTTAGTAGAGATGAAAAGCTTCATTCCTTCTTCATATACTTTCGAAACAAAAATCCAGAAGATAAAGCAAGAACTTTTAACAAGTAATTTAGACTGTAGTGCGAAAGATGAAACAAATGAACAGTATCTTTATGAAATGCAGGATATTATTGACCATTTACCTAAACTTCCTGAAATCCAACAACAAAAACTCACTATTCCCGAATTTGACGAAATAGAAGTCAAAGCAACTGACTCAGTAGAAATAAAGAAGTTCATACGAAAGGTAAATTATGAATTCCTTGGTTTTCATTGCAACCATAAGGTTATGGACAAAGATTGCGACATGGTATATAAGAACATCTCTGACCTTTACAAATCCGAAGAATTTAAGACCTACGACAACTTTGTTTCATTAGTTGCAA
This sequence comes from Trichomonas vaginalis G3, assembly GCF_026262505.1. Taxonomy (NCBI): domain Eukaryota; phylum Parabasalia; order Trichomonadida; family Trichomonadidae; genus Trichomonas; species Trichomonas vaginalis. Next base: position 50,104 of record NW_026529174.1, on the reverse strand, counting down.
AATGTGTTTGGGAAATAAGAGATAAAGATAGTAGGGGTAAGGTATGGAACGAACAAATAAAACCCGCTATGTTCGAGATGAAGAAAACCATTGACGCTTTAGTTGTTTTAGCAGGTAAGGTTTCAGAATATAACGCAAAAATGAACCCGCAATGTTCAAAATGTAAAGCAGCAATGAGGAAATATAACTACTCCGTCAAAGAGATAGAACGTATGCGAAACGACTATGCAGATTTAAAGAAAGAAGCAGAAAAACCAGCAGAAGATAAAATGAACATGTTAGAATTTCTGAACAAAAACTATCCAACAGCTGACGATTTCCTTCTATCTGACGTCAAGAAGAAGTATAAAGAAACTTTCGGTATCGTTAAAACATTCGATGTACTAAAAGAAGAAATTGAAGCCACGAAATTGTTTAGAGTCATGAACCATCGCAACATATACCATGTAAAACGCTTGTAAATAGTTATGTTAGAAAACATGTTAGAAAACATGTTAGATCTAACATTCTAACATAAACATTATTTTTGCTGAATTCCGTATGAAATTTCATGAGTTTTGTGTGTTTTAGACCATGTTAGAAAACATGTTAGAAAACGTGTTAGATCTAACATGCTAACATAAAATATATTTTTGCCGAATTCTGTATAAAATTCATGAATTTCCTCATATGTTTGCTACCCTCGGAAAACCGAGGATAGAGATTCCATTCGAAAATCGTAAAAAATTGCGACCCGCGGAAAACCGAGGAACGCCTAAAACACATGAAAATCGTAAAAAAATGACCAAATTTCATGATATAACTGTATCTTTTATACAAAATAAAATTAAAGTTAGTTTTTTTAAAATATTTTTTTTTATTTTGTATGTAAGAACAGGAAATGTCAAACACTGAGTTTGAAACAGTTAAAAAGATAGACAATAACACTAAATTGGTTAGAATTGGTGATTTAAACGTAAGATACTCAAAGAAATACAACAAATATTCTTTGTCAGACATTATATCTCCATCTGGAAAGAAACCACACGACTGGGTTAAAAATGCTTCATCTCAGAAAATTTTGACAAGAAATCCTGAGCTTATGATATCGGTAAGATTTCATGGAACTACAGCATATCTTATAGACAAAAGTCTTATACCAGTAGTTTTGTTCTGGTTAGACCCAGTTGTTGGATATAACTTCATAACATATGGTTTATTCGACTCAGAACGTTGCAGTGAAGGCTTACTTTACATCGTTCAGAAACCGAAAGACTTCAATACAAAGAGATATAAGATAGGAAGAACATTTAATATAACTAAAAGATATGACTCTACAGTCAATAGAGTTAAGGTTGTGTTTGTTAACGATATGAGAGCTGCAGAAACAGAACTGCTTGAAAAGTTTGAGAAAATGTATGGTGCTCCCACGAAAGGTAAAGAAACGTTTGAAGTAGATGAGATAGATAAAGCTATAAAATTATTTGACGAAGTTGCTGAAAAATACATGTAAAGCGTTTATTTTTGGTCTTTTATACAAGATAGAAAAAATAACGCTAATTTTATTTTTTTTTATTTTTTTATTTTGTATGTAAAGACAGATATGTCAACAACAGAGAACACAACAACTGCTATCGTTCATGAAGCTATAAATGAAGAATATGAGTACATACAGTTTAACAAACAGTTACGTCTCATTCGTTCGGTCAAAGACGATATGTACCAAATGCAAAGTATTTTGACAGCATGTTTTGCACCAGATACCAAACATACAGACGATTGGTTCAAAAACCAAAGCACACAAGAACTTTTGAGCGAAGCACAGCGAGACCGACTTTTACAGGGGTCGCCAAAACTCTATGAAAATCGTAAAAATTTGCCAAATGGTTTGAGAGGTTGGTATGTACATAGACTTCTTGTAAATGCTGTTGCAATGTGGGCTTCAGCTCGCTATTCATGGTATGTTTGTAAACTTCTTGACGAAATTCATAGACAAGAACGTGAAGAGATGGAAAAGAAACTTCAAGCAAAAGATGAAGTCATTGAATCCAAAGACAAAAACATACAGAAAAGAATACCACGTTCGGTACCAAAAGGAAAGGAAAAGAACTATAAGTATATGATTTATACTGAAGAGATGGAAAATGAAGAAGATAAAGATATGGTTATGTTGCATTTAGTCAGAAGAAACAACAAAAGCTTTTACGACCTTGCTAAGATTTACAAATCTGACAGAAATTGGTTCTATCGCGAAAACTTACCGATTTCAATGACACCGAATGAAGATGTGAAACAAATAGTTCAAGATACGTTACCTCAAACTCACTATGATATGAAAGGTTGTACAATTCTTACATTCAAAGAAGACTTACCGCTACTGAAGGAAAAAATAACAGAGTATTTTGACAACTTCAAACAAGTAGAGTAGATGAACCATTTATTTTTACGCTTGACTTCAGATGGCTCAGGTAGCTCTATAAAGTAAATTGTCTCGTCAAATCCTTCTGGCATTCCGAGTCCTTCCATCCGACATTCCGAGTCCTTCCATCCGACATTCCGAGTCCTTCCTTCCGACAAGAAAAAATTTTCCCGACAACTGGAAAAAATTTTCCTGTTGTCCGTCCGTAAACCATTCAAATTTTCGAAAATTGAGAACTTTTTTCCCGACAACTGGAAAAAAATTTCCCGACAACTGGAAAAAAATTTCCTTCCGACATTCCGAGTCCTTCCTTCCAACAGGAAAAGTTTTTCCTTCCAACAGGAAAAGTTCTTCCTTCCGACAGGACACAAACGAATGTCCGACGTTCCTCTTCCTGAATGTCTTCCAAAGCCAGAAGAACCGAAAGCTGCAGCACCACAACAGACTAAGACCAAACACTTACATTTTTCAAGCTTGACTTTTTACAATTTGAACTTTGTTTGCGTAGATATGAATTCTGAAAGAAGTATGAGGGTCTTGTATGACTTTATACTTCTCCCATAGTTCATGTCTGTCAAACTTACCTGCCATGGACTCTTTCATAAGTTCCATGAAATCGTCTTCGGACAATCCGGGAAAAGTACAATGTCAGTAAGTATTCTTTTAACATCCTTACTTAAACTCTTTGCTGTCTGTACACAAATGACAACTGAGATGTTAAAGTGTCTGAGCTTCTTAAGAATTCGACACATATCTTGTTCTCTGTTCTTTAACAAAGGATGAGAGGCGAAATCATCTAAGATAAGAAGACATCTATGAGGGTAAGTCTTCCAATCGTACGATTGCAATTTCTTCGAAATGTATTCTATCTCTTTCTGTTTGTTTCTGAAGTGTTTCTTCTCTAATATTCTCTGCATTTCCTCATTTGGGTCTTTAAACTTAGAATTTATATACTCATTTATAGCATTATACTTCAAAACTCTTCTTTGGTACTTCTTTATCCAATCTAACAACTCAGTATCCTTTATACATACTAACTTAGACTTCTTTATAATATCTTTGAACGATTTGACGGTTTGGTCAAATTGACCAGAAGTACTACAAATAACAACTAACTCATAGAATGGGTTCTTCTCATCTAGTTCTTGTTGTTGTGCAGCCATTTTAAGATAAGTGAAAGTCTTGCCCGACCCAGGTGGTGCGATTAGACCTGTTATACCATTCTGAGCAAATAAGAACTTGTCATGTATAGGCTTTATCTGAGCATTTTCTAACTTCCTCTTGTTCTTGTTTAAAACATTCTCAAATTTCTTGTCAATGTCAGCAAACTTTTTTTCTAACATATTTTTAGAAAAATTAAAAATTTTATCTTTTAGAAAATGTCTAGCGATTTCGCTATCTATATTCGAGACAAGCTTTTTGACTCTAAAACATCTGTCGACCATAAAATCTTACATAGTGTAAACAAGAAAGGTGAATTTGTTCTAAAGTTCTGTTTCTGGGAATATGACAAGAACCATAAAACATTACAAAGAGCAGTCTTAAAATTTGTCAATGACAGACTTGTTGACAGAGATGACGCCGATTGGAAAGATGAAGTCCAACAAAAGTTCTTAGAATGCAAAGAAGGCACATGCGCTGTTCTTGAAGATGAAATAGAAAACAGAATAGAAGAGCTATTAAAGGACAAAGAACTTTTACATAAATATGGTTGCGCCAAATTTGACATAACTCCACCAGAGAAGAAGAAGAAGAGAGAAAAGAAAGAAAAGAAAGTAGAAGAAAAGAAAGTAGAAGAAGAGAAGAAAGAGCCAGAGCCAGAGCCAGAGAAAAAGAAATTTGACATGTAAAAATAAAATTTTATTTTTAGAACATTTCTGGGTCAATGTCAATGTTCTCTTCCTCTTTAGGAGTAAACACTGGCTTAGACTCTAAAATCTTTTTACCCAATTTACCTTGAACTTCAACTATCTTAGACTCATAATATTCATAGTCGTCTGCTTTCTTTGGTTCATAAGGTATAACAAGTTTGTATGCTTTACCTTCTTCGAGTTTTGAGAACTTTCTGTCAAAATTTTCTTTGACTGTTAACAAACCTTCTATGTCTAAGTCTTCAAAAGTTGCACCATTTTTAGTCACAATAGCAAACTTAACTGGTTCGATGTTCCAAACTTTGCTGAATGAAGACTTTTCAAAATGGTAGAAGTAAACATTCAAATAAGCGAATGGGTCTAGTTCTTCTTTGACTTCTGTCATGTACTTGTTTACTGAGATGAATTTTGCCATCTTTTCTATCGGATAAAAAAATGTTTTTTTTAAATTTACTCAGAAAAATTTTTCTTTGTATATACGCCATTCTGAACATCTAAAAGATTTTTGACATTTGCCAAGAATGTTCGTTTAGACGCTGCCATATAACCATATTCTTGACAATATTGTTTATATTCATCGTACAATGACCTTTCATCTAAACACTCAAAGTTAGTCTCATCTATAAACAGTTCATAAACACTCTTGTTTAGTCTCATCTATAAACAGTTCATAAACACTCTTGTTTGTTGCAACATAGTGGGGTCATTCAGCATTTGTTGTTGCAACTGTTGTTGTGGTGTTAGTTTTACTATTGGATGTTTCAATGCTCTCTTCCTCTTACGTATATTCTTACGTAGCTTACGTGGCATTTTAAGTGAAGTTAAAAACATTTACGATGAAGAAGTCTTGACAAAACATTTACGATGAAATCATGAGTTTTCTACGATGTTAGAAAACATGTTAGAAAACGTGTTAGATCTAACATTCTAACATAAACATTATTTTTGTCTGATTTTACGAAGAAGTCTTGACAAAACATTTACGATGAAGAAGTCTTGACAAAACATTTACGAAGAAGTCTTGACAAAACATTTACGAAGAAGTCTTGACAAAACATTTACGAAGAAGTCTTGACAAAACATGAAAACATATATAATTTGTGAAAAGTGAAACAAAAAAAAGTCAACGGCTGGTCGGCTGGGGCTCCGGTCCTCCTCTTGGGTCTTGTGCAAATTTTTTTATGGGCTAGAAGGCACGAAGTGCCTGGAAGCCCCACTACCTTTTTTTTTTTTTTTTTTTTTTTTTTTTTTTTTTTTTTTTTTTTTTTTTTTTTTTTTTTTTTTTTTTTTTTTTTTTTTTTTTTTAATTATTGATCATTTTGATATATAACAAAAATCATTTATAATTAATGTGGTTATATCAATTCAACTTTTCTTAATCTTTCTAAAACTATCGTCTTTTTGATAAGATAGCTTGACCAGAGGATGATAAATTAATTAATGGTTTGAAAATTGAAATATTTAGAAATTTTTCTATGTATACTCTTAAATTTTATTTCACATCCTGAAAACGAAATAATCCATAATATAATAAAAACAATTTAATTGAAAAACTTGCAACAAAAAAATTCTGATCAATTGAATATCAAAAAAAAGAAAGACAAAGAAAAAAAACGTTAGAAGAAAATTAACAAAAACAAGAAATTCAAACAATTTTATTATTCATAATATCAGCGTCCAGGAATTTCAGAAAGAGACTTTGATTTGTGTGGAGATCTCTTCTTCTGAGGAAATTGAACTGAAGAACTCTTCGGAACCAAAGCCTTTTTAAGAGGAAACTCTTCTACGTTCTGAGATGCTGGAAAAGACACAAAAGTGTGTGTAAAACTGCTCAGCATCGTCATGTAAGTATTAGGTATTGGAGATTCCTTAATTGTATTCAACAAGCATTTAACAGTTCTGCTGTTTATCAACTGGCTTGTTATTGAGTCAGAATTTAGTTTTTGGTCTTTTGTTGCGGCCAAAATCTTTCTGGCGATCAAATATGGGGATCCTGATGGGTGCATTCCAATTGCTGTGCAAATATCCTCCAACATCAGTTGATGAAGTGACTTTGGAGTAATTTTTGTAACATTGGAAGCAATTTGATGAACCCACTGCGGTAAGTTTGTTAAATTAACTCTATTGATTGAAGCATTGTCAATATCAATGAACAAATGTGCTTCAATATCTGAATTTGGCAAATTTTCGACCATCGAAGAATGAATTCCAACAATGAAAGGAGATGGAGAGAGAACCGTTTCAATGATGGACTTTGGAAGAACAGGAACGAAAATATGATGCCATTTGAGTGGATGAATTAATGAAGTCAAAGAATAACAGAACTGGGAGAGTTCGTTGAGATCTGATGATGTAGCAATGATTGGTGTATCAAGTAAGAGATGAAATACGAGATAAGCAATTGTCGTAGCATCGAATTTTTTGACAATTGGATATAATACTTGATTATTGTATATTTCATCAGAACGTGAAGACTTCCATAATGTTTTGAGGGACTTCATGAATGTAATTGAGTCTGGATCTTCATATAATGTATGTATGAATTGAATTGCTGATGGAAGATTGTTCAAAAGAAGATTTCGAACGATTTTCAGAGCCTCTTCGAATACATCGACGTGGTAATAACTTGAAATGAAGCATATTACTGTCTGTTGATTCGAATCTAATTCCTTAATTTGAACAAAAGATTGATCTAGGAGACAAAATGCATTGTAGAATTTCTCATCTGTTGACATGAATCTAAATGTAAATGTAATCGGTCCAGCTATTGGGTTCTCGGTTGGATAACAAAAATGAATCAAGTTATTTAATGTGTTACTTGGGATTTCACCATCTGAAAACAATGTTTTGATTCCACACTTCTGAACTACACCAACCCACTTGAATAGATGCTGGCCATGGGGGTAAAAGCCATCCGGAAACATTTACTAAAAATTTAACGATCAAATCTCATTCAATTAAATTTTTAGAATTGAATAGATATTAAATCTCATGACAAATTTGTCGGTACTTTTTAAAAACGTAACCTTTCCTGATAATCGGTGCGGGAAAAGTTGTTGGATCTTGTATGGTTGGCATAATAAATCAATAAAAAATCACTCATTTGGATTGCGATTATATAAGATTTTTGAGATAAAAACTGGCCAAAGAAGTCAAAATTGAGTAATCTTTTTTCGATCATAAATGTTGATTACATTATTTAGAACATTTTTTATTTGATCGGAATTTCGTCGTTATAATAAATTTTATGCAAATTAGCGTAAGTTGAAAAATTATCATCAACAGCACTATGACCGGCCAGTTACCCGGTTTTCATATTGTCTTTGGACCGGAACACCGAAATTAATTTAACAATGTAATGAAAGTATACATATGACTTGGATGATACTTCCACCTATGCTTTTCATAAGAGTCCTTGCATTTTATACAGCAGGCCTTCATTGATTCCCAGTTATATATATGAAATTTGATTTCGTGATCAAAATCTGTGTTTTGAACAATTTGTATTGTGTTGTAAACAGAAATTCATCAAAAGTGACACCTCAGAAAAGCTAAAATATTGAATTTTTGGAACTTTTGATAGAGCACGTTTTTAAATATTAATTAAAGTAAATGTATATTTTGTAAAGATTCTTTTTAATAAAAAATAAAATTTTGAAGAAGAACACAAAATCTTCTGAAAATAATATCACATAAACTCATATTATTTTCTAATATATAACTATTTTATATAAAAATCAAATTCAATGATCTTAAAAGCGAAGGATAAACCTCAAAATTTACGAATATAATGAGTGGGAATATAATGCTTATCTATCATAAAACCATATGAAATATCAATTTTTGCTTTACGCCTAATTTTTGACGACAATTAGCAAAAAATGTTAAATGTTAACACTCAGTCCATTTGAATATGAAAAATAAAATTGACTTTGATTAAATGTTTTTATTATCATGCAATTCTTCTTGCGACCAAAGATTTGAATAAAAGTTCAAAAAATAAGATAGCTTAAAAAATAATATACGGTAGTGTTTACTAATAGATGAATAGTATATAAATTCTATTAAAATGGATTTGATCCAAAAAAATATAAAACCAAAAATAATTGTTATAATTTAAATGAAGAAGTAATTTAAAACGATTTTATTTATGATCAAATTTTATATATTTTTTTGGATCAAATCCATTTTAATAGAATTTATATACTATTCATCTATTAGTAAACACTACCGTATATTATTTTTTAAGCTATCTTATTTTTTGAACTTTTATTCAAATCTTTGGTCGCAAGAAGAATTGCATGATAAATAAAAAATTTAATCAAAGTCAATTTTATTTTTCATATTCAAATGGACTGAGTGTTAACATTTAACATTTTTTGCTAATTGTCGTCAAAAATTAGGCGTAAAGCAAAAATTGATATTTCATATGGTTTTATGATAGATAAGCATTATATTCCCACTCATTATATTCGTAAATTTTGAGGTTTATCCTTCGCTTTTAAGATCATTGAATTTGATTTTTATATAAAATAGTTATATATTAGAAAATAATATGAGTTTATGTGATATTATTTTTCAGAAGATTTCATTCTATATGCCTATGAAAAGTACTCTCAAAACTAACTTTTTCCTAATTATAATTAAATCTAGAATATTGTATTATGCTTAGTATTATTTCATTTTTCTCATTCAATTTAGAATTTACAAATGTCAAAAAATTGAGAGCTGTTACTTTTGATGAATTTCTGTTTATTACATTGAAGAATTTATACATGGAGAGTAACATTATTCTAAACCTAACTCAATCTTAATCAATAGATGAAGTTCTAAAAGTGACTTTCCGGAAATTTCTCCATGTTATTTGCCATGCTTTTGAGATATGAATCAAAGTGAGAGTTTTGATTTTAACTGTGAAGTAACAGGTCCGTCTGACCCAACACCAGATTGTCTCCCTTATGAACGAGTTTTAAGAACTGGAAAATATTTCATTGAGCTTTGGGGAGCGCAAGGTGGAAACACTACTGGAAAGGTAGGCGGAAATGGTGGATACGTAAGCGGATATATCAATTTATATGTAAAAACTAAAGTTTATATTTATCTGGGTGAAGCTGGTATGACTGGAACCTCAATCCCACAAAGACTTCGAAAAACATTCGGAGGTGGTGGTATGGGTTTATATGGTGGCGATTGTGTAGCAACTTCTGGAGGAGGGATGTCTTGGGTTACGATCAATTCCCCAGCAATTGAAAACGCCATTTTAAAAGCAGCTGGTGGTAGTGGAGCAGCTTATTTTCAGAATGGAGGAGCTAATTATGGCTCTCCTGGAGGCGGTCTGATTGGGATTGATGGAAAGCAAGGTTATTGGAGAGGAACATATTATGCATTTGGTACAAGTGGCAAAGAAACCGCAGCTGGAACTAATAGTTATTGTTCTGAATGTAATGGAAATTTTAATAATGGAGGAAACAACAAAGGTGAAAATCAGATTGGCTCAGGTGGTGGCTCTGGGCACTTTGGAGGGGCTGCAGGAAGTGTATATGGTGCAACTGGTGGCAGGGGAAGTTCTTGGTACAGTGTCCTAAGAGAGAATGGTAATACCATTGCTAGAAATTCGTTAATGCCATCACCATTTAATTCGAGCGAATTTTATGGAAATTATGGAAATGGAAAAGCAAGAATTACATTTACAGTCCGGTGGTTTCTCGCGTGTTAAGATCTGGCTGGCGTGTTAAGACGATAAATTCAAAATTGAGAACTTTGGCAAAAATTTTCGTGGAATCATTTTTGGAAATATATTTGATAATATTATAAATAATAATATTTCATAAATTTGCAAAATTGTGTCAAAATTTTCCATCATGAGCATATAATGGTGCATGTAGCAGACTATATTGAATTAGGATTAGAACACATAATATTTTTGGGGATTAGAAAATCACTCATCATTAATAGAATTTTAGTTTTCCCTTTATTAAGATATTGAAAATCTGACAAAACAGTTTTGGGGCTGTTGGATTATATCAAATTATCTTAAACGTTAATGAATGACATTCAAATTCGTTTAATTGATAATTTGTTGGTATAATATTATCCAATTTTTTGGATCTGGAAATTAGAAGATTTAAATAATATCACATTCTTATTCTATCTATGTGCTCATAATATGTAAGCGTTATTCAGAAAAATAGATGATAATAGAATTATCACATTTATTTCGATAGATTATGATAAACCATAGTGAAAAAAGCAAGGGATAAATAAAAATCTTGTGTTATTCTTCCTAAATACCCATTTATTTCCATTCTTTATGACTAAATTGCATGTAATCAATGTTTTGTTACGTCAATTAACAACAGTTTATAAATAATTTGTACTATATTAGTATGTATGTTCATAATATAAGGAAAAATAGCAAAGTACGATGATGTCAAAAAAGTTAACACGCCAGCCAGGTCTTAACACGCGAGAAACCACCGGACTGTTTATTAAAAATTTTGCACCTTTTTTGCACTTTTTGAGCGAAGCTCAAAAAGTGCAAAAAAGGTAGAATTCTTTATGCCTTCAAAATTGGCAATGATCCTTTTATGCATTTTTAACGGTTCTATAGAAAACGAAAAAAGTGACTAAAAATTGGATTGGCGAAAAAACATAAATGAGCTTCATTTAGTCATATTTTAATCAAGAAGATTTCAAAAAAGTTCAATGAGTTATTAACTCATCTTCATTTCGCCATAATGCTCATTGTTTTCCAACGTTCCAACTCAAACTTAGCTCAAATTGCTTTTCTAATTTCGCGAGAAATTAGCCAACAGTCTTACCAACGCCTTTCATTCCTTTTGCCAACGAAAGGATGCCCTATTTTCAATACAAACTTGGGCCATATCCTCACAATATCTTAATTATTTTATTAATTTTACTTAATTTTGTTTTATTTTGTTTTGTTAAGAATAAAAACGTCGCCATATTCAATGTTTAGTTACTTTTTTCGTTTTCTAAAAGAACCTTAAAAGTGCAAAAAAGGGCCTGCCAATTTTGAATGCAAAAGAATTTGTACTTAGTTGCAGAGTTGAACATTGTAACTGTTGGAGCTTTGGATTGTTTTTATGTTTTGTTCTTTTTGATAGTCAATCTTCGTGAATAAAAGTTAGGAAATTTCCGATTAATATAGTACTATTATAATCTCGGATTCATCCCATTCAATTTTGAATGCTTTAAAAATGGGCTTTCAAATATTGAATTGAATTGGACCTAAGATTTGAACGTGACGATTATTTTTAACCTTAAAAACAAAGATAAAAGGTTTTTATTAAAATAGTAATGTTATTCAATGAGTGAACATTTTTCATATAGATTTTGCTCTTTTGAAGGGAAAGAGATTTTTCTGATCATCATTTCGAGTAAACAGTTAATGTTTAACTGGTAAATGGCTTTCCTTTAGACAGGCATCGATTAGCTTTCTAATTTTGTTTAGTTTGCCTTTGATAAATTAGAGATTGCAAAGCAAATGTGTCTAAAAATCTAAAATTTAGAATTGGCAGACCTGGAATAAGTATTTCATATCAGGGGATAACACTTTTTTGTGGAATTGCACGGTCACTACCATAGAAAGAACTGCATAATGGAATTGCCGTTTAAAAATTAAAAATTAATCAAAGTAGAAGAATATCATAAGTTACATGATATGATGCTGATTGCCTTGCTGATTTTCCATTAAAAATCTTTACAAGATGCAATTCTTTGCAATTTAATGAAAATTTGCATTTATTTCTACGCATAATATTTTCTCTTCCCATTTATAATGTGAAAACGAACTCAAAATCATCAGAAATGAATATATCATCTAATTTGACATTATCGTTTTTAAGGGTCCACTGTAAGGCCAAATAAGGTCTATCGTCGTCCCAAAAATATTGCTCGAGATGGTGTTTTACTAAGGCCCAAAACTTAAAAAAACAAAAAAAAATTAACTTTACTCTTTTGAGATCCTTATCAGATATGCATCAATTTGATGCAGTATCGCAGTTCAAATCTGATTTTTTAATGTAGATGTACTCTAACATCCTTTAAAAAATGCAAAATGATATTAATTAAGCTTTTCATTTCTGTATCATACACGAAACAAAATCGTTCATTATACTAAAATTTATCAAAGTTTGATTAATGAAAAAATAATATCTAAATTTTTACATTGAGTCGGCTATTGATATGGTTAATATTAAATCTTGTAAAAATTGGCATTATCCAGAATAATACCCACTAAAATACACAATTTTTTAAAAAAAATTTTATCAATTGTTATGGTATATCTTTATGATAATGAATAAAATGCTTATTTTTCATAAGTAAATACATAATTTATGCTTAAACACAAAAAATAACACGAAAATTTTTGGCCAACATATCTAAACTAAGGATAATGGTTTGAATATATAAACAATAATACTTTGTCCAGGGAATTAAATTTGTGCTATCCAATTGTCAATTCTTTGAATTTTTTTTAAAATGCATGGTATTCCGGCATTAGCCTCAATAAATATATATATTATGCATCATAATATTAGTTTGTAATGGCATTAAAGCGAAATTCCTAATTTCTTCTCAATTAAATTCCTTGAAAAACATTGGAATTAATGATTGGAAATAGGTCTAAAAAATTCCTAATATAAAACTTATACTTAAGATAAAATTAAAATTCGAAAATATCTATTTTTCAAAACACGCATCCAAAAGCGAAAAAATTCGAAAAAATCATGTTCTTATAAAACTCACTGATTTTGCAATTTTTATGAGATTTGAAGTGATAGAATATATTACCATCTTATTGAAACATATGCTTCATTGTTGTATTCACATAATATTAATCAGAACACTAGGAAAAGTGGATTTTCGAAAAATGACGATAATGATTATTTGCAAATCGCCTCTCAATTTTGAGATACTTTCAATTTTTACAGTGGACCCTTAATTAAATTTTTATTTTAGTAATCATTAATCAAAATGCTATTTTACACCTAATCATCAAAAATTTTTGTTCACAATATTTTCTGAGTCCGGACCCCAAATTTTGCGACTACTATATGGATTTTCGATTTTTGGTAATAATTATTGTGAATAGATAGAGGTTTATCATAAGATGAAAATATGATAAAATTGGATGATAAATCCGTTATTTTGTTTTGAGAGGGTTTGTGATGTTTACACGGAAAGTTAATAAATATTGTCTTCATCGATTTGATCCACTTTTTTGTTTGATTAACCAAGAATATAGCACTATAAGGTATATATTATTGGATTATTCATAAAGAAATATGCCTTATTTGAATTTTAGTTTTATTCAAATTTTTTATTTAAAAAATGAAGAAGAACAATATGAAAGGTAACTTGCAAATATAAATTTTGAGAACTTTTCAGAAAAATCTCAAAATATTATCCAACTAAAAAAATTGAAAATAATAAATAACTATTTATAATCCTATTAATTGTTATAAATTTCATCGTATTCAAAATTCAATTCAAAAAATTTTAAGCTTGATTTGATTTTATGACATAATGTTACTAAATAAAAATTTGAAATTTCTTAAATCGAAACCCTTAAATAATTCAAAATTGAAAAAGTTAGATATCTTTTTTTAAATCTATTTGTTGTATTAACCTAAGATTTATTAAGGGTTTCGTTTTGCGAAAAAAACGTACAATACGCAATTTCGCTAAAAAAACATTTAGCTAGCAATTTCGACCTTTGACTCCACTCAAGACGTCACTTTTTTAATTTTGCGGTATCATATTTTTGGAAAATCTTTATGAATATTATATAAAAAGTCTCTTTAATATCTATATTTCATATTTTTATCGATTTTTAAAGTTTTTGCGAAAAGTATTCAATTATTTTTGCTATTTTGTCGGGTAAATGTCAGATTTGCGACATTTTCTGATATGATATTCAGATTCTACGTTGATAATAATGCTTATAGAACCCTCTTGCTATTGTGTCAAAATTGCGAAACCGATAGCAAAAATATCTCGCAATATCAAAATTGAGATATTGAGTGAATTATGCATTATAGAGATTAAAAATCTGATTTGTGAAAACATCTCATCAGTTTCTAGCTAATTCAAAAATCTTTACTATCTTATTCGATTAAAATGAAAAGGGAATAGTTTCATTATGCTTTAAATGACAGCCTTATAATATAATCATAGTTTTCGCTCAATATGCAGCATTTTTTTTTCGAAATCTATGGTCAATGTCCTAAATACTGATTGCTTTGCATTCATATCTCTTACATTTTCTATACCCACATCACTATTCATTGCTATTCCTATCTTTTTCATTTTTGTTTGTTTCTCATAATTTCTCAAAAAACACGACAACTTGATATTTGTAAATATCATACTTTATAACGTAAATAAGAACTTGACCTATTAAGAAAAGCAGTAATGAAAAGAAAATCTGAAATTCATAAAAATTACAAGTTTCTGATGACAATTAGCTTAATTAAACCAGGTACAAGATTATATAATTGTATTTTCTATCCAATTATCCATATAATATCTTATCCAGAAAAAATAACTTGATCAATACCAAATGATTTTTTAACTAGTAAATAAAGTATTTTCTTTACACACACATTGTATATCATAGTTTTTTTTTTTTTTTTTTTTTGGTTTCGCAAAACATCCAAAAACAAATATGCTAAAAAAAAAAAAAAAAAAAAAAAAAAAAAAAAGGTAGTGGGGCTTCCAGGCACTTCGTGCCTTCTAGCCCTGAAGATGTTTAGTATAAATGAAGTTCTTATATACGGGTCTTCCAGGAGCTTTTCACAAATTATATATGTTTTCATGTTTTGTCAAGACTTCTTCGTAAAATCAGACAAAAATAATGTTTAGGGTAGAAGGTTAGATATAACCTCTTTTCTAACCTCTTTTCTACCCTCTTGAATTTTCAAGACTTCTTCGTACATGTTTTGTCACTTTTCTGTCACTTTTCAGGGAAAAAACATTTTTATTAAATATAAAATGAATTTTACAAAACCACCGTTACCCTTCTTTGGAAATAAGAGTAGATGTAAAGATATTCTATTGAGAGAACTTAAGAAACTACCGAATGGTCTAACATTTGTAGACTTGTTCGGTGGAAGTTTCTATATATCTCATTTGTGCCATACAATATTTCCTGACTCAAAGATTATATGCAATGACTTCGACAACTATATGGACCGTCTCAAACATATTCCAGACACAAACAATATATTGAAAGCGTTAAAAGAAAAGATACCTATAGGTAAGATGGAACGTATACCATTAGATAAGAAAAATATTGTGAGAGAGGTTTTGAAAAAAGCAGAATATATAGACTGGGATAGTATATCTGCTAGACTATTATATAGTGGTGCTATAAGAGTTCATGACATTGAAACACTTATGTCAAAAGTTTTATATCTTAACTATACAAATGTTTTCAAAGAGGACATAGAAAAATATATTGAGGGTATAGAGTTTGTGAGATGTCATTGGACAGAGTTGTATGAAAAATATAAAGACAAGGAAAATGTTTTCTTTATAGTGGACCCACCGTTCTATAACACATGGGATTTTCAATACCAAGTAGACTGGACTTTGAGAGACTCTTTAGAAACTTTAGACGTTTTACATAACCATCCATGCTTTTACTTTACATCCGATAAAAGTGGTTTGGAAAGTGTCATGAGATGGTTAGAGGACATACATGACTATGAGTTTAGATACGATAAGATAGAATATGAGAGAGGTCCTATAAACTGGAGAAAGTGTCATAACAAAGAAATTTTACTAGTAAGTAAATGTGGTTTGAAATAGGACTACTTGTTTTAGGTTTTTTCCATTGTGTCATTTACTTATTTGACGTGGCAGAAAGATATAGAGAATATGAAGATGAACCAATGCCTGCAAATGTTCAGTATATGTACTCGTAAGAGATATTTTTATCTAATATTAAATGGACGCACAGAACTTAGCGAATGCACAGCAACCTGGACAACCAAACCCAGAGAATATTCCAAATGAAGTTAGAATACAAACTGCAATGGCAAACTATGGTCAAGTGCCAACAGATGTACAAATGCAAACTGCCATGTCAAATGACGCTGCGTTAGGTTTGCCACCATGGTATGCAAATATGAGATGGAAAGAGTTTTATACAAACCCTGAAGTGGGATATAAACAACTTTATGCAGATGACGCGAACACAGGAGTTGACCCAGAATATGTTTTCTACCAGAGGAGAAACAGAATGTATGAGCTCCAGTTAAAGAATGCTATGGAACTCAACAGGAAACGTAAGAGACTAGGCGGACATTAGATTTTTACATATAGTAAAATGGGTTTCTTTGGAAGAATAGGAAACTTCTTTCGAAATGTTGGAAGAGGTATATGGAATGGAATAAAATCTGTCGGAAAAGGAATTTGGAACGGAGTCAAAAATATTGGTAAAAGAGTAGGTCAGTTTGTTGGTATTATACCTAAAGACCCTGAACCAGAAGAACAAGCTCCTGTTATACAACAGCCTGAACCTGCACCACAGTCTAGTTGGCAACCAAATCCAACACCTCAACCGTATTAAAAAATTATATTTTTATCGTTCGATAGTAGTTGTATATGAAACTAAGTTCTAAGTAAAACGCATGGTATAATGGAATTATTCTTTTTCTTCCATCTGTAGTAAACCATACTTGAAAGTCTGAAATACTTCCACTTGGTGGTTCGTATAACTTTGTAGGTTTTTCGTAAAAGTCATTTGCCAAGCATAAGAAAGAGTTTTGGGCGCCAGAAAATGAAGCATGAACAATAATAGCAGCTGGGTCGAAAACATCTTTAAATAAATATGGTTCATCTCTTGCATATCGACTGTAAATATTTGCTAAAGGAAGTTCGACTTTCTGATTTAACATTCTTTGCAAATAATACCATGACATTGCAGTGAATTCTGTATATATTTGTTCGTCTTTCTTTGGATTGTCTTCGTAGATTTGAAATGACACTTGTGAATTTTGTTTGTCATATACAATTCTCACATAAAGTGTGCTCTCGGTATTTGCATATTCATCAGCATATTTTGCATAACATGAATTTATTTTATCTTCTATATTTTTTAACGCAGTCTGTAGAGAAGATGAAAGGTCAACTTGTATTAGCTCAATTTCTTCCCACATTTTTCGTTTCCCTTCAGATATATAATCTATATGAAACCTTACAATAAATGGAAAACTTTTATCTTCTACAGACACAAACTTCATTCTACGAAAGCCAATAGCTTTTTGACAGATGGGTCTCTTAGCCATCTAAGTGGGTAGTCAAAACGATAGCCTTCATGCTTTACGGTCTCTGTCTCAAACTTTTGACCGACATTCGTAAAAAGTTCATCTAATGGTTTAGTTGTAGCAACTCTTGAATTTTCTTTTCTATTGGAAGCATATTTTATCTAGAATAAAAATGTCGAAAGAAACAGCGTCTATGAGAGAAATACAACACAACCGACAACTCATTATGCAAGCTCTAAATAAGAACACAACAAACTTTTCAAACTATTCTAAGATATCTGAGTCATTGAAAGAAGGAAACTTAAAACTGACGATAAACCCAATGACAGACGAGTTTCTGTTTCAAGACAGTAAGAACCATACTGTTTGTATAAATCCAACAAAAAGAACTTTAAACGAGAAACCTATAGATGAACTTCTTTTGAAGGCAGATATTGACAACAAAGCTGACAAAGAGTATGTCATTGAAAAAGTTCAAGAAGAACATGACAGAGCAGATGCAACATATGCAACGAAAGAACATACTCATCCTGAACTAGCAGATAAAACATATGTTGACAATAAAATGTCAAGTGAAGTGACAAGAGCTGACAAAGAATATTCTAAAAAGACTCATACACATACCATTGCAAATATTACAAACTTACAAGAAACCTTAAACAGGAAAAGTGACGTTGGACATACACACGATTTCTTCGCAACTGTTGGTATAGAAATATTGCAGGAACGGTTGAAGAACCTGATGGAACTGGTGGGGATGTATTAAATTGGAAACCTCCTAACTTTCCACAAGGTTTAACATCGGAGGATGACATAACAACGATGAAAGACATTAAATGTAGAAATGTCTATGTCATGGAGGATGAAAACAAAGTTAAATTCACTGCTCAAGATTTATATGATAAAAAAGCTGACAAAACATATGTTAACGATGAGTTAGATAAAAAAGCTGACAAAACATATGTTAACGATGAGTTAGATAAAAAAGCTGACAAAACAGAGCTTCAAACGTTAAAGACAGAAATACTTCAAACACTATATCCTATAGGCTCTATTTATACGTCAATGAACTCTACCAGACCAGAAGTAGTACTTGGTTTGGAACTTGGACTCAAATAGTCGACAGGTTTTTGTATTGTGCAAACTCTTCAAAGGAAACAGGTGGAAGTAAAACGATTTCAGGTGCAAATTTACCTGCGCACAGTCACTACATAAATTTAAGTACATCTCAAGCAGGTTTGCATAGTCATAGATTTTGGGATTGGTCAGGAATGACAAAAGTAAAGGATATGATGTTAAAGAGGACGTTAAGTTTGCTATAAATTGTTACTGGAGTAACACTGAGGTAGGAGGAAGCCATACACATCGCGTTTCAGGGTATACGCAAACAACGGGACAGAGTAAAGACTACATGCCACCTTACATGACAGTTTACGCATGGTATAGAAATGCTTAGTCGTCATTTTCAACTTCTTTAGCATATTCGTCAGGAGTTGTCTTATATTTGTTAGGAACTGTCTTTGAAAGTATACCACCTTGAACTTTGACAAGTTTGAAACGAGGTCTGACAATAGTAGTTTTATCTTCTGCTTGCAGTGTGTACATTTTGCCATGTTTGCCTAAAACTTCATAATATTCTCTTGTATACTTTCTTCTATTTTTACGAACACGAATGCGAGTACCTGTCGAGTTCCCATTGTTGTCATAGTCAATAGTATTTTCATATGGGTCGCGTTTAGGTATTTCTATTTTTACTTTGTCACCTTTCTTAAGTTTGAAGCCTGGCATTCTTTCTTGTTTGTCTCTTTTGACTAAACTATTAAATATATAGTCTTTCTCTAAGTCGGGGTTGTTTTTCATTTCTTCGGGGAGTGGTTTCCCAAACCTTTTTGTTTACGGCTATTGTAAATATTTAAAACTTGTCTCATCTTTGCCATGGAGAAGTGTCTATATTTGTCGTCATATGACATTTCATCTACCTCACCACCTTGTGGTTGATTTAAGTCTCTTAAGATTTTTATACAACTGTCAATGACACCAAGAGCAGAATGGTTTTGGTCGACAATGAAATATTGGTTTACATTTTTTGAACGCAGATAGTTTTTAATATCGTCTGATTTGAAAGAACGTTCACAGTCAGATGTCAGTTTTGTTGGATGGTATTTGTCAACAAATATTGTCAAAGCAGTTTTCACATCTAAAATATTTTTGGACTGTAATGGTATGGCTTCACAGTATCTTGTGTTTTGACCGACAAATATTAGCCAGTATGGTGGTCCATCTTCTCTATACCTCGGAATGTTTTCCAAGATATCCATAAACCAAGCATTTGGTGTTGAACTAAAGATTTTTATCATGAGTGCTTTCTTTGTTGCCTTAGAAACATAGGGGTCCTTGTTTGGATTCGTCATTTTTTACCCTATAAGAAATGGGTTTATTTGGCGCATTAGCAGGAGTTGCATCCAGATTTTTGCCCGCAGTGGGAACAATAGCCAGAGGTGCATTTGGAATTGGAAGGAAGATTTTGAGTACATTAGGTATACTTAAAGAGAAAGCACAACCTATTATACAAACTGTACAGAAAGGTTGGGATGTAGCACGAGATGCAGCAAATCTTATTCCAAATCCTGAAACAAGAGGAAAAGTTCAAGGATGGATGGACAATGTAGGAAGACAAGCAGGAAACTACTATAACAAAGCAAATGACTACTATAACCAAGCAGGGCACTACATGGACCAAGGTGAAAGATTCTTTAACAGAGGATATAACCATGCACAACAGTGGGTAAACAACAACCAACCGCAACCGCCTCAAACGTGGGGAATGTAAATTTTTTTACTGAGATGAAATGAACAATACAGCATTGAGACAAATGGGCTCAAGATGGATTTGTCGGCTTCCAGCAGTTACACAACCACGTGTTTGTCAAGTTCTTCCTATACCTCAAGAAGTTTTAGACCGACTTAAAAAACCTAAACAACCAGTTGAAAACAAACCAAACTAAAATTTTTTACTGAGATGAAATGACCGAAGAAGTTGAAACGGTAGATTTGACACCACAAACAAAAAGTTCAGAACCATTGTCAAAACCTGTCAAAGAACTTACAGATGAAGAGAAAAATTCAATAATAGAAAGTGCCAGGTCTGGAAATACAAACCCTAACTACAAAGTCACTTTTCATAGAAATGGAACGGCTAGTATCTCAAAAAAGAAACAGACTCTCACAAATAAAATATTGAAGTCTGAAGGAGCTTTCGAGACAACAGATGGAAAAGTTTACTTCACTGACCAACAGTTCATTATAGAACATCTCATTGACTTAGAGTCGAAATATTCTAAACTTTACAACAAACACAAAAAGTTGAAAGGAAAACAAAAACAAATGGCATATGATATTTATGAAGATGTTGACGACACAACCATACCTGCAAGTGAGGTAAAGTCAGAGGAACCGAAAAGTGACGAAAAACCGATAGAAGAAGGGAAGCCAAAAACTGAAGATAAACCAAAACCAAAGGTTAGTCAACCTTCATTAGCTGGTATGGGTTGGCGTCAAAGACTTATGGCAGCCGGTGGTTACGTAAAGTAAAGAAAAAAAACATTTTTTTATTTTTATAAAAATGCCCCCATATAGAATGGATAGAAAGTCTGCTAGAATAAAAGCAGAGTTAGAAAGATATGGTTGGAAAGTTTCGAAGAATTTTAAATATAGGAAGGGAAGACCCATAAAAGTCTATGACAAACTGTCTGGTCTTCGCTATGAAATGGACTTGGAAACAGCGCGCGCCAATTATCCAAACAGACTAGAGAGGTTAGAAGAAGAACGTCTTATGGACATGCCTTTCGATGTTTCTGAACCTCAAGTTGAAGGACACGACGGCTTTGCCAGATTCTACTGGAAACACGACGAACAATTGCATCCTTTGAGAAGGAAAAAAGGAAAAGGTGAAGACAAACATGCTCCCATGGAAAGAACAAGATATGCATATGAAAAGTACCGTGAAGTTAGAAGTCAAATTACATCTGGTCGAACCTTTACAGTAAACTTTGACGAAGGAAAGAACAAAGAAGGCTTCATGGGAGTACTTGCTGCCATACAAGACGGAAATAAGAAAGGATACAATCTCAGACTAACCGTAACAGATTTGGACGGTCATATATACTATGCACATGGCAATGTCACAACAGCTGCAATGCTTCTTGACGCTTTCAAGACTACAAAGAGAGAACAAATGGTTGACTCCGACTCAGACATTTTGAATGCAATTGAAGGAATTGCAAGTGTAAAATTTGAATGGTACCAACCTAACCCTCAAGCAGTCAGACAACATGCTGGATACTTCCCGTTCATAAATAAGTCTGACATTGACTTGACAAGGTATGGAATTTACAATTCAATTGAAACAATTGTCAATGAACCTTGTATTCTTACATGTCTCAGGAACTCTGGTCTTGTTACAGATGAGAAGATGAAGTATCTTGAGTCATGTGTGAAGACAAGGTACATTCTCAGAGGTCAATTGGCAAAAGTTGCACCGTTGGCAAATGTCAATATCCGAGTCAACATACCTACAGCTAAAGGTTCTTCACATGACGACTATGTTGTTGACAAAGACTTACCATGGTTGAAGATTGTAATTGTCCACAACCACTTCATGTTGAACGAAAGTCTTACAAACCCATTGTTCGGAAAAGGCAAGTGCAACATTGTCAGAGCTGTAAACATTCTTTTCGAGAAAGGTTTGTTGGAACCAATTCCAGATGACAAGCTGACAGAAACTTTTGTACCAAAAGACGAAACAAACTTTTCATTGTTAGCAAGACCAAAAGTTGTTCCAGACAAAGTTCTAGCACAAAAGAAGTACACAGTTCCAAAAGGAGTTGGATTGTTCGGATACCAACCTGAACCAGAAGAACTTCCAATGAGGTTGCAAGAACTTCAAGATGCTATAAACAAACTTCCATTGAGACATCCAATTGACGTCAAATTGTATTGGAGAGCATCTGAGTTAGGTCAGAAGGTTTTATATGAAACAGGTTGCTTCGACGATGTTTATGAGATAGCAGGCGAAGTTTCTCAGAAGATAAGAGACTCACTTGAATTTCCACGAACTGGACCCATTGGTTGCGACAAGTTCGACTCAGATGAAAAGATATACTATGTCGACCTTAACGCTGCGTACATGAGGTTCGTCCAATATATCCCGACTGGAATTCCAAACGAAGACGGTGAGTTCCCAGGAAGGAACTATACAGTTGGAAAAGTCATACAACAACTGTATGATATTAGGAAAGCTTCAAACCCCAAACTTGCAATGACACTCAAATTGCTTATGAATTCGACATGGGGATATTCCATTAAGAAACCTCAAAAGATGAAGAGTAAACACTATGAGAAGGTCGACAACTTTGTTGAAAGGTTCTCCCCTTTTGTTTTGAAATACGAATTTACTCAAGGTCAAGGTGGCTTAGTAACCACAGTAAAACCTATTGTCGAACATTGGTCTTACCCTCAGTTCGCAAAGGCAGTCCTTGACAACTACAACAAATTCTTCTCCGAAGTTAAATCCAAAGTGAAGGTTTACTATGAGAACATCGATGCGCTCATGACGAACGAAGAAGGCTATAACAAACTCATTGAAATGGGAATGGTCGGTGAAAAGATGGGTCAATTCAAATTGGACAAAATTTTCACCGAAGTTCATGTCCTCTCCAAGCGTAAGTACTGGGGCATACTTGAAGACGGCACAGAAATAAAACATTGCATGAAATAAAAAATTTTTATTCGAATTTGAATCGGACAGGTCGAGTTACACCATTCTTGGTCTCAAACTCATATATAACCTGTTTGTCTGTATTTTCGTCGACTATGGCACGAGACACGAACATTGACCAAACGGACAAAAAGTGTCATTTCGGATGGTCCCGCAGCCAATCGCATTCGAGCACTTCGAAGAAGCCTTACGTTCCAAGGGAGAGGGTGTCTGGTGCAAGGCAGAGGTCATGAGACTCTACGAGCAGTACATCCTCAATGCCTGGGAGGACAAATCGTCCTTGGAATGGCAATTCTACCAACTCCTCTGGGACGACCTCCTACGCAACTGGGATGACGAAAGAGTCCAATTCAGAGGTCAGGAACTACTTGTCCAAATTATCCTTAATTTAAGCCGCTTACGCAACTAAAAACTTAAATTTACTCGGGGTTTCCCCCTAAAATAAAATTTTTTTACTCTTAGAACCACTCGAGGTTCTCCTTACGGTTGTTGAGCTTGTCACCGTCAATGTGTCTGACCTTCGTCCTCTTGTTTGGATTTGGAACCCATTGAATTGCGACAAGCTTGCCCATGGAGATTGAACCGTAATTCCGAAGGGTAAGGTTCAAGTGTCCCAAGTTGTTGAGAACTGGGGTAAGAACCTTGCCGGTCTCCTTGTTGCGGATTTGGTATGGGTAGGGTTGGGAAATTTCGTAAGTGTCATCGGCAACAAGGGTTGCCCAAACTTCCTCTTCTTCGTGTTTCTCTTCTTCCTCTTCTTCCTCTTCCTCTTCTTCGTGTTTCTCTTCTTCCTCGACAATTCCTTCGGCAATTCTGTGTTCACGAAGTACGGTGTTGGAGGTTCTGTCCTTTCCGAGTACCTTCCAGATGGCGTCTATCTCTTCGAAGAAACGGTAGATGAGTCTGGCAAGGTCTCGGTTCTCTCTCGCGTAAATGCGCAAGGTTTCCGTCAAATCGTTCAGGACTTTCTCATTGGAAGCTTGGTTCATGAGGAACTCACCTTTAAGTCCCTTCATCTCTTCCATAAGACTACTTTGGAGAGTCTTAACGGTGTTTGTCAGATGAGCTTTCAAATTCAAAATTTGAATTTGAACTGGGCGCTTGTCTGGCAACATTGAAAGGACATCTTCCATTGTGTTCGGCTTCGGTGCTTGTTCGGACATCGAAAAAATGAAGTGGTTTGAGAATGACGGTTTTACTTCAAAAAGCTTGTTATGACGGTTAAGTCATACAACAAGTTTAAAATAATATCTTGTTCTTCTTCTGAACGTTTGTTGTCTCTTCCGATAAAAGTTTCGAACATGAGAACCAAAAAACGTTTTTTGAGATTGCGGAAGAGTTCAGGCAAACGTTCATATTCTGGATATGTTGGGAGCAGTTCAAAACATCTGAGCTGACTTTCGGACAAAATTGGGACAATGTCAGAAAATTCATCTTTGGTCGGACTGCTTGAAGGTAAGTCCCTTACATGTAAGTAGCTCTGGTAAAGTCTTCTCATTTCTGCTAACTTTTGGAGTATAGCTTCGTAGTTTAGAAGTTTTAATTTTAATTGTCTTATTCCACTCTTTACTTCTAAACGGTAAGTATCCATGAGGTCAAGAGTAGCTTTGGTAGCTTTAAGTGGAGCTATTTGTTCCTTGACTTCTGCAATTTTGGTTGCAATTGTGGTTTGAGCTCCTTCAAGTTCGCCGTCTATGTCGTTCTCAACACCTTCAACCATAGCTTGAAACTCTTCATCGGTCCATTGAGTTTGGTGTGGGACGAATTTAACTTGCTTCATTCAAAAAATGAAAAAAATGTTTTTACTCAAAGCGTGCCATGTATATGGCTATAAGAAACTTACCAGAAGGCTTCTTCTTCACATGAGTCTTCGGCAACTTGAGAGTTCTTGTTGGAGTTGGGTCTGGAATTTCAATTCTCTCTCGAGCGCAACAACAGATGTCAGAATAACATTCCCCACTGTCTTTCTTGCCACCATAAATTGTGTATTGACCGAACTTGCATTTGCAGGAAGACCGGTCAATACAAGGTTCACAGTTGAAATAGTTGTACACAAACCTGTTGAGTACGAGTGTGAGTAAAAACATAAAAAAAGTGAAGTTAAAATGAGATGTTTACTGAATTGGTTGGATGTCGCCTTCTGAGGTTATGAAGAACGGCTGTCCAGAGTAGTGAAGTAGTGCTCTGAGAATTTGTGTAATTCGTGGAATTGGGCTCTCACGATATGGAAGTAGTATCCAAGGACGTTTCATGAAGAACTTCAAGAGGGCTTCTTTCTTCACATCCTTAATATCATCGAATGCAGTGCCTTCTGGAACTTGAATTGCAACACCTGTTTCAATTTCCAACTTTAAGACACTATTCTTGGACAACCAGAAGCCAATGGACTTGCTTGGTTTGCACTTGCTGAGATATTCCTTCACGGTTTCATTTACCTCAATTAGATAAATTGCTTCGTCTAAGGGGTCAAGCTCCATACTGAGTCAGTACAATATTGTACTTTTTCAAGACAATGTTGTACTTTTTCAAGACAATGTTGTACTTTTTCAAGACAATGTTGTACTTTTTCAAGACAATGTTGTACTTTTTCAGAACAATGTTGTATAAATTCAGTACAATGTCTCTCAAATTTGAGTACGGCTGTACTTTTTCAGAACAAGTCTTGAACTTTTTCAGAACAATGTTTTTTTTCAGAACAATGTTGTACTTTTTCAGAACAATGTTGTACTTTTTCAAGACAATGTTGTACTTTTTCAAGACAATGTTGTACTTTTTCAAGACAATATTGTACTTTTTCAAGACAATATTGTACTTTTTCAAGACAATATTATATTGTTTCAGAACAAAGACGGTTAAGACACAAACGAATGTCCGACGTCCCACCTACTGAACCCGTTCCACAGCCAGAAGAACAGCATGCTCCAGCACCACAACAGGTTCCACCTCCACAAGGCTCCCCACAGCAACCTCAGTTCCAACAAGGACCTCCGAATTACTACCAATTTCCACCTCAAGGTTACTACCCACCACAAGGCTTTCCAAACTACCCACCACAAGGCTTTCCAAACTACCCTCCTCAACCCATGCCTTACTTCCCTAACCCTTGGATGTTCATGTCAAACCCTCCACCCCAATTCAAATTCCAATCTCAGTCCAAGAGAGACCAAGAGTTCGAAGAAGGTCTGAACCGTTTACGCAAAGAGTATGCCACAGCCCCTATGGAAGAAGACAGGCTCTCACTCTCTTCCCTCAAATCGACCGATTCGACTCGTACCACAGATTCGGTTCGTGACCGTGAAGACTACCTCAAGCAGTCTGAGAGACTCTTCATCCTACAACCATTTACAACTGGAGCTCTCAAGAACATGCGCAATTACGAAGGTCAGACACCAGCTGGAGACCGTAAAACAGACGTACTCGCAAGAGCAGTCCAACTGGTCAAGACAAAGACCGAGATAGTCGACTTCATTCTTGCAGCTTGCCCATACAAGTAAAAAAATAAACAATTACGAGTTAAACTTTTTATTCTTTCTTTTCTGAGTTGTTTAGAGCTGGTTTCTCTTGTAGAAACCTTTCGTACTCTTCCATGGTCATGTAATTGCGAATTTGGTACGCAATTCCAGGTTCGTTGTTTTTGAACCTTACGTATGTAACGCTTCCATCCTCCTCAGGGAAGTAAGCTGCTAACATCTGACCAAGTTTTCTCGGTGACTCGGAGCTCATAAAAATGTCACTTTTTAAACGTTAAGTTTTTAGTCTTATTTTACCCTTTGTTTACCCTTTGTTTGTCAAGGTAGTATTGGAGTGCAATTTCTCCAAATTCTCTGTGTCGGAGTTCTTCAGCATTTTCCAAGGTGTGCCTGGAGAACTCAAAGAAGTTGTCAAGAAGATACTGCCATGCTGCTCTTCTGAGTTCGTCGGTATTTTGGAAGTGTTGCACCTTCGAGTCTTCGGACATGAAAAAATAACACTTTTTCAGCAAAAATAATGTTTATGTTAGAATGTTAGATCTAACATGTTTTCTAACACGTTTTCTAACATGGTCTAAAACTCTTGAATTTTCATGAGTTTTCCCGAAATAAAAAATAAAGTTGGTTTTTTTAAAAAAATATTTTTTTATTTTGTATAAAAAATATGATTTCAACAATCGGCACAACAACAGTTCAAACAACTACAGCACCAAACTCGTTAGTTATGAATCCAACATCTATGTTGGTAGAGATGAAAAACTTCATTCCTTCTTCATATACTTTCGAAACAAAAATCCAGAAGATAAAGCAAGAACTTTTAACAAGTAATTTAGACTGTAGTGCGAAAGATGAAACAAATGAACAGTATCTTTATGAAATGCAGGACATTATTGACCATTTACCCAAATTGCCTGAAATCCAACAACAAAAACTCACTATTCCTGAATTCGACGAAATTGAAGTTAAAGTTACTGACTCAGTAGAAATAAAGAAGTTCATACGAAAGGTAAACTATGAGTTTCTAGGATTTCATTGCAACCATAAGGTTATGGACAAAGATTGCGACATGGTATATAAGAACATCTCTGACCTTTACAAATCCGAAGAATTTAAGACCTACGACAACTTTGTTTCATTAGTTGCAAAATGTGTTTGGGAAATAAGAGATAAAGATAGAAGAGGTAAGGTATGGAACGAACAAATAAGACCCGCTATGTTCGAGATGAAGAGAGCAATTGACGCCTTAGTTGTTTTAGCAGGTAAGGTTTCAGAATATAACGCAAAAATGAACCCGCAATGTTCTAAATGTAAAGCAGCAATGAGGAAATATAACTACTCAGTCAAAGAGATAGAAAGAATGAGAAACGACTATGCAGACTTAAAGAAAGAAGCAGAAAAGCCAGCAGAAGATAAAATGAACATGTTAGCATTTCTGAACAAAAACTATCCAACTGCTGACGATTTCCTTCTATCTGACGTCAAGAAGAAGTATAAAGAAACTTTCGGTATCGTTAAAACATTCGATGTACTGACAGAAGAAATAGAAGCTACGAAATTGTTTAGAGTCATGAACCATCGCAACATATACCATGTAAAACGCTTGTAAATAGTTATGTTAGAAAACATGTTAGAAAACATGTTAGATCTAACATTCTAACATAAACATTATTTTTATTGAATTCCGTATGAAATTTCATGAAGTATGTTGTAATTTTAAACATGTTAGAAAACATGTTAGATTAAACATTCTAACATAAACATTATTTTTATTGAATTCCGTATGAAATTTCATGAAGAACAGCGAGTAGTAAAAAACCCTGGTCGCCAAAACTCTTTATTTTTCAAGCTTGACTTTTTACAATTTGAACTTTGTTTGCGTAGATATGAATTCTGAAAGAAGTATGAGGGTCTTGTATGACTTTGTACTTCTCCCATAGTTCATGTCTGTCAAACTTACCTGCCATGGACTCTTTCATAAGTTCCATGAAATCGTCTTCGGACAATCCAGGGAAAAGTATGATATCAGTAAGTATTCTCTTTACATCCTTACTTAAACTCTTGGCTGTCTGTACACAAATGACAACTGAAATGTTAAAGTGTCTGAGCTTCTTGAGAATTCGACACATGTCTTGTTCTCTGTTCTTTAACAAAGGATGAGAAGCAAAGTCATCTAAGATAAGAAGACATCTATGAGGGTAAGTCTTCCAATCGTAAGATTGCAATTTCTTCGAAATGTATTCTATCTCTTTCTGTTTGTTTCTGAAGTGTTTCTTCTCTAATATTCTCTGCATTTCCTCATTTGGGTCTTTAAACTTCGAATTGACATACTCATTTATAGCATTGTACTTCAAAACTCTTCTTTGGTACTTCTTTATCCAATCTAACAACTCAGAGTCTTTTATACATACTAACTTAGACTTCTTTATAATATCTTTGAACGAATTGACGGTTTGGTCAAATTGACCAGAAGTACTACAAATGACAACTAACTCATAGAATGGGTTCTTCTCATCTAGTTCTTGTTGTTGTGCAGCCATTTTAAGATAAGTGAAAGTCTTACCCGACCCAGGTGGTGCAATTAGACCTGTTATACCATTCTGAGCAAATAAGAACTTGTCATGTATAGGCTTTATCTGAGCATTTTCTAACTTCCTCTTGTTCTTGTTTAAAACATTCTCAAATTTCTTGTCAATGTCAGCAAACTTTTTTTCTAACATATTTTTAGAAAAATTAAAAATTTTATCTTTTAGAAAATGTCTAGCGATTTCGCTATCTATATTCGAGACAAACTTTTCGACAGCAAAACATCTGTCGACCATAAAATCTTACATAGTGTCAACAAGAAAGGTGAATTTGTTCTAAAGTTCTGTTTCTGGGAATATGACAAGAACCATAAAACATTAAGCAGAGAAGTCTTTAAGTTTGTCAATGACAGACTTGTTGACAGAGATGACGCCGATTGGAAAGATGAAGTCCAACAAAAGTTCTTAGAATGCAAAGAAGACACATGCGCTGTTCTTGAAGATGAAATAGAAAACAGAATAGAAGAGCTATTAAAGGACAAAGACCTTTTACATAAATATGGTTGCGCCAAATTTGACATAACTCCACCAGAGAAGAAGAAGAAGAGAGAAAAGAAAGAAAAGAAAGTAGAAGAAGAGAAGAAAGAGCCAGAGCCAGAGCCAGAGAAAAAGAAATTTGACATGTAAAAATAAAATTTTATTTTTAGAACATTTCTGGGTCAATGTCAATGTTCTCTTCCTCTTTAGGAGCAAACACTGGTTTAGACTCTAAAATCTTTTTACCCAATTTACCTTGAACTTCAACTATCTTAGACTCATAATATTCATAGTCGTCTGCTTTCTTTGGTTCATAAGGTATAACAAGTTTGTATGCTTTGCCTTCTTTAAGGTTTGAAAACCTTCTGTCAAAATTTTCTTTGACTGCTAACAAACCTTCTATGTCTAAGTCTTCAAATTTCGCACCATTTTTAGTCACAATAGCAAACTTAACTGGTTCGATGTTCCAAACTTTGTCAAATGTAGACTTTTCAAAATGGTAGAAGTAAACATTCAAATAAGCGAATGGGTCTAGTTCTTCTTTGACTTCTGTCATGTACTTGTTGACTGAAATATATTTCGTCATCTTTTCTATCGGATAAAAAAATATTTTTTTTAAATTTACTCATAAAAATTTTTCTTTGTATATACGCCGTTCTGTATGTCTAAAAGATTTTTGACATTTGCCAAGAATGTACGTTTAGAAGCTGCCATATAACCATACTCTTGACAATATTGTTTATATGAATCGTACAATGACCTTTCATCTAAACACTCAAAGTTAGTCTCATCTATGAACAGTTCATATACACTCTTGTTTGCTTCTAACAATGTTTGTCTTTCTTCGGTATGTGGAATTTGTCTTGGATTGAACTTTGAAATATCTAATGTCATGAAATATGAGAACAAGTGGTTGTAAAAGTTAGGTGTCAAAGTTTCTGCTAAGTCGTCAAAATATTCTGTATCTTGCATATGAGAATCTGACGTTCTGACAACTACATATCTTCTGTCAGAACTTTCTAACTTCATCGGAACAACATTGTTTGAAACCATGACGAAGTTTGCAACATTTTCACAAACTCTTTGGTCTCTATACTTTCTTTCAACAACTCCAACTTTGTCTGTTATAAGACTCTTCAAAGCATCTGAGTTTAAAACCTTTGTTGTATCTATACTTTGAAGTTCGTTACATACTATAAGTTTCATATTCTCTATTGAAGAGTTAAATTTACCGCAGATGTTTTCTAAGTTTGTCATATTCGGGTTCGAATAGCCCTCTAACAGTTTGCATAAGATATCTGTAAAGAAAGTGTTCTTACCTGTTCCTTGTTTTCCAATTATGATGAGAGCAGTTTCATTTTTAGCACTTGGATGTTGTAAGATGTTTGCAAACCAACATAAGATATACTCATAGACTCTTTCGTTTCCATTGCATATAATTTCTTTGACATGGTCTAACCAAGCTTCTATAACATTTTCTTTCCATTCTACTTGTTCGTATTTATATCCAGTGAAGATAGAATAGAAGTTTGGAGATGGTGTATAGAACTTTATACCACGAACTGAAAAATCTTCTAACTTTGACAATAAGATATCCCAAGCATCTAACATCTTCATACCAACTTGTACGACTTTTATTTTCTTAAGTTTCTGTCTACATTCTTGTTCTGAAACTATTGTTGCTCTTGGTTTGTTAAAGACAACATCCCATTCTTTCATGACATAACATTCTGGGGCAGAGTCGACATAAATGACTAAACGTTTCAAATTCTCGACTGCTTTGTTATAGTCTCTAAATGGACACATATTTCTGAACGCTTGGAAGTCATAAAAATCTGAAACGTCTATTCTGTACATTTTTATAAAAATAAAAAAAAATATTTTTTTTATTCTTGACTTTGTTGTTGCATTTGTTCCATTTGTTGCATTTGTTGCATTTGTTGTTCTTGAGCTATTTGTTGTTGAAGTTGTTCTTGTAGTACAATACTTTCACCAGTTGCATCTTCCAATTCGAAACTTTCTGCCGTCATTGACAAATACATAGGACATAAAAGTTTTACAGGAACAAAGTTTGCGTCAACTAAGGTTAAGTTTATGTTTGCTAAAGTGTTTGAGTTTACTAAAGCTGAAAACTCTGCATTCGAATGAACAATAGGCAAACCAGCAGAGAAAGTGTTGTTTATACGCATGAGTATCTTTTGGTCATAGTAGTTTCTGTCGACATTCGAATAGCACTTTGAACCTAAGTTTGAAACAATATATAAAATAGGTGTACTTAAAGTCAATGGAACAGACAAACCTTGTATGACACCTTTTCCTGTTATAGGAAACTGTTGGTAGTAAAAACCAGATATAAGTTTTGTATTATAGCTCATATCGTTTATACTAAACTCAGTCGGACATCCAAACATAATGAAACCTGCTCTAGTTGCAGCACATGTTACATCCGTCCTTAAAGTATTAAATAAGTCAACAAAACCTGTTGGTGGTATATCTGAGTAAGTATCTTCAAAGAAGTTTTTACCATTCACAACAACAAAGTCTTCTGGTGTCAAAAGAGCAAAACAGGCTTTAGTCGTCATCGTGTTTAAGGTCAGTTTACAATATCGTCCTTGAGGACTTTGTAAGTTTGTTGTTATAGAATTATATGACTCAGGGTTTTTAGTCGTAATAGTATAAACCACTATGTCTTCTGCCATTTACTTAGCAAGTAAATTTTAATGAAATGTTGTGGTCGTCAAATATTTTTATGACGTCTGGGAAACTATATTTTAAGTTCAACGTTTCACCTCCTTTCATAACGTATATCTTGTCAATGACATTATATGAAACACCACAGCAAGCAATGTCGGGTTCTATTTCTTTGATGTTTATATCGTCTGCCTCTGTCAAAAGTTTCAATAGTTCTTTCAAAATTTCATGAGGTGCAATGACATATGAGTTCACTTTTACAGGGTTGTGTTCGACCAAGTTTAACATTATACCCAAAGCTTGACAAATCTTCTCCTGAGTTTTAAGTTTGTCTTTAAGTTGTTGGTAGTCGTTTCGAATATCTGCAACAGAACTTAAGTCTCTGCTAACTTCAGGGTATGTTGGTTGTTCTTTTACAGGAACTATTGTTATACCATCTTCGTCTTCGTATGGTTTCCCCACTTCAACATCTCTTTCTTTGACATTGACAACAACACTTTGACTGTTTGTTTGAGTTGGTGAATTTAACTTCACATCTGCCACCGCCATTAAACCTTTTGAAACACTTACGCTTCTATTTTTCGGAAATGACATTTTACTTAGAATAAAAAGATGGACGTATTGAGTATCTCTTCGAATTGAAGCAGAACAAAGTTTACACACACAAACAATACAAATACATTGACAGAATAGTTCTTTATACAAACAATGGAAAATGTTATAGAATAGCAGTCTTTGCTGAACCAAAATATTTTCATAAAGCAAAGAAAGTTGGTATAACTGAAATGGTGAAAGTTCTTGAAGCAGACAAAAATATAACAACAAAACTGACCGATATTTCTAAAGGTAAGTTTATAATACAATACTATGTCAAAACTGGCGTACTGTCAATATTTGACGGAGAGAAGTCAGTTCAAGAACAACTTACTGACCTGCTGCCAAAATCTGCTCGATGGAAGCTGTCGTTATGCCAATCTGAGGAGCCCCAGCAGGTTTCATCGAACGAATCTTCAAAAGAGCATCTTCCGTGAAAAGTGCTATTGGTTTTGTAAACTTCTTTGCTTTCAATTCATCTGGACCGTCTCTGTCACCAGTATATTGTATTTGAACTGTACCAACAGTTGAAATACCACCCATAAAGTCTTCTGAGTCAGCAAATGGAATGCCAAGCCAAAAGTTTGAACGGTCTCCATTTGTATATTGAGTTTTTTGACCTCCTGTATGAGTCCATACTTTCACATATGGCATAATAGAACTTTGCATTTCAGGGTTAATAGTTGTTGTGAAGTTGTTGTTAAAGTTCATAGCATCTAATGTCAAGTTGTATGACCTCATATCCTCAACTGTAGAATATTCTTCTCTTGGATAGTATTTGCCATCTATGTTTATATGGTATTTAATACCAGGGTTGTAGAAGCAAGAATAGTCATTTATAGTTCGTCTGAACAGTACAAACATAGTATCTGCATGTTTCATTGCAGTTGTTAAAGCAATATCTGTTCTTGCACCTGGGTCAGCACTTTGGTTTCCAACTTCACCTGCAAAGTCTTTGACAGATATTTGGTGTATAGGGAACATAAGTGGAACTGCAATATATTTGGCAGCTAAAGCATTTGAAATATCTGGGTCCAACATATAGACTGCAAGTCTGCTTTCTATTCTCTTGCATTCAAATTTTTCGCATGTGAACTTAACTGGGTCCCAAGCATCTCCAGCAGCATTGAAATAATAGTTTACTTCAGTGTTGAGGTTTGAGAAACCAAAGTCTAAGTCAACTTTGTTTTTGCAAAAGTCGGCGAATGACATTTTATTTGTTCCCACTACTTCTGTAAGAGTGAATGGGTCTTGTGTTGGTGCAATGACTAAGTTATTTTTGCTTGGAGTAAGTTCGATAGAAATTTTTCCTGCCCAGTTTGGCAAGTATCTTAAAAACCTGAAGATGAGGAAAGATGACAAAGGAACTCTAAGTTTCAGTTTTACTTTGGTTACTGCTGCTGCAGTTTGTCCAGAAAGGTTAACATAAACTCCTGGAACGTTAGGGTCAAGTCTTCTTATTTTCTCAATAGTTGCATACTGGTCTGTTTGTTCTCTAGCTTGTGGTTGTACTGAGTTTCTCAAAGCGAACCATTCATAGTTTGCCCATGTTACTGTTTGAACTAAGTCAGAGTTAGAATATATCTTATATCCCATGAAAACTTCTGGAGCATATTGGTATCCGACATAGAAAATTCCATTGCAACCTTTCTTGTCAGACAACTTGGCAGAAGGTTTTATTTCAATGTCTTGTTCCACGTATAAGAAAGAGTTGTCAATAGAAATTATATGAAACCTGTCGCAAGCAATATCTACTGTTGTTGAAGAACCTTCTCCAAACTCACCTACGTTTCCATAAGAAACAGCAGTTGTATATTCGTAAGTTCCAGGAACTATTTCTGACCTTCTAATGGCATTGTCGCATTCGTTATACCATTCGGAAACATTTCCGTTCATGGCATCCAAAACTGTTGGCGTTATATTCTGAGCGGCGTACATTTCATATGAGTAAAAATATAGAATAGTTGGATTTATATGTCATAATAGAACCCACTCCGACCAAGCTTTACTTTCTTCCTGACTGAGTTTTTAACTCTTCTTTTTCCTTCATTGCCCTCTGCTTGAAGTTGTTGCATCTTTGCATTATGTTCATCTAGTATGTTGCAAATTTCCCATGTCCTTTTTGCCTTTTGGCTCTGGTCGCCCATCTCAGGTAACCTATATCCTAGAAAGAGTTTGTCATAGTCTGTATTTGAGTCTTCGCGTATTGTTTGCATGACTCTTTCCTGAGTTTCAGGTTCAAGCTCTTCAAACAGTGCCTGTCCATATGGAATAAGCTCGTTTCCAAATATATGTTTTTGTAGCCATTCTGGTTTTCTTTCCATGTTACCAACAATATCTTTTGTGAATGGGAAAGCTTTTACCCAATCTTTCAGTCTTTCGTCATTTATTTCTGTAGTTGGTTTTATTTTGTCAAGGAACATGTTTTTCAATACTAACATTTCATTTGGTACTGTCCATTTGAGTTTTCTTAAATATTCATCCCTTCTCGGTTCATTGTCTGCAAAGTAAGTTTTTATGACATTTTGTAAACTTTCGTTTGCAAGGTCATGTACAATAGGTTCTCTTCCTTCTCTCTCCCTAACTTTCTTTCTAAACTCTTCACCAAATATACCATCTCTATGGTTCTGTGTAGTTCTTTGAGATAAATGTTCTAGAACGTCAGGTGTTATATTTCCATCAGCCATGTTCATTTCATACTGGTCCAAAATATCTGCATCTTTCATATCTTTCAATGGCATTAAAGCCGCGCTGAAAATACCAGCTATATCTCGTTCACCATTCGCTTCCATTGCGTCTACAACTTCTTGGAATTGAGGTTGTAAGTTTATGAACCACCTATCCGAATTAGCTTTATGACCCCATCTCATTGTAGTTCCATCGTCTGCAGAAACAAAAGTAGGTTTGTTTCCATA
Source organism: Trichomonas vaginalis G3 (assembly GCF_026262505.1). Classification (NCBI taxonomy): domain Eukaryota; phylum Parabasalia; order Trichomonadida; family Trichomonadidae; genus Trichomonas; species Trichomonas vaginalis. The sequence goes on along the minus strand of NW_026529174.1, from coordinate 14,032 downwards.
TTGGCTAGGTTCTGAATGAACTTTAAACAATGTTTCATTTCTATATGTTTTCTTGAAATTTAACCTTTTATCTTCACCGAGTTCATCCGAAGATTGAACGTTAAATGCTCGTAAGTAAAAAGGGTTGTTGTATTTGTGTACATTTTTTTTCAGTACTTCCATTCTATGCTGAATATTTTCATCTGGTGTTGGAGTCTTTTGTATGTCGGCAAACATTTTTCGATATTCTTCTACTATGTCAGCCGAATCTTTCTTAGACTCTTGGAAAGATTCCATATTCACCTCATGCTCTTGTTGAGGGTCAAGATTTTTCGGCTGTTCCAAATCTTCATCTAGTTCTGTGAAGTTAGTTTCCAAAGGAGTGACTTGTTCGTTTCCTTCAGGCTCTTCTAGCTGTTGTTGCTGAACTATTTCTTCCATGTCTGGTTGTATCTGAACTTCTTCCTGTGGAGTTTCTTGTACCTCATCTGCTGGCATTTCATATATTCCGAGACCGTTTTCAACAATTTCCCTATCTACGTCATCCGCATTCATAAGCTTTTGTTCTTTCGTTCCGTCTCTATTTTTTACGCGTTTCATGACGAAAGTTGTATTGTCATTTAGCTCTGACATCAAATATCTCGGAGTAAATTCGTTCATGTCATTTGGATGATATGCTATTAAATCATATCCCTTAGCGAGCTTGTATTTTCCAGGTTTGAAATTATATCCCATTTGGTGCTGAGTCATAAAGCTAAATAGGTTCGGGTCAGTATTTCCATCCTTGAACTTTCCAATAGCTTCTTTATATCTGTCACTAAAGTCAATAGTATCTGGGAAACCACACTCTTCTTTAAGCATTTTTAAGAATTCTTGGTTTCCTTGTTCTCTACTTCTTTTATGTCCTTGCTCTGTTTGTGGTTGTTGTGCTGGTTGTGGAGGTGGTTGCTGTGCTGGTTGTTGTTGTTGTGCTGGATTTTGAACTGTTGGTTGTTGTGCAGGGTTTTGAACTGTTGGTTGTTGTGTTGGTTTTGGTGCATGCCTGTGTCTGTGTCCATGTGACGATGTAAATGTTCTAGGTAGTCCTGGTGCAGGTGCTTCTCTTGGAGGGTTTGGTGGTATATAAGTTCCACCAGCTGGCACATATGTTCCATCTGCAGCGTAATGTCCTACCTGACTTTTCGTTCTTAAGAAAGCATTTACTAGGTCTGTTTTGGTCTGTTGTAACTCTTTTTCTTGACTTTTCACAACAGTTGCTCTAACGGCGTCATAGGCACTTTGAACTGCCTGTCTCGTTGCTGCATCTGTTATTTTCGTCATATTTTGTGCTACTTCTTTTAACTCGTTGTCGAAACTTCAAACACTTCAGTTTTCTTTCCAGATGAGAAGTCGTTCACTTGTTTCACCTTACTATGAAGAGCTTCGAAGGCGTTCTTAAAGTCAGCATTTGTTAAAGCTTCATTTGAACTGTCTTCATCCGCTTGTATTTTTGTCCTTATTGACCCTATGAGTTGGGCTGCTTTAGCGTTGGCTTGGGCATCTAACCAGTCATTGTTGGCTTTTATATATTCTGCGCTTTTCATTGCCTTTTGCATAGCCGCGTCGTTATTTTTACTTTCTTGTGCTAAGTTTTCATACTGTACGGTTTGGTTTTGCAACTGTAAAAGTTTTTCTGCCTTTACATTTGCTTCAACTTCTTTTTTATACTCATCGCTATCCATATATGTCTTCAGGGCTTTTTGTTTTATTTCTTCATCTTTCAGTACTTTATATTGAGTAGTATGGTTTTTCAAATTTATGACATCTTGTTCCATTTTTGCTACTTCTGCTGCTTTTTCTGACACTTTTTTCGCATATTCCTCTGTACTTAGTTCTTTCAGTTGTTCTTCTTTCTTCTTTTTCTCTACGTTTAACTCATTGAGTTTCTTTGTGTGTCTGTCATATTCTAGTTTCTTTTCGTTTTCACTTATTTGTTTCTGTATGTCTATGTTTGACTTTTTGACATCTGTTATTTGATTTTTGAGTGAACTCAAATTCATTTGACTTTGAGGGTTATAAGCTGTTCCGTCTGCAGCTCCACCATAGCCTGCCATTTTCGCTAAAAGTGCCGCTCTTAAACCTCCACTCTGTGCACCAATAACTCGGTTTAAAAGCATAGGGTTGCTTGACATTTGTTGCAACATAGTGGGGTCATTCAGCATTTGTTGTTGCAACTGTTGTTGTGGTGTCAGTTTTACTATTGGATGTTTCAATGCTCTCTTCCTCTTACGTATATTCTTACGTAGCTTACGTGGCATTTTAAGTGAAGTTAAAAAGCGGTTTTTGACAGATGTTTATATGACACTTTTTGTTCAGCACAAAAAACTACTCGGTCAACAGCGACGACTCTCAAAAACCGTTGTGTAAAAAGTTTTACCGTTGGACAAAAAAGTATATATAGAAAACAAAAAACGTTTATAGTTCATTCAATATTTGAGATGGAACGGTTTTCCAACGGTAACTATTAAATAAAATAAAAAAATAGAGGGGGTCTCCGTTGACGAAAACGGTTTATTTTAAACTTTTCTATGAGTAGTCCGAAAAAAACAGTTTATTTTTGTCTAATGGAAGGAAGAAAAAGTGTCGCAAACAATTCGTCGACTACCTCTGCAGTTAAAGTTCCTACAACTTATGTCTCACCATTCTCAAAACCCTTACAACCTCCTATAATACCAAAGCAACTTCCTCATACAATTGCAAACAATTCGTCGACTACCTCTGCAGTTAAAGTTCCTACAACTTATGTCTCACCATTCTCAAAACCCTTACAACCTCCTATAATACCAAAGCAACTTCCTCATACAATTGCAAACAATTCGTCGACTACCTCTGCAGTTAAAGTTCCTACAACTTATGTCTCACCATTCTCAAAACCCTTACGACCTCCTATAATACCAAAGCAACTTCCTCATACAATTGCAAACAAATTGTCCAACAATTTGAGTTCTTCTTCTCAAAACACAACAGATACAGCTCAGCCAACAGGTCAAGCAACAACAACTATCGGAACAGAAGCATTTTCAGAAGAAGTTCATACCAATCAGACTCCAATCGAACATACAGAAACACAACCACCCGAAAATACAGAAACACATCCAATCGAACATACAGAAACACATTCTGCAATGACCACTAGGTCGCAAACACGATATCTCGCCTTTTGCAAACAATTTAAGTCTCAAATTCAAGACACACAAGATAGCGACACTCCTCTTTCAGAGAAAGTTCGTAGAAAATACGCAAAGCAAAGGTTAGAATTGTTAGATAAGTTAAATGAACAGTGGGGTTCAGAAGACAATCGAGATTATAACGAGATGTTTCAAGCTGTCATGGATGCCATTCAGCCTCTTGAAAACGAAATCAAAGACCCTGGCGTACTTGTTGACATGTTTGCTTCATATTTACCCGTTACTGCCAATCTCATAGCGTTGCAAGCTATTGACCAGTTCATTCACTTGTTTCCAAAGAACTTGCAGAAGCATTTACAAGAAGTTAAAGTTGCTGAATTTGTCCGTTTATATCCAAATTCATACAATTATTTGGAAGAATTGAATGAACATGGTGAAAGGTCATTCTATTTATATTTCTACACAAAAGACAACCAGTCAAAACGACTATACTGCATTGAACCTATGCCTCAATTCGTAGACAATTTCCACGTTATAACAACTGTTGCTTTAGATATTCCTGCCAGAGTTCCATATGGAGGAACAGTAACTATCTCAAGCTTTCCCAAGGGCTATAAAGGAAAGCCTCTCACAATTGCAAAATTCACACACAGCAGTTGCCAATTTGTTCAAGATGTCGAGTTCCATTTCCTCAACAATACGACTTTCATCATAGAGACTCCTCAAGAAGGTATATACAAAGTTTTCATTGCAGGATTTGTTGATCCCAATGGCGAAGAAGAAGAAGTCGAAGAAATCCTCACCTCAGAGAGCGAAGAAGAAGAAAATTTCCAAGACATTCAAGATTCAGAATATACCGAATAAAAAAACAATTTAAGACTAAAAATTTAATTTTATTATAATATTTTATTTTTTTCATCTGGTCTTTGTCTCATTCCTCCTCTAGTTTCTTAGGGGCTAGAGGGCACGAAGTGCCTGGAAGCCCCACTACCTTTTTTTTTTTTTTTTTTTTTTTTTTTTATATTTATTATAAAATGATATTTAAAAAAATATGTATAATTATTGAATTAATTTTTGATAAGGAGTCAAAAAATTTTTGACAAAATTGAAATATATTTAAGCTAAGAATTGGTGGTGTGAGATACTATTTCATGCAATAGTACTCACACCCTTCAATTCTTCCTATGGCGTCGAGAAAATTTTGGTGAAATGCGACGACATTTCGCCAAAATTTCTCGACGCCATATAGAGAACTATAGTCTGCGAGGTACTGATTCTATCTATGTACCTCGCAGGCTATAGTCCCCAGCCAAAATGGTTAAAAATTGTTGTGCATGAAAAATAGCATGACTTCACTTCTGATAAAAAGTGACAGTATTTGACAGTGTTTGACATCTATTTGTCATATTTGAAAAATGGAGAATAATGATGTAAGGTATACACTAATTAAAATTATTTGAGATGAAAATTTGAAGTGAAAATAAAATTTTATTTTTTTTTAAAAAAAATCATTAATATGTGATGTTTTAAATTTGTTATTATTAATTAATATCTGAAACTATTGAATTATAACAGTTTATATGTTCTCAATTTAAAAAAAATTGTGAAGAATTTATATTTTTGGAGAAGGGTGTTTAACATTTGTGAGTGAGAATGCAAGTAGAAGTTTGGTGTTTTAAGGCTAAGTTAATATAGATTTGCTATTGCTATATATGTGAATATGTTGTGTTATAATACAAGATATAAAAATATATTATTAAAATTTTCGACGCCATATAGAGAACTATAGTCTGCGAGGTACTGATTCTATTTATGTGCCTCGCAGACCGTAGTTCTCAGCCAAAATGGCTAAAAAATGGGTGCAATGTAAAAAATTGCACCCAATTTTTAGCCATTTTGGCTAGGAATTGGAGGGTGTGAGTACTATCGTTTGTAATAGTTTCTCACACCCTCTAATTCTTCGTATATACACATTATAAAATCATTCAAAACGATACACATATTTTCTAAAAAACAATCCGAAAATTTTATTATGATAATTTATTAAACTTTAATCTAATTCTTAAACCAATTGAATATATCGAATAACACAATTAATTGAATACATCTTTTGAAATTGAAAAGAAAAATTAATAAAAATAAAAAACTGAACTTTATTAAATAAAGAAAAGGTATGAAAAGAAGTTTGAAAACAATAAAAAAATAATGTGATTGTTGATAAACGATTTTTATTTCGACAATTATTAGAAAGGATTATGATAGAGTTTGTAAAATATGTTCGATCTGTGTATGTCAAATCGTGCCAAGTTAAGTATACTAGGGACACAAATTGAGACGAGAAAAGCAAATTGAGAGGAAAAAACCGTTCAAAATGTTGTAAACTTTTGAATTTTAGCCCAAAAATCGCGTTCTTATTTTTGACCTATTCAATTAATAATTTTAGTTTAAATAAAAAATAATTGTTTAGTCTAACGACGACATTCTTTTGGAATAGGAAACAAGATGATTTAAAGGTGCACCCGTATATACGTTTATTTGAGAGGAGGAGGATTACCCTCTCAATTTTGAGGGATTCGTTAGTTTATTTTCTCGATGAATATGCAATAAAATTTGATTTTTACCTTATCAATATACTTCATATAATATACACATGTTCATGTAAAAACTTTTTTCCAAAATCCTCAGGAATTAAGGGATTTTTGAATTTTAATAGGGTTGCTAGATTCCCGACGATAGGTGTCTTGGAAGATTTGCCTGGTGTCATCATAGTGTCTTTAAATCAAAAATTTTATTTTCGAGTTAGTTTTATCGATTTTTCAATAAAAAACATTTCTAAAACAAGAAAATAAAACGATAAAATATTTATATTTTATATAAGGATCTTATATATTTAAAATAAATATCATTTTATTTTTTTCATTGGTGTCTGTCAAACCATAATACACTATTCAAAAATTCAATGTGTCTTGCGGCTTCAAAAGACACCTTCAAATTGAATGATAGCACAGACACTATTGAGTTTTACCCATTTTATTTAGTTTTTACCCTTTTTATTTTTAAGAATTAATGAATAAAACAGCCGTTTTGCTATAACCTCAATCACTTTTATTTATTATTTTAAATATTATTTAATTTTATTATTTGAATAGGCAAACTTATATTTGAGAAGCTCAATTTGAGACCACTTAATACATTGAAATATCATAAATATTGAAATATTAAAAAGTGTATTTCAAAATATTGAAATTATAAAAATTTATAATACTGAAATTGAGACAAATTAATAAATTCAATGTGTTTTTTTGAAATAACTCTCAAATATTATTTTTTTGTTTATTTAATGATGAATAAATATGATTGCTTTAGTCAATCATAAAAACTAATTCAAGTTTAAAATAATGAAAGGATAATTTAATCGTTTTTTAAAATACAATTATTTTTTGTTATAGACCGAAAATAGATTTTTTCGGTTTTCTCTTCAAATAATTGAAAGAATGATACTATTATAGGTTTATTATATTATATAGCATATACTCATGCTATAGCCGAAAATTATAAGTTTTGAGAAGATTGAATATAACACAAATAAATTTGAATGTAAGTTAAATTGCTTGTTGTTTTTAATAGCTATTTAATGAGAAATCCAATATTGCAAAATTCAAATTGAATGATTGAAAGAACAGAAAAAGTCATTCTTTTCAATTTCGAATATGTTTCATTGTATTTATAATTATATGGCAAATAAGATATTTAAACTTGATTTTTGAAGGGAAATTCACAAAATTGAATGAATTCAAATAATTTTTATTCAAAAATAAACTAGTTATTTGAGTTTAATACTAATTATCTATTCAAACTACAAAGTTTGTAATTTAAAATATTTTGTGAGATCAGATTGAATTAATTCAAGGTTCTTTTTAATTAATATTAATGACCATATTACGCATTTTCGAACATTCTAAACCAAATATATAAAAATGGGAGACGAATGTTAAATTTGCTAGACATGGGGGAGTTGTCTGCAAAGTTTTAGCTCTTATCTCTAACAAAAAATTAATTTTTAAAAAAATGACCGAATACGTTTCACAGCGAGAAAAAAATAAAAGGCAAGATAGAATTTTCTAGACATAAAGAAGTTGTTTACCGAGTTTTAGCTCTTATCTCTAACAAAAAATTAATTTTTAAAAAAATGACCGAATACGTTTCACAGCGAGAAAAAAATAAAAGGCAAGATAGAATTTTCTAGACATAAAGAAGTTGTTTACCGAGTTTTAGCTCTTATCTCTAACAAAAAATTAATTTTTAAAAAAATGACCGAATACGTTTCACAGCGAGAAAAAAATAAAAGGCAAGATAGAATTTTCTAGACATAAAGAAGTTGTTTACCGAGTTTTAGCTCTTATCTCTAACAAAAAATTAATTTTTAAAAAAAATGACCGAATACGTTTCACAGCGAGAAAAAAATAAAAGGCAAGATAGAATTTTCTAGACATAAAGAAGTTGTCTACCAAGTGTCAGCTGTTACTTCTTCTCAATACTGATATAAAATAAAAATCTTTATTATTTATTTAACCTTTATTGTTTCATTAAACTTCATTTATTTTATATTATAGTTTTATTCTTTTAGCTACTTGTAAACTAATCTAATTTTATATCATCATTTTACCGGATTATTCTTCAGTACATCGATTGTGTATCTAAAATAATATCATTATCCTTATTCTGTTTTTTCCAAAATTCTTTTAAATATCTTTTTTGGTTAGATTACTTTATACTTTTTACTTTTATTTTTTAATTTCAAAAAAAAAATTTGGTGATTGTTCTATTCTGTTACAATGTGCATTATCATATTCTAATGAATTATTCATTACATACATTTAAAAAAACTTGTTAAAAATGAAATTAAAAAATTATGTTTATTATTACGCTGTGAATGTGTCAACAGCGGTCATGCCTGTATCTGTATCCCATATTTGCCACAACCTTTCTGTATCTGCATTTGTGTATTTCGGTTTCAGCTGATACATTTGATTTGGCGTGTAATTTGTTCCAGTTAATGGATTAATTGGGAGATCTTCATGCGGTGTGTTATTATTGTACTCCCAAATAAAGGCAGGAATAGCCTGAATGCTTTGGCAGCGCTCCAATGTCGGCCAGAATCTCTCAATCTTCCCATTTTGGTAGGGAGAATGAGAGTCTGTATGCCGCCATTGGACGCCCCAAAGATCAAGTAGATCTTGAAAGGCGCCCCTATTTTCTGAACCGTTGTCGGTCCAGAAACAATAAGGGGCGCCAAATTCAATGAAGGCGGAAGCCGCAACGTTCGCTGTCGTCGCTGCCAGCATATCTGGTATTTGTATACACGCTAGGACTTTGCGGCTAAAATCGTCGATTATGCCATAAATATACTGGCCACGAACACCCCTAAAATAATGAACATCTGCGTGCCAGATAAGATTGGGTGAAAGCGCCCAATATCTTACTGCTGTTTCTGGCCCGGCATGCTCTAATCGCGTCTTGGTGAAATGATTTTCTTTGAAGTATCTGCGTACTTCTCTATAAGATAAATCAATTTGTTGTATCATAAGACGAAATGGTGGAAGTGAACTCAAAATAAGAGTAATTAGGTTATTTTGCCGACCAAATATATTTACAAGGCAAAATATCATATTACATGTCAACCTATTATCAGTATGTTTTGATAAAAAAAATTTATCAAATATCATATTAAAATTAACATCTATATCTATATCAATATCTACACTATAAATTTTTTTATTCAATATCATAGATTTCAAAAATTTATTTCAATTTTAAATTAATTTATGGTTTTCATCAAAATTGTTTTTTATTAAAAAGCATGTTTCACAATTTTTACGGTTTCTTTCAAAAGTTATAAAAAGAGAGTCAATAAGAAATTTCAACGCTTCAAGAAGGAATCAAAGAAATTGACGAAGTTCCAGAATTTTATTCAACAATTCTTAATCAATTAACAAAAACTATACCGAAACTTATCTTACCATCCAAATCAAATCACATTACATACGGAATAAACATTTAATCTTTTACCATTAAAATTATATTTATACGTTATTTAATTTTTTTACGTCTAAGTTGAATAGGATAATAGCCGAAGATATAAAGTAACTATAGTTTACAAGCTAAGGAACAAATCAGCATTGAAACTAAAAAATAACGTATTTGAATAATTTCGTAAAAAATTAGAATTACTCGATATTAAGCATATTGCTTTTCTATCATATATGCTTATATTCTACAATAGTGTTACCAAACATCGGGCAACATCATACGTATAATACAACTTTTTCGTACTTCTTTATCGAATTTAAATAGAACTAAGTTTTTATTTTAAATAAAAGAGAAATAATTCTAATTTATAATCTCATTATTAATTTATTCTCATTTTAATATTTCATCGATTTTTTATTATCGATATTCAATACAAATGAATTCATATTATAATAGTATCTAGTATAACTAGGTATTCTATCACAGTATTTCTTCAATTTATTATAATATTTCAGCATTTTTTAGTTTCAATGCTGATTTGTTCCTTAGCTTGTAAACTATAGTTACTTTATATCTTCGGCTATTATCCTATTCAACTTAGACGTAAAAAAATTAAATAACGTATAAATATAATTTTAATGGTAAAAGATTAAATGTTTATTCCGTATGTAATGTGATTTGATTTGGATGGTAAGATAAGTTTCGGTATAGTTTTTGTTAATTGATTAAGAATTGTTGAATAAAATTCTGGAACTTCGTCAATTTCTTTAAAAAAAAAAAAAAAAAAAAAAAAAGGTAGTGGGGCTTCCAGGCACTTCGTGCCCTCTAGCCCCTAAGAAACTAGAGGAGGAATGAGACAAAGACCAGATGAAAAAAATAAAATATTATAATAAAATTAAATTTTTAGTCTTAAATTGTTTTTTTATTCGGTATATTCTGAATCTTGAATGTCTTGGAAATTTTCTTCTTCTTCGCTCTCTGAGGTGAGGATTTCTTCGACTTCTTCTTCTTCGCCATTGGGATCAACAAATCCTGCAATGAAAACTTTGTATATACCTTCTTGAGGAGTCTCTATGATGAAAGTCGTATTGTTGAGGAAATGGAACTCGACATCTTGAACAAATTGGCAACTGCTGTGTGTGAATTTTGCAATTGTGAGAGGCTTTCCTTTATAGCCCTTGGGAAAGCTTGAGATAGTTACTGTTCCTCCATATGGAACTCTGGCAGGAATATCTAAAGCAACAGTTGTTATAACGTGGAAATTGTCTACGAATTGAGGCATAGGTTCAATGCAGTATAGTCGTTTTGACTGGTTGTCTTTTGTGTAGAAATATAAATAGAATGACCTTTCACCATGTTCATTCAATTCTTCCAAATAATTGTATGAATTTGGATATAAACGGACAAATTCAGCAACTTTAACTTCTTGTAAATGCTTCTGCAAGTTCTTTGGAAACAAGTGAATGAACTGGTCAATAGCTTGCAACGCTATGAGATTGGCAGTAACGGGTAAATATGAAGCAAACATGTCAACAAGTACGCCAGGGTCTTTGATTTCGTTTTCAAGAGGCTGAATGGCATCCATGACAGCTTGAAACATCTCGTTATAATCTCGATTGTCTTCTGAACCCCACTGTTCATTTAACTTATCTAACAATTCTAACCTTTGCTTTGCGTATTTTCTACGAACTTTCTCTGAAAGAGGAGTGTCGCTATCTTGTGTGTCTTGAATTTGAGACTTAAATTGTTTGCAAAAGGCGAGATATCGTGTTTGCGACCTAGTGGTCATTGCAGAATGTGTTTCTGTATGTTCGATTGGATGTGTTTCTGTATTTTCGGGTGGTTGTGTTTCTGTATGTTCGATTGGAGTCTGATTGGTATGAACTTCTTCTGAAAATGCTTCTGTTCCGATAGTTGTTGTTGCTTGACCTGTTGGCTGAGCTGTATCTGTTGTGTTTTGAGAAGAAGAACTCAAATTGTTGGACAATTTGTTTGCAATTGTATGAGGAAGTTGCTTTGGTATTATAGGAGGTCGTAAGGGTTTTGAGAATGGTGAGACATAAGTTGTAGGAACTTTAACTGCAGAGGTAGTCGACGAATTGTTTGCAATTGTATGAGGAAGTTGCTTTGGTATTATAGGAGGTTGTAAGGGTTTTGAGAATGGTGAGACATAAGTTGTAGGAACTTTAACTGCAGAGGTAGTCGACGAATTGTTTGCAATTGTATGAGGAAGTTGCTTTGGTATTATAGGAGGTTGTAAGGGTTTTGAGAATGGTGAGACATAAGTTGTAGGAACTTTAACTGCAGAGGTAGTCGACGAATTGTTTGCGACACTTTTTCTTCCTTCCATTAGACAAAAATAAACTGTTTTTTTCGGACTACTCATAGAAAAGTTTAAAATAAACCGTTTTCGTCAACGGAGACCCCCTCTATTTTTTTATTTTATTTAATAGTTACCGTTGGAAAACCGTTCCATCTCAAATATTGAATGAACTATAAACGTTTTTTGTTTTCTATATATACTTTTTTGTCCAACGGTAAAACTTTTTACACAACGGTTTTTGAGAGTCGTCGCTGTTGACCGAGTAGTTTTTTGTGCTGAACAAAAAGTGTCATATAAACATCTGTCAAAAACCGCTTTTTAACTTCACTTAAAATGCCACGTAAGCTACGTAAGAATATACGTAAGAGGAAGAGAGCATTGAAACATCCAATAGTAAAACTGACACCACAACAACAGTTGCAACAACAAATGCTGAATGACCCCACTATGTTGCAACAAATGTCAAGCAACCCTATGCTTTTAAACCGAGTTATTGGTGCACAGAGTGGAGGTTTAAGAGCGGCACTTTTAGCGAAAATGGCAGGCTATGGTGGAGCTGCAGACGGAACAGCTTATAACCCTCAAAGTCAAATGAATTTGAGTTCACTCAAAAATCAAATAACAGATGTCAAAAAGTCAAACATAGACATACAGAAACAAATAAGTGAAAACGAAAAGAAACTAGAATATGACAGACACACAAAGAAACTCAATGAGTTAAACGTAGAGAAAAGAAGAAAGAAGAACAACTGAAAGAACTAAGTACAGAGGAATATGCGAAAAAAGTGTCAGAAAAAGCAGCAGAAGTAGCAAAAATGGAACAAGATGTCATAAATTTGAAAAACCATACTACTCAATATAAAGTACTGAAAGATGAAGAAATAAAACAAAAAGCCCTGAAGACATATATGGATAGCGATGAGTATAAAAAAGAAGTTGAAGCAAATGTAAAGGCAGAAAAACTTTTACAGTTGCAAAACCAAACCGTACAGTATGAAAACTTAGCACAAGAAAGTAAAAATAACGACGCGGCTATGCAAAAGGCAATGAAAAGCGCAGAATATATAAAAGCCAACAATGACTGGTTAGATGCCCAAGCCAACGCTAAAGCAGCCCAACTCATAGGGTCAATAAGGACAAAAATACAAGCGGATGAAGACAGTTCAAATGAAGCTTTAACAAATGCTGACTTTAAGAACGCCTTCGAAGCTCTTCATAGTAAGGTGAAACAAGTGAACGACTTCTCATCTGGAAAGAAACTGAAGTCTGAAGGTTTCGACAACGAGTTAAAAGAAGTAGCACAAAATATGACGAAAATAACAGATGCAGCAACGAGACAGGCAGTTCAAAGTGCCTATGACGCCGTTAGAGCAACTGTTGTGAAAAGTCAAGAAAAAGAGTTACAACAGACCAAAACAGACCTAGTAAATGCTTTCTTAAGAACGAAAAGTCAGGTAGGACATTACGCTGCAGATGGAACATATGTGCCAGCTGGTGGAACTTATATACCACCAAACCCTCCAAGAGAAGCACCTGCACCAGGACTACCTAGAACATTTACATCGTCACATGGACACAGACACAGGCATGCACCAAAACCAACACAACAACCAACAGTTCAAAACCCTGCACAACAACCAACAGTTCAAAGCACCAACAACAACAACAGCAACCACCTCCACAACCAGCACAACAACCACAGAGCAAGGACATAAAAGAAGTAGAGAACAAGGAAACCAAGAATTCTTAAAAATGCTTAAAGAAGAGTGTGGTTTCCCAGATACTATTGACTTTAGTGACAGATATAAAGAAGCTATTGGAAAGTTCAAGGATGGAAATACTGACCCGAACCTATTTAGCTTTATGACTCAGCACCAAATGGGATATAATTTCAAACCTGGAAAATACAAGCTCGCTAAGGGATATGATTTAATAGCATATCATCCAAATGACATGAACGAATTTACTCCGAGATATTTGATGTCAGAGCTAAATGACAATACAACTTTCGTCATGAAACGCGTAAAAAATAGAGACGGAACGAAAGAACAAAAGCTTATGAATGCGGATGACGTAGATAGGGAAATTGTTGAAAACGGTCTCGGAATATATGAAATGCCAGCAGATGAGGTACAAGAAACTCCACAGGAAGAAGTTCAGATACAACCAGACATGGAAGAAATAGTTCAGCAACAACAGCTAGAAGAGCCTGAAGGAAACGAACAAGTCACTCCTTTGGAAACTAACTTCACAGAACTAGATGAAGATTTGGAACAGCCGAAAAATCTTGACCCTCAACAAGAGCATGAGGTGAATATGGAATCTTTCCAAGAGTCTAAAAAGATTCGGCTGACATAGTAGAAGAATATCGAAAAATGTTTGCCGACATACAAAAGACTCCAACACCAGATGAAAATATTCAGCATAGAATGGAAGTACTGAAAAAAAATGTACACAAATACAACAACCCTTTTTACTTACGAGCATTTAACGTTCAATCTTCGGATGAACTCGGTGAAGATAAAAGGTTAAA